>NW_006208752.1:528309-562582 GCF_000334495.1 Tupaia belangeri chinensis
CCCACCCCCCACCGGGGGGGGGGATGGCCACACTGCAATCTCTTCTCCAGTCTACTCTTGAGATTCTGGGCATGCACGCACAGTGCCCAACATGAGTTTTATGCCACTAGGTCCAGGACTCAAACCACGGTCAACTACATGGGAGTACAGTGACATAACTATTATGCCATCTGCTGGTCCCAACACCAAAGTTCTTTGCCAGGACTGACAGGTCACTGTTTAAGGGCAAATGAACCTAGAGCAAACCATCTATATGCAGCTGTTTTAACAGAGTCTGGAAGGTCTGTATGATTAGGGAGATGTTTATCAAATTCGGTTCTACAGAATACCAGTTCCATAGATACGAACTGATGTTAGAGTAGAAACCAAATCGAAGTTTCTTCAGCACCAGAGTTATGAAACCATTAATATAGGAATATCTAGTGCAATACTCTGCAAAAGATTATTTGATTGTCCTATATAGCAACACCATGGTGAGCAGCCCAGATCCTCCATCAAAGGAGGATTTATTCCTCATTTGCTGGTGTACTGTCAGCAGGCAGCCTACAACTGTCAGCCCTTTTCAGAAATTGCCTCAATTGCTGAGAATCCCTTCACCTAAGGTCACACTCCCTCCTGGGTGGCTCATAACCAAGGCCTGATCAGTGCCGGGACACAAAGAACTGATCAGTTCGCTTGCCCATGTCAGGACGTATCTGAAGGCCAGTTCAACTCCAGGGATCCCAGTGGTGGTGGCCCAGGCTGTTGCTGCACCTGCATTATAACTCAGCTTCTCTCTCAAGTCCATTTTGCTTCAGATCCTCTTTTCACTAGTGCTTATCCAAAGGGTGCTTCTTAAAAAACATCCTGAAGGCTAACACATGTCCTAGAAGTTGCATCTTGGAGAGCCAAGTCTGAGACGCTCCATTTCCTAATTTTGTTTGCCCACCAAAGCCTTTTTCTATAGAGTATCTGATAAGGGTAGGTATAAGAGACACATTCTGGTTGTTGGTAAGTGCAGGCGTGAGAACTGGGTAAGTGCCTGTATGGAAGGCGGGAAATAGGGAGCCTGAGACTTGCATGTCAGCCCATGAACTCCTTTAAGATTTGAGGCCAGCCCAATTTTGAGAAGTAACTAACTCTCTAATGCCTAAAGAGCTGAGGAATCCACTATCTACTAAAGTAGGTGGAGAGGCAGGACCAGCAGTTGGCGTAATGGCTAAGTCGCTGGACTCCCATGTAGTCGACCGCAGTTCAAGTCCTGGACTCAGTGGCGTGCGTGCATGCGTGCCCAAGATCCGAAGAGGAGAATGGAGGAGAAGGAATTGCAGCGTGGCCATTTCCCCAGAGGATGATCTCTCTCTCTCTCTCTCTCTCTCTCTCTCTCTCTCTCTCTCTCTGTCTTTCTGGCAAGCACACACGCCCTATAGCAAAAACCTCTTAAAAAAAAAAAGGAAGAAAGAAAATTTTTTAAAAAGCAGGTGGAGAGTAAGTATTATGTGATCTATGCATATAACTTCTTCCTATAAAACATATTTAAATCTTTAAGGTGATCAATGGCTATCAAATAAAATGCCCTCACTTTTGTCTGACAAATACAAATATTTTGCATTCACAGTTGCATTTTTGGATGTTTAAGGGGGAGAAGAAAAGAGAAAGTATGATAAAAAGCCTTTGAAAATTTACTTCCAAGAAATAAAGACTGTGCAGTAGGAAATCTACAAGACTGAAATAGCCTCAGAATTCAAAGATCTACCCAAAAAAGTTCAGCGAATTATAATACACTTAACTTATTAAAATATTTGTGTTTGGCAAGTCACCAACTAATATCATGTCAAGATGTGACTGAATTACAAAAAAAAAAAAAAAAAAAAAACTGGAAGGAATATTTTTTACAAATCTTTCAAGAAATTCGACTTGTATTTTGACACTACTTTGAAGCAAAGAGCTAGATTGGAAGACCTGCACCTAAGAGATCAGGGACAATGAGTTATCAGATTGCATGATCAGCATAGAGCAATTTCCAAATAAGATGAGATGCACGTGGCCTCTACAGATTTGGCTTGGGGAGGAGTTTGCCTCGGCTCGCTTGAATAAGCTACTGTCTATGGCTCACAAGGGTCCCGTTCTTAATGAGGTGGTGCATAGCAGCAACACACTGTGAATCCAAATAGCAGATGGCAACACTGTTGAGTAGGCTGGCAGTCTGATGTCTAGCCACCAACTGGCAGCAATCATTATTAAACTGATTCATGTGCCCAGGGAAAAGCTTCCTAAGAATCTTAGCAAATGTGAGCAGCAAGAAGCAAACGATCTGCTATTCCTATCTACTATGGAGACACCTACATTTTTAAAAATATTATTCCCTAAGGCTATCTATCACTACATAAAGAAATGGCATGCTGAGTGAACTGGAGACCCTATTCCTTCCATATATACTCATAGGCCTTTAAACATGATAACTGATTTCTCTATTTTGTGAATAGCTTTTACTCGAAGGGAATAGCTTTACATAGCATTCACCCTATGGACTTGTGGCAAATATTCAATGATAGGAAAGTAAATAAAACTTCCAAAGGTTCTATGTAAATGTTCTTGTGGATCTAATAACTGAACATATTCTGTCTCACATAATGAAGCAATGCCCTAAATTGCTCATGGTCCATATACCGGAGGCAGATAACTCATCCCAGGGTGCAAAGCTTGTTATAATTACACCTGGTTAAGACAGCAGATTAAGAGAGCCACTGCTTTAAGAAATGATTGTCTTAAATTTTTCCGTAAGAAATCTTGGAAGTACGCATTTTAAGTCTCATCTTTACCTATGAAAATGCTAAGCAAATAACATTTTTTCCTTTTCAAATGTTGAGTGTGTTATGTGTAATCAATGAAGTCAATTTCTACATCTTTATATATTAATGAAGACACCTGAAGATAAGGCAAATTTAGTAAAAGGCAAATTCTACTTAATTTACACACAAATTTCTGGTACTTAAATTTTAAAAAATCTTAGCTGTACTCTAAATCTTTGTTAAATTTTCTTTCTAAAATTGAGATTCTAGTTTTCTCTTATGTCATATACCTATAATAACATAGTGAAAGCAGTACACTCAAATGTCAAGTATACCACATGTTGCAATCACAAATTTTATTATACTTTTTTTAAGTCCGTTTCTACTTCTTTATTTTCTTTTTTTCTTTGTCTCTTTCTCTCTTTCTTTCTTTCTTCAGAAAGGGAGAAAAACAGGCATCCCAACAGGGTCTTCACATAGCAGTCCACCCCTAACCTCAGCAAGCCCTGGATCATGGGCACACACATATCTGAGTGTGTTCAGGAAGTCTCCAGACATGAACCTATAACCTTCTCATGTGGGTCAGTCTTGCAGAGCATTGTATTACTACTGCACCACTCTCTGGCCTCATATAGATTCTCAATATAATTGATTTTTTTCATGCACATTTCTTCTTTTAAGAAATCTCAGGAGATGGCGTGGTGGCTAAGGCACTGCACTCCCACATGACCAACCATGATTGGAGCCCTGCAACCAGCATCTTGAAAATCACACCAGTAGCTTGTGCGTGCGTGCCCAGAATCCCAAGAGGAGAATGGAGGGGAAGGGATTGTGACGTTGCCATTTCTCTAGGGAGTGATTTCTCACTTTCTCTCTCTCTGTCTCTGTCTCTCTCCAATGAGCACACATGCGCTATGGCAATAATCTGAAAGAAAAAAAAAGAGGAAAGAAATATTAAAATTGTTCTGAATGAATTCCCTTTGGCTTTAACAATTTGATGAGCCAACTCAAGCTGAAATATCATTTATAATTTCTAAAAGGAGTGCTGTGTCATTGTGTAAAACATGAGGGTGATTCTCTTTCAAAGTTAGATGCCCAGATCCTGATAATAAAGCTCCTATACACCATGTTTCAAATCCCTTAACATTTTCCCCAAACAAACAAACAAACAAAAAAAAAACAAATGCCAGAACTCATCAAACACTTAAATGTTTGATACCAAAACAACAAATCAATGAGAGACTTATTCAAATTTTCTGCCTCCTGGTTACTTTACAAGAAGTAATTTAAACCAATGTCAGAAGATAAGATGTCCAAATCTTCTTTTTCATGGGAAAATAAGTGCCATGTGCCATAGAAAACTGAAAATGGTGGCACATGAGTTCCTTAAAATGGCTGGAATCTTTCAAAATATTGAACAACTTATCAGACAACCAAGAGTTATGTCTTCATGAAACATTTTAAAAAGCTACATTTTAGGGGGACCAGCAGTTGGCGTAATGGCTATGCCACTGGAATCCCATGTAGTTGACCATGGTTCAAGTCCTGGACACCGTGTCTTAAACTCACACTGGGCGCGTGTGCGTGCGTGCCCAACATCCCGAGAGGAGAGTGGAGGAGAAGGGATTGCGGCATGGCCATCCCCCCCTAGGGGTGATTTCTCGCTTTCTTTCTCTCTGTCTCTCTCTGTCTTTCTGGTGAGCTCATGTGCCCTACAGCAAAAATCCTCTCAAAAAATAATAAGACTACATTCTAGGAAAAAAGGTAGGGTGATGAATGTTTATCCTTTTTTAGGCTGGGTTTTCAATGGCAAACATAAAAGAAAAACCAGCAATGGGTAGGCTGGTTCAAAGGACATGTTTCTAGGTATTCTGATAGAATGGTGAAGACTTGAGGATGAATGGGTATAGCAGTACCACATATTCTCAGTTTGAGTAAGTTAGCCATCTTACCAAAAGATACATTTTCTCTTCTGAGAAGAAAATAATTCTAGAGCTCATGAGCTGAGGATGATGGAAATTGATTCCTCAATTTTTCTATGCATCAGGTAGTTTTTTGTTTGTGTATTGGTTTGTTTTTTACTGTTCTCCCACCCTTCACTGTAAATGCCCTTCTCAAGGACACCAATGATGTTCTCCTTGCCAATATCATGGGTTTCATTCTCAGGCTTTTATGCTAACTCCCCAAGGCAATTAATGCAAGTGATCACTACCACTATTTTAGAATGCTTTCTTGGCTTGGTTTCCAGGATAGCAGTGTACATGCCTGTTTTTTTGCTTTGTTTTTCTCCATTACTGGAAGAAAAAATTTCCTGTTCAGCACCTCATAAAAATCTTGACGTTTTGACAACCGCACATTTTTAAGTATTCTGTGTATGATAAAGTTATTCTGCTGTTTTCTGTAATGAGGGCAGGGATCGAATGTGTCTGGTGCTACACAATGTCTAGTACATAGTGAACATTCAAATATCTGTTGAGAGGATGAATGAATACTGGAATAATGAACCCAGGTTGAATAGGTGATTTTCTTTCTAAAATTGAGATTCTAGTTTTCTCTTATGTCATATACCTATAATAACATAGTGAAAGCAGTACACTCAAATGTCAAGTATACCACATGTTGCACTCACAAATTTTATTATACTTTTTTTAAGTCCGTTTCTACTTCTTTATTTTCTTTTTTTCTTTGTCTCTTTCTCTCTTTCTTTCTTTCTTCAGAAAGGGAGAAAAACAGGCATCCCAACAGGGTCTTCACATAGCAGTCCACCCCTAACCTCAGCAAGCCCTGGATCATGGGCACACACATATCTGAGTGTGTTCAGGAAGTCTCCAGACATGAACCTATAACCTTCTCATGTGGGTCAGTCTTGCAGAGCATTGTATTACTACTGCACCACTCTCTGGCCTCATATAGATTCTCAATATAATTGATTTTTTTCATGCACATTTCTTCTTTTAAGAAATCTCAGGAGATGGCGTGGTGGCTAAGGCACTGCACTCCCACATGACCAACCATGATTGGAGCCCTGCAACCAGCATCTTGAAAATCACACCAGTAGCTTGTGCGTGCGTGCCCAGAATCCCAAGAGGAGAATGGAGGGGAAGGGATTGTGACGTTGCCATTTCTCTAGGGAGTGATTTCTCACTTTCTCTCTCTCTGTCTCTGTCTCTCTCCAATGAGCACACATGCGCTATGGCAATAATCTGAAAGAAAAAAAAAGAGGAAAGAAATATTAAAATTGTTCTGAATGAATTCCCTTTGGCTTTAACAATTTGATGAGCCAACTCAAGCTGAAATATCATTTATAATTTCTAAAAGGAGTGCTGTGTCATTGTGTAAAACATGAGGGTGATTCTCTTTCAAAGTTAGATGCCCAGATCCTGATAATAAAGCTCCTATACACCATGTTTCAAATCCCTTAACATTTTCCCCAAACAAACAAACAAACAAAAAAAAAACAAATGCCAGAACTCATCAAACACTTAAATGTTTGATACCAAAACAACAAATCAATGAGAGACTTATTCAAATTTTCTGCCTCCTGGTTACTTTACAAGAAGTAATTTAAACCAATGTCAGAAGATAAGATGTCCAAATCTTCTTTTTCATGGGAAAATAAGTGCCATGTGCCATAGAAAACTGAAAATGGTGGCACATGAGTTCCTTAAAATGGCTGGAATCTTTCAAAATATTGAACAACTTATCAGACAACCAAGAGTTATGTCTTCATGAAACATTTTAAAAAGCTACATTTTAGGGGGACCAGCAGTTGGCGTAATGGCTATGCCACTGGAATCCCATGTAGTTGACCATGGTTCAAGTCCTGGACACCGTGTCTTAAACTCACACTGGGCGCGTGTGCGTGCGTGCCCAACATCCCGAGAGGAGAGTGGAGGAGAAGGGATTGCGGCATGGCCATCCACCCCTAGGGGTGATTTCTCGCTTTCTTTCTCTCTGTCTCTCTCTGTCTTTCTGGTGAGCTCATGTGCCCTACAGCAAAAATCCTCTCAAAAAATAATAAGACTACATTCTAGGAAAAAAGGTAGGGTGATGAATGTTTATCCTTTTTTAGGCTGGGTTTTCAATGGCAAACATAAAAGAAAAACCAGCAATGGGTAGGCTGGTTCAAAGGACATGTTTCTAGGTATTCTGATAGAATGGTGAAGACTTGAGGATGAATGGGTATAGCAGTACCACATATTCTCAGTTTGAGTAAGTTAGCCATCTTACCAAAAGATACATTTTCTCTTCTGAGAAGAAAATAATTCTAGAGCTCATGAGCTGAGGATGATGGAAATTGATTCCTCAATTTTTCTATGCATCAGGTAGTTTTTTGTTTGTGTATTGGTTTGTTTTTTACTGTTCTCCCACCCTTCACTGTAAATGCCCTTCTCAAGGACACCAATGATGTTCTCCTTGCCAATATCATGGGTTTCATTCTCAGGCTTTTATGCTAACTCCCCAAGGCAATTAATGCAAGTGATCACTACCACTATTTTAGAATGCTTTCTTGGCTTGGTTTCCAGGATAGCAGTGTACATGCCTGTTTTTTTGCTTTGTTTTTCTCCATTACTGGAAGAAAAAATTTCCTGTTCAGCACCTCATAAAAATCTTGACGTTTTGACAACCGCACATTTTTAAGTATTCTGTGTATGATAAAGTTATTCTGCTGTTTTCTGTAATGAGGGCAGGGATCGAATGTGTCTGGTGCTACACAATGTCTAGTACATAGTGAACATTCAAATATCTGTTGAGAGGATGAATGAATACTGGAATAATGAACCCAGGTTGAATAGGTGAGTGTAAGTATTGATATAATGATGTTGACCTAAAGATGAAATAGTTGTTAACATTATTTCATTGAGGTAGGTATAGATATAATCCTCATCTTTTCTTTTTTAAGTTAATTTCCTTCTTGATAAATAGAGAATAAGCATCCTCTACAGGATCTTCATACCACAGTCCCTCCCCAAGTCCTGCAGCCGGCCAGGATCACAGGTACACTCTTGGGCATTCCCAGTGTCCAGGTACATCCACGTAGCAAACCTCAACCCTTGCCATGTGGCTTCCAACATCATGCAGCAGTGTGCTTACTCCCAGTGCCACTATGGCTGGGCCTGTAATGCTCATCTTTTTATAATACAAAATTGAGTTTGGGATAGGTGAATTAATTTGCCCAAGATATACAGCTGCTAAGTGTCAGAGCTGAGATTTATACTTTTGCAGTCCTAGCTCAAAGGCTTGAATTGCTTATTGAGATTAAAGAACAAAAGAAAATGAGGAATGATAAACCTATTTAAGCTTGTATATCTCCTGGTCTTCTGCTATACGATACAGTCTTGAGGTTGATGGTTCTGATGGTAGCAAGACTACAAACTCTATTTTTCCACATTCAAAAAGAAAAAGACCTGTCTCCTCAGAGAAATGAACATGCTATTAGTCAAACTTGTTTTTATGGTTATTTTTAGGTTAAAATTAGATAAAGAATATGTAAAACATAAATCATCATACCAAAAACATGGATGAATTCTATTTATTAATGATTATTTACTGGATGATGCTTAAAGAAGTGAAGATGAAGAACATCTCCTTACTGACAGTAGAAGAGCAGTCAGGAAAGAAGTAGAACATCTCATACTTCCCTAACTGTTAGTGAACTGCAAGGAAAGAGAAGCAATAGCATATGCTTCCCCTGTGAAAGAGAATGAGTGACGACATTCTGATTATAAAATTAACAACTCAGTGGTTTAGTGATACTGTTTTCTTTTAAAAAGAAAACCATGAGGACAAACATTTGCTGATGCTGTGGAACAAAACTGGTGATTCTGCAGTTAAGTTGTTTTGTATCTGTGTAGTTTTACCTTCCATTGACCCCAGAGACATTACAATTAGCATATTCCAGGGATGACTGGAGATACACTAGTCAGAAAAAAACGAGGTTAAATGAGGAAGGGAGTCCTGGGACCTCCCATTCCTTGGGATAATCAGGTCTTTAAAGTGTAATCAGGTAGCACAGTTAGGAATAACCTCCAAATTCACTTTCACCATCGGATTTCAGGTTGTAATATCCAATTATTATAAAAATTGGTGATCAGGATGAACTTAAATTCTGAGACTTCACTTCAAAGTTCTATTAAGAGCATCTTCTTTTTTAGTTATGTAGCCTTCACATCCCCTTTAGGAAGAGGAAGACCTGCCACTGAGATACCTCTTCATGGTCCTGTGTGTATCCCCACTATGAGCATCACACAAGATGCTTACCTTAGTTAGCCCAAAATATTTTCTACCTGAAAGAATGCTGAAGGATAGGGGACCAGCAGTTAGCTTAATGGCTATGTCACTCAATTCCCATGTAGCCAACTGTGGTTCGAGTCCCAGACCCGGTAGCTTAAACTCATGCCAGGTGCGTGTGCATGCGTGCCCAAGGTCCCGAGAGGAGAATGGAGGAGAAGGGAGTGTGGTGTGGCCATCCTTCCTGGGGAGTGATTTCTCACTTTCTATCTCTCTGTCTCTCTCTGTCTTTCTGGCAAGTGCACATGCTCTATAGCAAAAACCTCTCAAAAAAAAAAAAAAAGAATGCTGAAGGATAGAATTAGATCAGTATCTAAATTTCAGTTCAGGTATTTAGCAAATAGAAGACATAGCCTCAGCCTCAATACTCATTATTTAAATGGAAGTAGTCCTTGCAAGGTAGTTTTGAAGCTCCTGTGATAATTTACTTAAACTGATAAGATTGCCTGGCACAGAGTCAGTTTTCAATGAGCTTACCTGTTATTATTATCAAAGTTTTTAATCGCTGGAATGGTATATCTAAATTGGCTGTAATTTTATTTTCACTGCTATTGGGGTTTCTTTTGAGTTGTCTGTTTGTTTTCTTTATTTTTTTGTTCTGTTTCATTTTGTTTTTTAGAAAAAAAGGGATCCATATGTGTTTGGCAAACTCTCACGTAAGCCCAAAATGTGCCTGAGCAGTGCCCTAACATGCATTTTTATTTTTTCTATTCTGATGCTATCCTGCCTTGTCTGCCTGCATGCTGGCTGTGTCTTCTCAAAGGATTTTCAGTTAACTCCTCCTCTAAACTAAATCAGTTGACAAGTACTGAATCATTTTCCTAACTGCAACCAGCAAAACATATCCTTCTAACTCTTAATCTGGCCCATTTTTGTGTGATGACACTTTCTTGAAGAGACTAATATTATCTCTACGAGAAAAAAAACCCTATGTGTGACTTTTCATTGCAAAAATATCCACCGGGTACATAACATTACTCAAGAAAACATGAACACTTGCAGAACAAGTAAACAGCTGAAAGGGAAACAAGACAAGATAAATGTTTCCTAATAAAAACATGGGAATATATTTCATTAAGTGTGAAATGTAGAGAGCTTATCCTAAGATATATCTAAGGTTTAAGAAATACTTTGAGAAATATAGTCACCCAACTATAGATAAATATAATAAAGGTATATAAATACCAAATTCGTCACTTTCACATTTGCCAATCCCTGCTCATGTCTATCTCACTCCCACTCTAATAGTCATTCAGTTATTAAAATCAGATACCTGGAGGGGCCAGGCTGTGGTGTAGGAACACAGTTGGACCCACGTGGGAAAGATCCTGGGCTTGAGTTCTGGGACCTCCCTGAGCATGCAGGGTGTGCACATAGTCTGAGCTGGTTGGAATATGTGGTGGGTTGTGTATGAGGTGCATGTTGGGGTGCCTGTCTCTCTGTCTCTCTCTCTTTTTCTCTTTCATGGAAGAAATAAACATACTTTTTTTTAAAAAAAATCAGAGACTGGAAACACACTCAGCATCTCCTTTCCCCTAATCTATTCTTAGCTATAAAAATCTTTCTAGTTATATTCTACTATCCAAATTTCTTTTATCCTTACCTAACTTCACCCATTATTATTTTTTTCCCTCTTTTGATATAAGAGTTAGTACTTACAAACTCCATATCATGGTGGAGGGGTCCATTAGATGCAGCCACATTACAGCCTTGTCTCCTGCCTTCACTTTGCACTTGCTGTTGTTCCCTCTGCTTAGAATGGGTCCACTCTGGATGAACTCCCAACTAGACGACTCAAAGATCATGTCTTCTAAGGTACATCTTAGAAGATATGGGGGCATCAGTCAGGAAAACAGGTGGGGCTGTCCATTGGCCCCAATCCCAGCTCCCAACCTCAGAGCCCACCCCTGCCAGAAAGCTAGGATTTTTTTTTTCCTTCTTTCCTTTGTTAATTCTTTGCTTCTCCTTCTCCCATTGGGCAGCTCTCAGTACTCAAGCAGAGCCTACTTCCATCTGCAGCCTCCTGCCAAAATCTTTTTCTTTTTCCTCTTTCATAATCTTTTACCTTCCCTCTTACATTGTCAATTTCTCTTTATCCTCCACTCCCCCAAAGGGACTAGACAGGTCTAGAATCTTAGTTTTCAAACATCTTAGCATCATGAGGCTCCCAGGGAACCTCACTCTATACTGAACCACCTGCAAAAATGGAGACACTGCTCTTCAGATACCTGAAGAGAAAACTCCTCCATGGGGACCACATTGCTAAACACAGCTAAAGAGAGGCTTGGCACAGAAGCAATCCACAGCAAAAGAGAAGCAAACTAGTTCCCAGTGGCAGAAACATTCTCCGAAAGGGTATCAAAAAGTGAATACATCACCTAGTGACTAGAAGCCAAAGAAGAGCCTCAGGTTTTAATAAAACAGAAACTATGTCTCCACCAAGAGAAAACAATAACTCTCCTCCATCAAAAATAAATAAATAAATAAACCACACCAAAAATCCCAAAACCAAAACCAAAAAAACCCAAATGTCAGAGAAAGAATTTAAAACATTCATAGTAACAAAACTCTGAGTTGGAACAGAAAAGAGACTACAAACTCAAAGAGAAGGAAATCCTTCCATGATTTGAAAAAAGAAATGGAGGGAACCAGCAGTTAGCGTAATGGCTATGTCGCTGGACTCCCACATAGTCGACCGCGGTTCGTGTCCCAGACCCGGTGGCTTAAAACTCACGCCGGGCGCGTGTGTGTGCGTGCCCAAGATCCCGAGAGGAGAATGAGGGAGAAGGGATTGCGGCGTGACCATCCCCCCTGGGGGGTGATTTCTCGCTTTCTGTCTCTATGTCTCTCTCTGTCTGTCTGGCGAGCGCACGCGCCCTACAATGAAAATCTCTCAAAAAAAAAAAAAAAAGAAAAAAAGAAATGGACACCATAGGAAAGAATCAAATGTAACTAACTATTAGAGATGAAGACTTTAATACAAGAAAGTATTAAGAGCCAATTAGATCATACCGAAGATCGAATCTCAGACATAGAAGACAAATCTTGACCTTAAAAAAAAAAAAGATAGAGAAAATAACAACAAAAAAGTGAGGACAATATAGGAGAAATACTAGATTTCATTAAATGTCCAAATATCTGAATATTTGGTATCCCAGAAGGTGAAGAAACTAATAAGGGCATTGAAAATCTATTCCATGAAATCCTAAAGAAAACTTTCCAAGTCTACAGAAGCACTCAAACATCCAGACCCAAGAAATACAAAGGAACCCAAACAGAATCAACCCAAGGAGATCCCCTTCACAGCACATCTTAGCCAGACTGACCAAAACCACAGATAAAGATATTAAAACTGGCAAGAGAGAAATAACAAGTGACTTAGAAAGGTAATTCCATCAGGCTAACACTGGACCTTTCAACGAAAACAATGCGAGCAAGGAAAGAATGAGAAGACATATTGAAAGTGTTAAGAAAGAAACAATTTTAACCAAGATTATATCCAGAAAGATTGCCCTTCATATGGGGAAAAAAGGATTAAAATCTCAGACAAACAAAACCTGAACAAATTTGCCAACACTAGACCAGTTCTTCAAGAAACTCTGAAGAGAGTCCTGTTCCAAGAAAACTAAAGAATGAACAGACAGAAATAAGAGAATAAAAGATGGTGGCCAACTTAAAGATAGGGACAAATCCAGAAATATCGATAGTAACAGTGAATGTTAATGAATTAAATTCTCCAATCAAGAGACACAGATTGGCTGAATGGATAAAAAACAAACAAAAAAACAACCTCTATCTGTTGCCTACAAGAAATGCATCTCATGGATAAAGACACATAGACTAAAAATGAAGGGCTAGAAAAAGGTATCTTATGCAAATGGGAACCCAAAACAGAGCTGGAGCTGCAGTACTAATTTCTGACACAATAGGCTTTAAAACAAAAACTGTACTGAAGAGACAAAGAGGGATCTTATATAATGGTAAGAGGGCTAATTCATCAAGAAGATATAACACTTATAAATATCTATGCACCTAACTCAAGAGGACCCAGAGATATGTGAAGGAAAGACTTTTGGATCTAATTGGAGAGATAAACCTCAACACTCCACCTATCTCCTTTGGACAAATCATCTAGACAAAAAGAAAAAATAAAAATAAGCAAATAGATAGTATTTAAATCATACCATAAATCAAATGGACTTAACTGACATCTACAGAACCTTCCACCCAAAATCAAAAGGTACATATTCTTTTCATGACCACATGGAACCTTTTCAAAGATTGACCACATGATAAGGCACAAGCAAGCCTTTACAGATTCAAAGACAAAAAAAACTATATCCAGAAACTTCTCTGACCATGATGGAATTAAAATTGATATCAATTTTGGTAAGAATCCTCGAAAATACACAAACACATGGAAACTAAATAACCTACTCCTGAATGACTTCACAACTATGGAATAAATAAACACTGAAATCAAAAGATTCACTGAACACAATGATAATGAGTACATGAGTTTCCATAATCTTTGGGACACTGCAAAATCAGTCATAAGAGGGAAGTGCATAGCAATTAGTGCACATAAGAAGATGGAAAGAAGGCAAATGAACAACCTATGAAATTATTCAGAGAATTAAAAAAGCAACAACAAAAATCCAAAAAAAATATCTGGAAGAAAAGAAATAATAAAGATTGGAGCATGAATAAATGAAATACAAAATAAATGAACTATAAGCTGGTTCTTGGAAAAAGTAAACAATATCAATAGACCACTAGCTTGACTAAGAAGAAGAGAGAAAAGAACCCGGTAAATCAAATTCACAATGAAACAGGCAATATAACAATAGACATAACAGAAATACAAAACATCATTCGAGGATACTATGAACAACTACACACCAATAAACAAGAAAACCTGGATGAGATGGACAGGTTCCAGGACACATATAATCTACACATATAATCAGGAGGACATAGAAAAGTCTGAATAGGCTCATAACAAGCCATGAGATTGAATCAGTAATAAATAACCTCCCAATAAAGAAAAGCCCTGGTACTGATGGCTTCACTTCTGAATTGTACAAAACTTTTAAAAAATAGTTAACCCCCATTCTACTCAAGTTATTTCTAAAGGTCCATAAGTGTGGAACTCTCCCAAAATCATTTTATGAAGCCTTCATCACCCTTACCCTTAAAACAGACAAGGACATGACAAGGAAGGAAAACTATAGACCAATATCTCTGATTAATATAGATGCAAAAGTTCTCAACAAGATACTAACAAATCATATCCAACAACATATAGAGAAGATTATACATCATGACCAGGTAGGCTTTATTCTAAGGATGGTTCACATATGAAAAACCATAAACATAATACCGTATTAACAGAAGGAATAAAACCCATATGATCATATCAATTGATGCAGAAAAACCATTTGATAAATACAACATCCCTTCATGATCAAGATTCCCAGCAAAATTGGCATAGAAGGGTCAGTCATCAACACAATAAAAGATATCTATGAAAAATCCATAGTTAATGTCATCCTGAATGGAGAAAAGCTGTAAGTTTTCCACTAAAAACTGGTACAAGACAAAGATGTCCACTTTCTCCACTCCTTTTCAACATAGTACTAGAAGTCCTTGCCAATGCTATCAAAAAAGAGAATAAAATAGGGACCAGCAGTTGGAGTAATGGCTGTCGCTGGATTCCCATGTAGTCGACTGCGGTTTGAGTCCTAGACCCAGTGGCTTAAACTCACACTGGGCACATGTGCATGTGTGCCCAAAATCCCAAGAGGAGAACAGAGGAGAAGGGATTGCAGCATGGCCATCCCCCCAGGGGATGATTTCTCACTTTCTGTCTCTCTTTCTCTCTGTCTGTCTTTTTGGCAAGCACCCAAGCCCTATAGCAAAAACCTCCTCCTCCCCCCCAAAAAAAAGAGAGAGAGAGAGAGAGAGAATAAAATAAAAGGCATTCAAATAGAAAAAGAAGAGGTGAAATTATCTCTATTTGCAGATGACATGATTATATACATAGAATACTCAATGATATCCATAAAAAAATTCCTGGAAGTAATAAATGAATTCAGTAAAGTTGCAGGATACAAAATCAACATACATAAGTCTATAGCACTTCTATATACAAACAGCAGGCAGACTGAGATAGAAGTGAAGAAAGTAATTCTATTTACTATAGCCACAAAAAGTATAAGATATTAGATATTTACAGATAAATCTAACCAAAGAGGTTAAAGAGCTCCACAAGGAAAACTATGAGAAGCTGAAAAAAGAAATTGAAAATGGCACAACAAAGTGGAAGGACATCCCATGTTCCTGGATTGGAAGAATTAATGTAATCAAAATGGCAATTCTACCCAAATTATTCTGCATATTTAAGGCAACCCCAATTAAAGTACCATAGACATTCTTCACAGATCTAAAAAAGACAATCACAGAATTCGTCTGGAATCATAAAAGGCCTCATATTGCCAAAGCAATCTAGTGCAAGAGTGGAGCGGATGCCATCTCACTCCTGACCCAAAAGTATATATAAAGCTGTGATAATCAAAACAGCGTGGTATTGGCACAAAAACAGACATGTGGACCAATGGAACAGAATAGAGACCCCAGAAATAAACCTCAAAGCTTATAGCCAGTTAATCCAGTGAGATATCCACCTGCAGAAAGATGAATCTGAACCCCGGCCTCTCACCATTGACAAAAATCAATTCAAAGTGGATCAAATATCTAAACTTAAGACCTCAAACTATAAAACTACTGGAAAATACTGAGGAAACTCTGTGAGACATTGGGGTAGGCAAAGATTTCTTAAATAAGACCTCCAAAGCACAGGCAATCATCTCAAAAATAGACACGTGGGATTACATCAGATTAAGAAGTTTCTGCATGGCAAAAGACACAGTAATTAGTATGAATTGACAGTCCTCGGAATGGGAGAATATGTTTGTAAACTATGCTTCAGAGAAGGGACTGATAACCAGAATACACAGGGAACTCAAGCAGCTTACCTGAAAAAAGATGATCAACCCAATAAAAAGATGCGTGAATGAGCTGAAGAACCAACTCTCTGAGGAAGACATATGAACAATCAAAAGGCATGTGAAGGGAACCAGCTGTTAGCATAATGGCTATGTTGCTGGATTCCCAAGTAGTCGACCATGGTTTGCGTCTCGGACCCGGTGGCTTAAAATTCACGCCAGGCGCGAATGACAAGAGGATATAGAAATATAGAGAATGGTTATACATACCAGACAGAGTGTGGGAAGAGAGTGGGAGAAGGACAGTCTGAGGAAAACCATTAAGGAGAAAAATAGAGAAGTAAGACATTTATGGGACAAAGAAATGGGTTATTATCAGTTGAAGATATGTATAGTATCCCCAACTGGACTGGTGAGAAATGTATTCATGTTGGAACATTCACTTTATAAGCTAAGTGACATATGTGATTGAAAAAAATAAAATAATTATAAAAGAAGTAGATATGGGGCTATCTTAGAAGACATGGCAGCTCCCTGCTGCCCCAACATACTTTTTAAAAGCATTTATCATGTATTAAAATATTTTCTGTAACTTACCTGTCTCTATCACTAGATTTAATGAAATTCTTGAGGTTCGAAATGTTGCCTCATCTAAAACAGCAAGAATCAAGACCATCTACCACACAATTTACTGTCAATATCATTCTGACTTTACCATTTGACTGCCTTGGTTAGCATGATTTTATAATTCCAGAGACTCTTTCCTAGAAGATTCCATTGCAAATGACTATGTTATTCATCCCAGGCATTTCTCTAAAATTCATCAACGACTCTTTAGTAGAAATGTTAACCCATAGTTTATGTCCTAAGACTCTTTAAATAAATACCTTAGATGTCTTACAATTAAAATAACAGTAATATAATAGTGAAAGGAGGAGACTTATTACTGAACAAAATTTACAAACTTTAGAGTACATGAATACATACATTCTTGCTCTAAAATATCTGATGATTCTTCCTGCTATCCAAAGTAAGGGAAATACTAAGATAATGAGGAGGAGGAAGAAATCTTCATATTTTCAGAGCTCAGTGAAAAAATGGTTTCTAGGTAAATCTTTGATCAAAACAGAGACATGGTCAACAAATACCCTCAAACACCCAATTCCTACACTTGAGTCTATGCTACTATCAGTGACATGAGGATTGTTTGATGGTGATTTTTAATATACCTAAACTTCTTAGAATAAAAAATAATCACACATGTACAAATTCGTTTAATATGTAAGGCATGCTTGTATTTAGCAGGTTTTCTATCTCCATCTCTTTTTCTCCTTTGCTCAATTCATTTGACACAAACTTTCATCCTTTCCCTATCCCTACTTCCAAGAATCTTTCTACCCTATAGATATCATGAACTCCCATCAGAAAAATTGTCTTTATCTTCAATTTTCCTCTGGTTAGTCTCTTACCTTCTCAATTTAACTAAAACTTAGCAATGTTACTAAACTCAAGTTCTTTTGCCCATCACATAGTTTGTCAATAACTGTGATAATGAGTTTGCAAAAATGGAAAAATGTTTTCATTGAAAGAGCGGCTCATGAGAAAATGAAAGTTAAAAACTCACATTTTTCTGGCTCATTGAACCAAATAAGGGGTTTTTAAAGACTGAAAAGACATGCTGGATATAATCATGGGTTAATTGATAATGGGAGTAGGGAGCAAAAACAAAGAGATAAGGTAAAGGGTTGCATTTTGACACCCTTTATCCATCTTCAGTTGTCATGGAGTCAGGAAATGTGAGGGTCCTTCTTTGTTCTTACAGTCAGCAATTCCTATCTTCCCCTCAAATGGCCCTCCAAACTTCTGAAAACTCTCTAAATTATATCTCATGACTGTGACTAAGAAGGAATAATTTCTACTGCCATTACTACTTTGAGGTTAATTACCAAAGCAAGCAGAAACAAGCTAATGATTTCAAAGACAATTTTCTTCCCTAAAGAAGTTCTGTTAATTTCTTGGGTACCATTGCTGCAGTGCCCTGAGAACACACTCTTGAACTTCCTCTTATACTTACCTTTGCAGATTTTGAGTTGGGAGAAAAAAAATACATGAAATAAGCCTGGAATAGCTTGCCACATATGTTACCAAAAAAAGGCATCAGAGACACACTGGGTCATTTTAAAAGGACTCAGAAGCTGGGACCAGCAGTTAGTGTAATGGCTGTCACTGGACTCCCACGTAGTTGACCACGGTTCAAGTCCCAGACCTGGCAGCTTAAACTCATGCTGGGCATGTGTGCGTGCGTACCCAAGATCCTGAGAGGAGAATGGAGGAGCGGGAATTTTGGTGGGGCCATCCCCCCTGGGGCGTGATTTCTTGCTTTCTGTCTCTGTCTGTCTGTCTGGTGAGCACACGTGCCCTATAGTAAAAACCTCTCCAAACAAACAAAAAAAAAATCCCTGAGTTCATAATTGTGCTAAAAATAACAATTGGTTATACTTGTATATAATAATCATGCATCTACATGAACTATACCAATGGCACACCAAATACTAGAGGAATGAAACTTGTGTTTATAAAAGTATTCTTTTTTTTTTTTTTTGGGAGAAGTTTTTCTATAGGGCTCATGCGCTCGCCAGACCGACAGAGAGAGACAGGGGGATAGAAAGCGAGAAATCACCCCCCCCAGGGAGGATGGCCACGCTGCAATCCCTTCTCCTCCATTCTCCTCTCGGGACCTTGGGCACGCATGCATACGTGACCGGCGTGAGTTTAAGCCACCGGGTCCGGGACTCGAACCGCAGTCCACTATGTTGGAGTCCAGCGACATAGCCATTACGCCAACTGCTGGTCCCCGTGTTTATAAAAGTATTCTAAGAGATTTCTAATATTACCAATGCATGACAAAGTAGCTGATATCGAACTAACCCTTCTATCAAAAATAACCATAAAACCTGGATGGCATACCCATCAACAGTCTAAAGGCACTGGCCAGAATCAGTACAGGTTGGACTTTCTCAGACTCTGAGAAAAGAGAAATACATATCATGAGCTCTATATTCATGCTATGGCTTCTTTCTGAGGACATTTTCAAATTGTGATGAAGGGGAATATAGCTTAATCTAAAAAGTGTCAGTCTTATTGTACTGAGGGAAAGAACTCTTGAGTTTAGGACTGTCAAAGTGATTTGGAATTGAGCCTTCAAAATAATTGAGAGAAGGATTCAAAAATCTGCATTCAAATTCCCCTCAACTCATGTTAACGTGTCATGGTGTAAAGTAGAAGACAACAGTAGCACCAATGATGGGTAGGTAAATGGAGTTTAATTGTCAAGGGTTCTTATATTAGACAGTAACCTGTAAAGTTATTAATTTAAGACAGACTATCATAAGATGTATACAGTTATATGGAAAGAGTAATTTTTAAATGTATAACTGCAAGCCAATAGAGGAAAAATGAAATATTAAGCAAAGCCTGATGAATCCAAAATAATTCAAGAAAGGAAAAATGAAGATAAAGAACAGATTAAGCATAGAAAACAAATACCATATTGGTAAACTTAAACCCAATTATATCAGTAGTTAAATGAAATATAAGTGGAACAAATATTTCAATTAAAAGAAAAAGACTATCATCCTGAACTAATAAAATAATCCAACTATGTGCTATCTATAGGAAACATTCTTTTTTTTTTTTTTTTTTTGGAGAGGTTTTCGCTATAGGGCGCGTGCGCTCACCAGACAGACAAAGAGAGACAGAGAGACAGAAAGCAAGAAATAACCCCATAGAAATGAAGAAGTGACCACAATCCCTTCTCCTCCATTCTCCTCTTAGGATCCTGGACACGCACACACATGAGCCTGGTGTGAGTTTCAGCCACCGAGTCCAGAACTCAAAGCATGGTTGGCTACGTGGGAGTCCAGTGACATAGCCAATACACCAACTGCTGGTCCCGACATTCTTTTTTTTTTTTTTTTTTTTAGAGAGAGGGAGATTTTGCTATGGAATATGTGCACTTGCTGGGGAGACAGACAGAAAACGCGAAATCAGCCCCCCCTGGAGGAGATGGCCAAGCTGCAATCCATTCTCCTCCAGTCTCCTTGAGATTTTTGGCATGCACCAGCTGTGTTTCAAGGCGACAGGTCCAGGACTCGAACCACAGTTGACTACATAGGAGTCCAATGAAGTAACCATTACGCCATCTCCTGGTCCCAAGGAGACATACTTTACACATGAGACACAGAAAACAGAAAGTAAAGGGAATGAAAAAATATACATCCCACAAAAAATAAGCAAAAGAAAACTAGTATAGATTTATTATTACAAAGCAAGGTAGACTTTAAAATGAGCATTACTAGAAATAAAGTCACATTGCTAAATGATCAAAAAATTAATTAAATAAGAAAACAAGAATACATTAAAAGATAAAACATTTCCTAATTTTTATCACCAAATATGTAAAGGCAAGAGAGACAAAGCCCTAGTCGTACTTGGAAATTTTAAATAACTGACAAAACAAGCCGACCAAAAATTTAGTAAAAATATAGAAAATTTGAACAACCATTTAACCTGACATGCAGATAACACTATAGCCAACAATTGCAAAGTGTACATTTTTTACAAATGAACTTAGACACTTACCAAAATAGAACAAGGCAAATCTTTTTTTTTTTTTTTTTTTTTTTTTGTAGAGGTTTTTGCTATAGGGCACGTGTGCTCGCCAGACAGAGAGAGACAGAGAGATAGAAAGCAAGAAATCATCCCCCGAGGGGGATGGCCACGCTGCAATCCCTTCTCCTCCATTCTCCTCTTGGGATCTTGGGCACGCACGCACACGCACCCGGCGTGAGTTTAAGCCACCGGGTCCGGGAGGCAACCCACGGTCGACTACGTGGGAGTCCAGCGACATAGCCATTACGCTAACTGCTGGTCCCGATCAAGGCAAATCTTAACAAATTTCATAGAATTTAAATCATAGAGTATGTTCTCTGACTAGATGGGATTAAACGTAATGATAACTAAAGCAATTCCTAAATGTTTAGAATTTAGGCAACACTGTACACTTCTAAATAACCTAGCAATAAAAAATATATATATATTATGAAAATCAGAAGTACAGGACAAGTTCTTACAAACTACTTACATAAGTTGACTTGCTTTTGAAGTAGCCATTTCATAAGACAGCTTTAGAGAACTTTAGAGGAATTTATAAGCTTGCTCCATTTCTCTGCTCTAAAACAGGTATTTTCCCATCTATAACCCCAGCAATTACTACACTTACATTTATAAAGAACTGTGAAGAGCCTGAGATGTGTTTTTGTCTTCTTGCTACCTAATGTGTTAGTTGGGGCTAGATGGTGATGCATTGAAATGCAAATCAGCTCATAGGAGAAGATCCTGGTTTTGCATCCTGGTGCCTTCCAATACATTCTGTATGCGTGCTTACATAGCTGTGATCCAGGCGGGTTGAGACTGGGGTAGATCGCAACATGAGGGCTTTGTTAAGAATGACACACTCTCTTTCTGAATAAATAAAGTGGGTTTTTTGTTTGTTTGTTTTTGTTATTTTTTTAGATATAAAGGATGCTAATTAAAGCCCATGATTCCTGAGTGAGAGCTAATAAAACAGGCAGGGAGGAGTGGGGCCTAGGGAAGGACATTTGGAGGAGGGATCCAGAGGCAGAGCATTGATGGGATGGGGAGGTGTGGTGTTATCTGTTGAAGATATTTTGATCAACTGGACTGGGGTGAAATGTCCACATATTGAAATGTTCACTTTGTAAGCTAAACAATGGGATTGGATGTATATTAAAAAATTAATAAATTAATTAAAAAAAAAACAGGCAGCATAAGTTTCATTTTCATTGGTTCCCTTGCCTCCCAAGTCCCATAGAGATGACATGAAGCTTCAGATGTAGCTCACTAGGGAGGCTACCTACCCCATTTGCCCAAGAGTGAGGGGTTTTCTGGTAGCCATGACTTTTTCTGTTCTTGAATCAGATAAGTCTCAGGCAAACTAGAACAAATTGATCACCCTGTATCCATAGATTTTGAATCACTCCCTAAGCTTAGGAAACTCTAAACTTTTAAAGAGATCTGACTGCCAGAAAATCTGCCCATCTTTTGTTCAGGAAAGAAACATTATCTTTATTACCCTGGTTAGTAAACAAATCTGCCCTTTGCCTTAGAGGGAGAAGTATCTCTTTATCTTCTGGAGTTGTTTGCCATGCAAATATACTTGAAAAGATATTCTAGGAAAAAAAAAAAAAACCTGTCAATGTGCCTACTCAGATCTACAGAAATGCTAGAGAACTATGGAGAATAATCTCCCAATAATATTTTTATAAAATTACATTGCAATTATAGTACAGTCAACTCTGTACTAATCTTTATTCTAGCTTTAAAGACAAAAAGTTCATATTCTCCAATACTTTGATCAGTTTTTCCTTGTTAACAACCCAATACAAAATGTCCATATTTTTATAGAAAGTGTGATTAAAGTCACCTGAATATACTGAAAGAGAAGACCGATCTCTCAAGAATAAGTAGCTATTTTTCTATTAGTAGTAAGGATTTAATAATAAAGAAAAAGGAATATTTGTTTCTACTATCTTGATCATTCATACTTACCAAATCTCTTTTTAGGCATGTACCAAAAAAGATCAGGGCCCATAAATAGGGAATTTTTGAATACAGAGAAGTCAAGAAAAGAAAAAAAGAAAAAAAAAAAAAACTGTGCTCCTTTTGGTCAATGAAGTATACCCTAGAAGACTGAACTAACCTCACTTTATAGAAATGCATACAATCTATTTCCTGGGACTTCATCAGCCTGTAGGTTCTAATGGCCCATATTA
The DNA here is from genome assembly GCF_000334495.1 of Tupaia belangeri chinensis. NCBI lineage: Eukaryota > Metazoa > Chordata > Mammalia > Scandentia > Tupaiidae > Tupaia > Tupaia belangeri. The sequence goes on from NW_006208752.1 coordinate 551,233, forward strand.
ATTATAATTTAAAAATTCTCTGGTTGTTTCCCTTATGCAGGAGAATTTCTGGGAGTTGCTAGGGAACTTTTCACCATCATTCACCACATCTGTTCTTACCACTAGGTACCTACTATGTGCCACTGAGTCTCTGGGAGGCTGGGGCCTCCCACCACAGCTGGGACCTCCCACTACAGCTGGGACCTGGGTCTTACAAGATACAAACCTTCATTATATTGTGTAATTACCTCAGCTTTCAAATTATCATAAAGGAAATTACTTAAAACAACACAAATTAATTATTTCACATTTCTTTAGATCATTGCTCAACTGAATTCTCTATTTGGGCTCTCCCAAAGCTAAAATCAAGGTGTTCTTTTTTTTTTCTGGGCCTCTATCTGGTGGCACTAGGAAAGAGTCTGCTCATTCAGTTGTTGGCCAGATATGATAGAGGTTCATATTTCTTTGCTGTTTGTCAAGCAGGGACAACTCCTGGCTCCTTAAGACTATCTGCATTCTTGGTGCAAGGCCCCCTTTATCTTCAGAGCAGCAACAGTGCATAATAACCTTATGCTTTCAATCTCTGACTTTCTCTTCTGATCTTACCTTCAGAAATCTCTCGGCCTTAAAAAGCCTCATCAAGCTGAATCCGGCTCACCTGGATAATCACCATATTTTAAGGTCAATTAACGGAACTTTAATGACATCTGCAAAATCCCTCCAAAGTAGTAGCTCGATTAGTATTTGACTGAGTATGGAGGCGGGAATCATAAATCTTGCAGTGGAGTGGAGGGTGCATCTCTAGAATCTCGCCTATAATTTCAGGGAGCTCTAATAAAGTTCTGTTGTGCATCTCTGTAATTGAGAGCTTTTAGAAAACCAGATGGTTGGGGGTTTCTGTGCAAACCCATTGCTCTCTACAGGATGTAAACTGAATCCAATGGGTCTTGGCTATAAGTCAAATGAAAGAAAAATTTCAATGCTATATTCAGAATCACACATCCACTGGAACAACGAAGGCTTTATTACAGGGTCAAACCGCTCCTCTCTGAAGACAAATACTTCCTCAGAAACCTCTTCAGTCCCTCAGGAAAACAGTCTTTTGAAGAGAAGACCATACCAGTATACCAGGCACGCCCAGATATGTCTGAGTTCTAGTTTAGTTTACAGTCTGTTCTCTGGCTATGTTTATATATTATTGATATGATATCAATATTTTGATATGGAATGAGCTCTGTATCTCTCAGAGCATTAACAGCACTGAACTGTTGCTCTCTGAGGGGCAGAGAGAAGATGTTTTCCTGTTATGCAGCTCAGTGTCTGACTAGGCATTTGACAGAAGTGGGGACTTATGCTTCCTTAGTTATGTGCTTTCTCAAAGGACAAACTTCCTAGTTTTTATGCCAGGAAAGGGTAACAGAAAGTACCGACTAACCAAACACATTTCCAGAAAGACAGGTTAAAAAATATTTAGTTTTCAGGGCCTGTAGATGACGTGGTTGCTAGGGCACTGAACCCCCACATGGCTGACTGCAATTTGAGTCCCAGAGCTGGCAGCTTGCTTGCTTTCTCACTTTCCTTCTCTCTCTCTCTGTCCCTCTCTGTTCAAATTTAAATAAATAAGTTAAAGAATAAAGTTAAATCATTCCAAAAAAAATTAGTTGTGTTTGCACAAAGAGGTCTACAGTTCCAGAATCAAGTGAAAAATTAGGTCTTGTTTTCTGAGTATTCAATGGAGAATAGCAAAATAGCAAAATCAGGATGGGGTTAACATTATTGGAGGGAATGATTGTGTTCCTTCCTTTCACTTTTTTTTTTTATCCTATTTGCCGTAAACATAGCAACAACCCAATTTTGAACTGACCGAATTGTGAAGAAGCCAGACAGTTGAAAGTTCAAAACCATAAACCATCCTTTCATTTTTTTCAACTTTGATTAGAAAGAGGTATCAGGTAACATCACTCCTGGCAGAAAGTAGTTCCCAAAATAAGGACATACCGCACTAGTTTTCAAGATATGTAATATGTATAGAGATGGCATTGTCATAAAGGTGCTGGATTCCCATATGGCCAAAGTTCCAGTCCTGGATCCAGCAGCTTGAAAGTCATACCCAGCATGTGTGCACGAGTCCAAAATCCCAAAAGGAGACTGCAGGAGAAGGGATTTCAACATGTCCATCCCCCCCGAGGGATAATTTCTTACTTTCCCTTTCTCTGTCTCTGTCTCTCTCTCTCCAATGAGCACTTGTGCCCTATGGTGAAAACCTTAAAAAAAAAAAAAAAGTGTTATGGTGGCAGGTAGCATGGTGGTTAAGAAAGTTGGACTCCCACATGACTGACTATGGTTTGAGTCCCGGACCTAGCAGCTTGCTTTCTCACTTTCCTTCTCTCATTCTGTTTCTCTGATAATAAATAAATAAAATAATGACAATAAATACAAATTTGTTAAGGTATTTTTTCAAAGTCTAAGTCAATGACTGGTCAATGTAGTCTGTGGTTTTAGGGAGCTATTCCACTAAACTAATCATTCAACAGTCAATAAGGGTAGTGGGGAATTTAACAACAGAACTTAATTTTTCTTTTATGAGTCTCGAAATTACTTATGTGGGAGAGTGGAGAGTGTAAGGAGTGATACATTCAAGGGTTATTTATATTTATCTGCCCCCCAAAAAACTAATGAATGGCTCTGACAAAAAGCAGGTTATGTGTTTATGTTCAACCCAGGGGAAAAAAATAAAGTTTCTTGTAAGATCTGTTTCTAACTCTGTGATCTCAAATCAGAATAAAAGGTGGGTAATAGGGAAAAGAAGTGACTGTTTTGTCTGCAATTAATAAAGCTAGTAAAACAGACTACCACAAGAAGAATGTTTAAATCAAATCAAAATTCTCAGCAGACAATCATAGGTAAATCATTTCTATATTTATATACACCTATGGGTTATGAAGAATGTATGTAAGTATATAATAATTCAAGTAAAATGAGAAAATAACTCAAAGCACTTAAATAATGGCTTCATTAACCATAAAGCTATATATGCTTCCTTTTTTCTTTTTTCTTTTAGTTGACAAAGGACATGTGCCCTCACCAGAGATAGAAAGACAGGAAGAGTAAGAACGTACCTTTCAATGGGGCACTGTCATACTTCAATCCTTCTCCACCTCTCTACCATGTCAGGATTTGAGGCATCCATGTACATGTGTCCAGTGTGTTTTTCAAGACACCAGGGCCAAGACTTGATCCATGTGGTTGGCCATGTGAGATTCCTTTCTCTTAACCACTAGGCTATGAGCTGACCCAATAAAGATATAAATAATAGTATAGGGTGTGATTTCAGAGTTTTGGGATACGATCGTACTGTTGGGACTTGAGAAAAGTAGACTCATGTTGGATGTTTAATTCTGCTTCTCTGAGCCACAGTTTCTTTATTTACAAAGTATAAAAAATAGTTTTCCTGTTTCTGTACTGAGTATTTCTTTAATGGCTTCTCTTCATTCATCCTGTTCAAAGATAATGTGATGAGAATGACCAGATGTTTCCCAAATCCAACTCTTATTTCTGGCTTAACAGTTAAACTGCATTTCTGACAATTAAGTGAGCAGAAGTGATGTATCTCATCTAGTCCAAGGCTGTTTCTTCGCATCTGAAGGTGAAAAGGCCTCAAGGACACAGACTAAAAATGACAGAGATACCACATAGAAATACTGGATCCTGGAGTCACCATTTGGAAGAAAGTTGTCTGACCATAAGCATCTATAGTTGACTTAGTCTAAACAGAAAATAAATGCATATTATAATCAGCCACTGAGACCTGGGGGTGTTTCTTACAGCAATATTATTTACCTTGCAACTCACACTGCTACCTTGAAGGGGGAAATTGCTATAATAAAAACTTTAAATGTGTGTCACTAACTTAGCAGCTGGGCAGAAGGAAGACCTAGCTATAATAGGTGGGGTACCTAGAAGCATGTTGTACAGTGACATACTATGATGGGTCTTCAAAAAGTTCATGGATAATGACTACTGTGAAAAAACTAAGCATGGATTTCAATTTTGGGGGGTACAAAAATGCACTTTAGTTCCACTTTTCCATGAACTTCTTGAAGAACTTATGTAACTTGTAAAATGTAATGTGCTCTAAAATAGAAGTATACCACATACATACTTAGCATGTGGATTTAAGGAAAAAGGATGGAACAAAGAGAATTAATAGTATGTGTTGGTTATTATTGACTACTGATACCAAGGTATTATGAGAAAGAAATGTGGCAGGTAGCATGGTGGTTAAGAAAGTTGGACTCCCACATGACTGACTATGGTTTGAGTCCCGGACCTAGCAGCTTGCTTTCTCACTTTCCTTCTCTCATTCTGTTTCTCTGATAATAAATAAATAAAATAATGACAATAAATACAAATTTGTTAAGGTATTTTTTCAAAGTCTAAGTCAATGACTGGTCAATGTAGTCTGTGGTTTTAGGGAGCTATTCCACTAAACTAATCATTCAACAGTCAATAAGGGTAGTGGGGAATTTAACAACAGAACTTAATTTTTCTTTTATGAGTCTCGAAATTACTTATGTGGGAGAGTGGAGAGTGTAAGGAGTGATACATTCAAGGGTTATTTATATTTATCTGCCCCCCAAAAAACTAATGAATGGCTCTGACAAAAAGCAGGTTATGTGTTTATGTTCAACCCAGGGGAAAAAAATAAAGTTTCTTGTAAGATCTGTTTCTAACTCTGTGATCTCAAATCAGAATAAAAGGTGGGTAATAGGGAAAAGAAGTGACTGTTTTGTCTGCAATTAATAAAGCTAGTAAAACAGACTACCACAAGAAGAATGTTTAAATCAAATCAAAATTCTCAGCAGACAATCATAGGTAAATCATTTCTATATTTATATACACCTATGGGTTATGAAGAATGTATGTAAGTATATAATAATTCAAGTAAAATGAGAAAATAACTCAAAGCACTTAAATAATGGCTTCATTAACCATAAAGCTATATATGCTTCCTTTTTTCTTTTTTCTTTTAGTTGACAAAGGACATGTGCCCTCACCAGAGATAGAAAGACAGGAAGAGTAAGAACGTACCTTTCAATGGGGCACTGTCATACTTCAATCCTTCTCCACCTCTCTACCATGTCAGGATTTGAGGCATCCATGTACATGTGTCCAGTGTGTTTTTCAAGACACCAGGGCCAAGACTTGATCCATGTGGTTGGCCATGTGAGATTCCTTTCTCTTAACCACTAGGCTATGAGCTGACCCAATAAAGATATAAATAATAGTATAGGGTGTGATTTCAGAGTTTTGGGATACGATCGTACTGTTGGGACTTGAGAAAAGTAGACTCATGTTGGATGTTTAATTCTGCTTCTCTGAGCCACAGTTTCTTTATTTACAAAGTATAAAAAATAGTTTTCCTGTTTCTGTACTGAGTATTTCTTTAATGGCTTCTCTTCATTCATCCTGTTCAAAGATAATGTGATGAGAATGACCAGATGTTTCCCAAATCCAACTCTTATTTCTGGCTTAACAGTTAAACTGCATTTCTGACAATTAAGTGAGCAGAAGTGATGTATCTCATCTAGTCCAAGGCTGTTTCTTCGCATCTGAAGGTGAAAAGGCCTCAAGGACACAGACTAAAAATGACAGAGATACCACATAGAAATACTGGATCCTGGAGTCACCATTTGGAAGAAAGTTGTCTGACCATAAGCATCTATAGTTGACTTAGTCTAAACAGAAAATAAATGCATATTATAATCAGCCACTGAGACCTGGGGGTGTTTCTTACAGCAATATTATTTACCTTGCAACTCACACTGCTACCTTGAAGGGGGAAATTGCTATAATAAAAACTTTAAATGTGTGTCACTAACTTAGCAGCTGGGCAGAAGGAAGACCTAGCTATAATAGGTGGGGTACCTAGAAGCATGTTGTACAGTGACATACTATGATGGGTCTTCAAAAAGTTCATGGATAATGACTACTGTGAAAAAACTAAGCATGGATTTCAATTTTGGGGGGTACAAAAATGCACTTTAGTTCCACTTTTCCATGAACTTCTTGAAGAACTTATGTAACTTGTAAAATGTAATGTGCTCTAAAATAGAAGTATACCACATACATACTTAGCATGTGGATTTAAGGAAAAAGGATGGAACAAAGAGAATTAATAGTATGTGTTGGTTATTATTGACTACTGATACCAAGGTATTATGAGAAAGAAATGAGCTCAGGAAAGAGATGGCCATTTGGAGAAAGAAATTAAAGAGCATAAAGAGACTACAGAAAGTCAAGGACTTTTTCTGGTTGGGAAAAACTATTTTTGTATTCCAAATGATAGATTCAATTTTAAAAGAGAGATGAAGCCTGGAGCCTTGTTGAATAGAGTGACTCAGCCTTCTAGAAAAAAAACCATATTAAGAGTATGGTTTTCCCACTCTTACCACCATTAATCTGAGTAGGTGAGACATGACATTGAAGAAGCAAAGAAAAGCATACTCAAGAACCACATTTAGGAAAGGACTTTGGGTCAGTAGGCACATGGAAATGACCAAAACTTTTGAGACAAATATATTATGAAGTACCAGGAGTCTGAAATAAAATTTGACCTATAAAAACGCATATTTATTGTCTCTCAGTTTTTGTGACCTAGGAATCTGTGTAGCCAGGTAGGTCCTCTACCTTAAAGTCCCTCCTTGGTTGTATCCACAAAACTAATGTCTCATCTGAGGGCTTAACTGGGGAAGGATCAACTTCAATCTTACTTAGTTTTTGGAAGCTAATTGGCTATTGGATTAAGGGCCTCGTTTCCTCACTGGCTATTAACCAATGGCTGCCATCAGTTCTTTACCATGTGGAGCTTTCCAGCATGGCACCTGGTTTTATAACAATCTGTAAACTGAGAAATCAACAGGGAGAGTCAACTGTTAATAGCAAGATGGAAGTCACAACCTTTATAACTTAATCATAGAGGTATTCATTCAATGTGAATATTCCATAGATCAAACTGAATTACTCATAAGGAGATTACCCAAGGCAGTGATATTAGGAGGTGGACATCACTGGGGCCATCTTAGGGTCTACCAACCACAGAGTACCAAGAAACAAAACTCTACTGTGGACTGCAGTCCACATCACATTCTCAGGTCTTTTTCTCTTTTTCTTTTTTTGGAGAGGTGTTTTTTGTTTTGTTTTGTTTTGTTTTGTTTTGTTTTGTTTTGCTATAGGGTGCTTGTGCTTGCCAGACAGACAGAGAGACAGAGAGATAGAAAGTGAGAAATCACCCCCCAGAGGGGATGGCCACACCACAATCCCTTCTCCTCCATTCTCCTCTCGGGATCTTGAGCACGCACGCACATGCGCCCGGCGTTGAGTTTTAAGCCACTGGGTCCGGGACACGAACCACAGTCGACTACATGGGATTCCAGCGACATAGCCATTACGCTAACCGCTGGTCTCCTTCAGGTATTTTTCTAAAGGATATATTTTTTTCAAAATAATATTTACATCTTTATAAAATTGTCTCCAATGTTCTTAAAGTTACATTTTATGACTAGCAGAATTGAAGACATTAAAATTTTCCTTGAAAAAAATGAAAAAGGAACAAATCTTAAACCAAATAGGATGCCTTGAGTGTACCATAAACCAGGACTTTTCTGATCATTCCAGAGTAATACATGCAATCCAACTAGAGAACCAGAGAGAGAAGAGAAATGTAAAGATGGATCGATACTGATTTCCCACACAGATGTCAGCCTTCCTCAGGACTTCAGGATATCATATTTCTAACGGTGAAACATTAGAAGCAAAAAGCAGGAACATCAGTTATGAAAAAAAAATCACAGTTCCACATCAAACCGCTCCTGACATTGGATATGTGGTGTCTTCTAATTGTAATGCCACCTCTTCTTAAGAAATGAGTAAATGCCTCGTCCCAGCATTTTGCAAATATCTTATGAAAAAAGAAAAAAGCTACCAAGTAAGTTTCCAAACAGGGGGAGAAAATGCATAGCAGAGAAATGCAGCTATGCACACCCTCCGAAAAATAACAAGAGATGTGTTTTAGAGGAGACACTGTCCTAACACTCCTCTTAAAACGAAGGTCCTACCAGGGCAAATGCAAAGCCACATTCTCAGGGAATCAGCTGCAAATTAACAAAGATGAAATTTAGTGACAACCGCTGTCTCTCTTACCCTTCAAAGAATAATTCCCAGATAGAAAGCAGCCTTTTCCCAGCTCAGGTTAAGTCCGTTCCTCACTTCGTGTTCTTTGTTCCTCCCCAAGGTTGGCAACTCAGGCTCACAAACACTCTCAAGAAGATCCATGTCAACACACCCCAGGATAGATATTTAACCTCATAAAATCAGGTCAGAGAAAAAAGGATAAGTTCTAAGGTTATCGTTGAGTCCAGTATTTTCATTTTCTCAATATGCTTTCAGAGTAGGGATTACTTTTCTCAAGAACCACAAGAGGGAGTATTCTTACTTCTTTGTCACTGTCCATCTCTGACACTGGATACTTACGCCTGTTCTAAAATGATAAGACATTATTAAATACTTAGCAAGCTTCTTTTTTAATTTATCTAAAATCCAAGTGATTATCTGCTTGCTTTGCATTGATTCATATTTATTATATCAAGGATATTTTCCTGCCCCGTCATGATAAAAGAAAAAGCAGACCATATTTTATGCTGGTTCTTCCTCTCACATTTATTTTCTGGGGAATCTGAAAGAGGATTTCTCTGCTAAATTGTATTCGGTGAGTGCAGAAGAGCCACAGGCAATTCCCCCTCACTAGCAGGAGAGGCCGTTGTCATGAAACTATGAACTACTGCTTTGTTTGCTACCTGCAGTAGTCCTTAATAGGCTATAAACAGACCACAAATGCAATTCTGTCGCTCCTCATCACATGACTGTAAGATAAAGAGGTTATACCTAATATTCTTTTAATGACCAAAGTGTAGTGAGAATCAAGGAACTATTTGTCTTGAGACCAGCAGTTAGCATAATGGCTATGTCTCTGGACTCCCATGTATAGTCAACTGCAGTTCGACTGCCAGATTCAGTGGCTTAAACTCACACCGGGTGTGTGTGCGTGCATGTCCAAGATCCCAAGAAGAGAATGGAGGAGAAGGGATTGTGTCGTGGCCATCCCCCGGGGGGGTGAGTTCTCACTTTTCTATTTCTCTGTCTCTCTCTGTCTTTCTGGTGAATGCACCCACCCTATAGCAAAATCCTCTCCAAAAAAAGAAAAAATAAAAAGAAACGATTGATCTTAAGTAAGAGAAAACATTGACTATATTGAACAAAGTAATAAACATCCCCTGCTGATTCAAACAACCCAAAATATCCATGAAGACGTGAATACACAAATTATTTCTCACTTAGACCACTGGCTAATGAGAACTGAGTGACTATACTTTACCTCTATCCCCTAACTATTTTCTAGAACTCAGTCACATGATCAACTTAGTTGGAGAGTGAGACTTCTTGTATGCCTGGAAAAAACATACGGAATTATTGAACTTCAAGACTCGGGGAGTTTTAACGTGGGGCTCATGGGCTTACAAAGATCTGTTAGTTTGGATGAAAAATGAATTCCATTCTAACCTCTAACTGAAATTTAGTATATCCTATTATAAATAAAGGTATCTTAAAAACTTACGGTATCCACAGTTACCTCACACTCAGTCCATCTGATTTCAGTCAGGCTGAGGTAAACAATTCCATGCATATTGTTAGTGCTTCTCAAGTGTGACACCACTCTTCTTTCCTGCCTTAGGGTTTTCTCTGAAGTCCTAGAATGTCACAATAGATTCACCTAAGTAGCTCAAAGTGCCAAAGAGTTAATAACCATGGGGTCAACATTTCAAACAATGTTGAAAAGGAGTTTTTATGTAAATAAACCATTCCTTAGTTCTTTAATGAAACAATTCTGACGCACACTCTACAAGCTTCTTCAGAATGCACAAGTAGGATTGAATTCCATTTGCTCTTAGCAACAACCAACACAATAATATACCATTTATGGGCTCTTCTCTCATTCTCCCCTCTCTCTCACTTCTGTTTCCTGAGTTATCTCCAGAAAAATGTGTCAGCATCAAGACATCATCACAGCTTCTGCTTTCAAGAAAATCCAATAAAAGAATGGGGTATATAAGTAGGACCCAGAACTAAGAATGCTTGGTTTACCCTGGACACTTTGGATCATCAAAAATAATCTCTAACATTAGAAAAGCAACCTTCTATTACCAGGAAGTGGAGTGATCTCAACTAAAGTGTGTGTAAGTTAATGCTTGTGGTTTTTAAGACTCACCTTCACCTTCATTCATTGACTCCAGGCCAATAACTAAAGAACTCAGCATAGCACAAGCAAGGAAGAAAAATTCTTGCAAAAAGAGTAAATCACCAGAAAAATGGCAAGTATTGGCTATATCTACTGATAAGAGTTGGGAGTAGATGTTAAAGTAACATATCTGAGGGTATGGAGCATGTTATAAGCCTAGCAAAGGGGCCGTTTACTGACCTGGGTGCACTCTAACAGAATTTAATAATACAGGGCCAATAAATACATTTTGCTGTAATAATTCCTTAAGTTTGGACATGACTGTCTTATAGTAAATGAGGTAGAGATGATACTGCATTCAGTGAATTGATAAGAAACAAAAGAACCAAGGAAATAGGCATCTATAAACGGATTAATTACATGAAATGGGAAACTACTCTTTGACTATGTTCTATGGAGAGATAAAACACATCATTTACTAGGGCTGTAAGAAATTTATCATTGAGAGGTTCAAAGATAACTCTCCTTTGAAGTCAGACTTGACAATAGGAGATGTACCTTGGAACTAGAATCTTTAGTGTCAATAAGGATGGTAAAAATTGCATTATAGTGGAAGACAATTGGTAGCACTTAAATGTCAGAGGCAACACTGATATAATTACTGTAACAGGAAGAAAAGCCAGAGTGTAACTAGTTTGTCTTGATCCATAGAGATCTGTGGCAATAGTCAATAGACCATAGGAATTTTTGGTACAAAATGAACAGTGAAAGAATACTGTATGCTTGATGAGTCTGCCAGAAAAGCTCAAAACTTAAAAAAAAGTTTCGGGAACCAGCAGTTAGCATAATGGTTATGTCGCTGGACTCCCACGTAGTTGACCGCAGTTTGCGTCCCAGACCCGGTGGCTTAAAACTCACGCCAGGGGCGTGTGCGTGCGTGCCCAAGGTCCTGAGAGGAGAATGGAGGAGAAGGGATTGTGGCGTGACCATTCCCCCTGGGGGTGATTTCTCACTTTCTGTCTCTATGTCTCTGTCTGTCTGGCGAGCACACGTGCCCTATAGCGAAAATCTCTCAAA
>NW_006208752.1:562866-570416 GCF_000334495.1 Tupaia belangeri chinensis
CAAAAAAAAAAAAAAAAAAAAAAACTTAATAAAAGTTTCTAAAACAAATCTTCTGATCAAACCTATCTGATAATCATCTACCTACAACTCCCCAAATTTCCTCTTTGTTCTTCCTGCTATACATGATATGTAATCACACCTTAAAAGAAACAATGCAACATATCATTAATTCAATACATCAAGTTAATAACAAGCTTTTTTTTTAATTACCAAACCATAAAATAAATAGATGCACATTTAGGTCATATAATACTTGACAAAACTTTCATAACAATAGAAAATAGAGCACTGCTCAGCTTTAATAGGAATAGTCAGATATTATAGCATAATAGTCTAGATGTCTTTTGCTATGTGACAAACTCATAAGCCTCTTAAACCCCTCTAAAGTCTAATGGCTTAAATTAATAGCAACATTTCTATTTTTCAGTAATCTAAAATTTGACAAGGCTTGGCAGAGATAACTTGTCTTTACTCCACTCAGCATCTGCCGAGTTAGCTTAAAGTCTAGGGGCTGAAATAATCTGAAGACTCAATCAAGCATCAGACAGTTGATTGGCAGGGACTTTTAGCTGGGGCTGTTGGCTGAAATATCTGCATATAGCATCTCCACATTGCCTGAACTTCCTTACACAATGATGGTTCAGTCCAAGGACAAAATCTCAAGAGACAGAGCCAATCAGAAACTGTATTACTTTCTCTAAAACTAGCCTGAGACCTTTTGCATATTAGTGCCATCATTTCCTACTTACTATGAGTAAGTCATTAATGCTGTTTTGTGTTCAGGGGAAATGGATGGAAATAGACATCATCTTTTCATTGGGTGAGTGTCAAAGAACTTTCAGACAGGTTTTAAAGCCACTGCTCTTTCTCTGTGTTCAAAAATTATTTTTATTCCCCCTACATGCAAAATATACTTGTCCCCTTCCAAGACCTTCAAAAATGTCTTCTATAATGGCAACAATCTCACACTCAAGATCAAGAATCCTGTCATATAAATTAGGTACATCTGTAGATGAGCTCCTCCAGTGCAGTTCCTTAATTACTGCTCTTCAAACTGAAAAAAAAAAAAAAGTTACATGTCCCCTACATGTTCTCAGCATACAATGGTAAGGATGTATGATGCCTCTTAAAACTTGGGAAAATGGAGTCCATAATCAATAGCAATTTTGACATTCATTTAGGTAAATTTTACAAGTTTCTTGATTAGGATTCAATTTCACCACCTTAGAATTATTCCCCAAGACTCTTATTTCCACTCTCTGGACTCGTGATCCTTTCTTTTCCTTCCTCTTTCATTGCAAGAGGCCAGAATTTACATCTGAGTAGTTTTCTCAGTCCTTTTGTTCACAATAATTACTTAAGGGTCTAAAACCTTTTTTTTTTTTGTATGCTGTTTATTTTTTGTATGCTGCCTATAGTATCATTCTCTTGAAAATTTAGTGGATTAGCCATAAATCTTATTGGAATTCACTTCCTTTGAATAAGCCACATGCATAATTGTCATAGAGATAAGGTCTTTTCTATTTTAAAATAGGCAAGTGGGAATTGTATATATTTATAATATATAACATGATATTTGATATTATTAGCATAACCACACACACTTATCTGTGTGTGTGTATCTATTCTTTTAGCAATTTCTAGGTTACATAATACGTTTTTATAATTGACAACAGCAATTATTATTTAGCCCTTTTCCACTTTGGACATGGGATTAGACTCTTGTGGGAAAATTCTCCTGGTTTTCTACAAAATCTCTATTATATACAAGTCACACCCTTAAGAATCTTATGGGATTCCTTTTTGAAGTATGACTTTAAGCTTTTCTGAGATATTAACAAAGGTAGTACAATCATACCCTTGGCTTCATCATAGACCATGTTTTCTACAGTACTCTGATTTTGATCTCTGCCTGGAATCTATTTTTAACTTTTATGATTATTTTCCATCCGGAGTACCTTGGAATTCAAAATAGTTTTATCTTCAAACTAGCAACTCACAGTCCCTTTATTTTTATTTTTTTATTTCATTTTGACCCATTACTTCCAGAAGTTTTTGTTTATTTATTTATTTAATTTAAATTTTTTAGAGAGGTTTTTGCTACAGGGCACATGCGCTTGCCAGAGAGAGAGATACAGAGCGAAAGAAAGTGAGAAATCACCCCCCCCCAGGGGGGATGGCCATGCCGCAATCCCTTCTCCTCCATTCTCCTCTCGGGATCTTGGGCACGCATGCAGACACGCCCAGCATGAGTTTAAGCCACCAGGTTCAGGACTTGGACCGTGGTCAACTACATGGGAGTTCAACGAAATAGCCATTACGCTAACTTCTGGTCCCTCACAGTCCCTTTATATTTAATAATTAATTCTTTACTTCATTTCTCTCATCTCATACTTCACTATACGCAGCTAGAAAAATCCAGGTGACATCTTTGATACTGTGCTCAAAAATTTTGTTTATCATGCAATTTATTAGACATATTCTACTTTTCATGTTACTACAGAATACGATGTTAGTAAAATTTGTGTTACTACAGGGACCAGCAGTTGGCGTAGTGGCTATGTCACTGGACTCCCATGTAGCTGACCGCAGTTCTCACTTTATGTCTCTCTGTCTCTCTCTCTGTCTTTCTGGCGAGCGCACACACCCTATAGCAAAAACTACTCAAAAAAAAAAATTCTGTTACAATATAATAACAGCTTTCAGTTTCCTCACTTTAAATACTCAACGAAAGCCTCAAGGGCCATCAGGCATATAGCAAATAGTCTCTCTAAGATGTTAGGCTTCATTAACACTATTTTTGAAGTCCTAAAACAATCCCTTCACATTTTAGGTCTTTTGTTATAGCAGCACTCCAGCAGCCTTCCCAAAGACCCAAATCTATTTATCTATTGCTAGATAACAAATTACTCCAAAAGACAGAGGCTTATAACAATAGCAACATATATTTTTATTAAAAATGAACTCCTCTGGACAAAAATGGTTGGGACAGGTATCTGTAATCCACTCAGCTTTGGCTGGGCAGCTGGAAGGCAGACACCTGGAAACATCTAAAATCTTATTCATTCCTATGTCTGGTGTTTGATGTTAGAGATCGCCTGGAGATTTGCTATGAATGTCAGCTAAAACACATATATGTGCTGTCTACATGTGCCCTCACAGTGTTGTGGCTGATTTCAAAGAGTGAGTTTCTGAAGGAAGAGAGCCACGGGAAGCTGTATTACCTCTGATATCACAGCCTTGGTAGTGACACAGCATCATTTTTCAATGCACTCTACTTGTTAGGTCCAAGTGCCAAACGTAACATGGATGACATTCAAGGGGAGGTAGTTAAAGCAAACCTTTGGTGAAAGGAGTGATAAAATGTTTGTGGACATGTTTCCAAACCACAGAAGTCATATATACTTTACATGAGACTAATCTCTCTTATTTCTCATTGACCTAACTGAATGGTAGTTTGTATTAATGCAATTATTAATAAGAATACATTGTTGAAATATAAAACCTGGGGCAGGCATAAGAGTTGTCAGGTTACTGACTGGATAGACTCAATAAAAGAATGAAGATGACAGGAAAGAGGACATGAGGAACAGGACCAAAAAGTCTCTATTCGTAGAATTGGAGTTCCACAAGGAAAGAAAAAGTATAGTTCAGAAAAATAGCTGAAGAAATAATGGCTGAAAATGTCCTTACATTGGCCAGAGTCATAAATTTATATATTAAACAAATTCAAAAAACACTAAACAAGGTGAACGCCAAAAAGTCCATGTGAAGAGAAATTATAATTATATTTCTGAAAACTAGGCACACAAAAAAATTTTAAAGAGCAGCAAAAGAGAATGATGGGAACAACAAATCATATAGCAGTAAATTTCTCATTTGAAATCATGGAGACCAGAAAGGTTTGGTTCAACATTTTTAAAAACTTCCTTGATAAAATAAATATTTTATCAAATGAGGGGGTAAAAAGGATTAATTGCCAGAAAACTTGCTCTAAAATAATTGTTCATAAGCTTCTCTAAAACAACAGAAGTTTTTCAGACTAAAGTAAAGTGATCTCAAAAGAAAACTTAGAATATGAGTGGGGGGGGGAAAGCAACAGAAATAGTAGATATCTTGGAAAATATAACTTCTCTAATATTTGTTTTTATCATGATAGGGTGCATGCACGAGAGAGAGAGAGAGAGACCCTCTGAAAGTCTGGTCACACTGTGATCCTTCAGTCCTCCATCCCACCAGATCTTGGGCAATCACATACATGCCCAGTATCATTCATGCAGATCTGGCCCGGGATTCAAACCACAGTCATCCTATGGGATCGAGTTTCTCATGAGCAGCACATTACTGCTCCATCACCGAGCTGACCAAAATGCTTTTGAGCTCTTAAAAATACATTTGACGAATGAAAACTAAATTATCACGTGGATAATTTTTTCAGAGTACATTGATGAACTACGTGGGACAAGTACAAAACACACTAGAAAATTTAAAAGACATATAGTGATAAGCTTTCTACATTCTAAGTGGTAAATACTCATTCTAAATAGACAACAAAAAAGTTAAATATGTATAACTCTTGTGCAACCACTACAAAAACTATATATATAGGGACCAGCAGATGGTGTGATGGCTAAGTTGCTGGATTCCCATGTAGTCGACTGTGGTTCAAGTCCCAGACCTGGTGGCTTAAACTCACGCCGGGCACATGTGTGTACATGCCCAAGATCCCAAGAAGAGAATGAAAGAGAGGGAATTGTGGCATGGCCATCCCCCCTGGAGGGTGATTTTTCACTTTCTGTCTCTCTGTCTCTCTCTTTCTGGTGAGTGCACACGCCCTATAGCAAAAACCTCTCCAAAATAAATAAATAAATAAGAAATATATATATATATATATATATATATATATATATATGTGTGTGTGTGTGTGTGTGTGTGTGTGTATGTGTGTGTGTGCATATATATATATATACATATGTATACATATATAATATAGTCAAATAGTCAACAGATAAAATTAAATACTAAATAAATTATATAATCTAGAGGAAGGTAGTAAAGTAAAAAAATAAAAACAAAAACTGAAGTGGAAGAAATGGAAAAATAATAAAATGATAAGGCCAGCCCCACGGTGCTTCAATTATACAATACTACGGTATAACTGATGTGCAGTGGGAGCATATTTCATAAAGGTAACTGCAGTTTAAATCCCAGCTCCATAACTTGAAAGACACACAAGGCACTTGTGAATGCATGCCCCAAATCCTGACAGGATGGGAAAATGGAAAAAAAAAATTGTGACATGACCACAGCCATTATGCCATCTCCTGGTCCCTAAAATCCAATATTCTGAGTAGTCTTACAACTATCAAAGAAATTAAACTTTTTAATTGGGCTACCCAGTAATATAGTAGCTAATGCAGTTGGATCCCTTATGACTGAGTATTCAGCTGGAATCCCAATCTAGCACCTTGAAAAATATGCATGGCATATGTGCATGCCCAAAATTACAAAAGAAAAAAAATGGAGAAGAGGATATTATGGTGTGTCCACCTCCCACGAGGGGTGCTCTCCACACAACCCCTGCCCCAGTGAGTGCACATGCCCTCTAGCAAATTTTAAAATAATAGGAAGAAGAACAATAAAACCTTACGGGGCCAGCAGGTGGCATAATGGTTACAATGCTGGACTCCCACATAGTCGACAATGGTTCAAGTCCTGGATCTGGTGGCTTGAAACTCGTGCCGGGTGTGTGTGCATACATGCCCAAAAATCCAGAGAGAAAAATGGAGGAGAAGGGATAGTGATGTGGCCAATCCCATGGGGGGTGATTTCTCACTTTTTGTCTCTGTCTCTTGGGCAAGCACATGCACCCTACAGCAAAAATCTCTCTAAAAAGAAAAAAGAATCTTTCCAAATATCTTCTGGCTCAGATGGTTTCACTAGTATATTTAAAGAAGAAATAACATCAAGTCAATAGTCTCTTCCTGAAAATAAAAGAGCAGAAAGCAATTCCCAAATCTTCTCATAAAACTATCATTTCTCTGGTACCAATACCAAAAGAAGAGGACAAGAAAATTAAACAATCTACAGATCAAAATCACTCACTCCTGGGTCCAGCAAGTGGTGTGGTGGTTAAGG
This sequence comes from Tupaia belangeri chinensis, assembly GCF_000334495.1. Classification (NCBI taxonomy): domain Eukaryota; kingdom Metazoa; phylum Chordata; class Mammalia; order Scandentia; family Tupaiidae; genus Tupaia; species Tupaia belangeri. The sequence goes on from NW_006208752.1 coordinate 569,005, forward strand.
CATTGGACTACAACATGGGAAAGCACAGTTTGAGTCCCAGACCTGGTGACTAGCTTTCTTATTTTCTGGTGGCTTGCTTTCTCACTTTCTCTCTGTCTCTCACTCACTCTCCCATCTTTGGTGAGTGTGTGTCCCCTATGACAAATTAAAAAAAAATAATAATAATGGTGAATAAAATTAAGTAATTCTTTTTTTAAAAAAATCACTCACTCCTAAACATTGACACACAAATCCTCTACAAACTAACAGCAAGCAGTATGTAGCAACATATAAAGAGAATAGCAACCATCAGACATCATGGTCAATCTATATATCTTCCATATTAAGTGTCTAAAGAAAAAAACCCACATGATCACATCAACAGAGAAAAAACTTTCAAATAAAGTTCATCACAAGTTTTTATTTTCCTTTTTTTTTTAACTTGTCAGAGGTTCATACACTAGTCAGAAAGAGAGACAGAGTAAAAGAGAAAGTGGGAAAGCACCTTCCCTGGGAAATGGTCATGCTACAATCCCTTCTCTGCCATTTCCCTCTCCTTTTTGTCATGCACATGCTCCTCAAGTGTTTTTAAAGCTGAAGGGTCAGGACTTGAACTGCATAGGCAGCTACGTGGGACCTAGCTGTCTTAACCACCATGCCACTTGTCGGCCATCTTCCCCTCTCTTCATGAGAGAAAGAGAAAGAAAGACCTCTAGCTAATGTTATACTTGTTGAAAAGTGAATGCTTTTTTCCCTTTAGATCAGGTGCAACAGGAAAAATGTCTAAGTTTAGCAATCCTACTCAGTATCATAAAGATTGGAAAAGTAGGAATAAAATTTTCCCTATTTTTTTTTGTGTATTTTGGTTTGTTTGTTTTTTTAGGAGATGCTTTTTTTCTTTTTTTTCAATTTATTTATTTGCTTTCATTCACTGTACATCATTACAGCATACAAAATGAGATTTTCCATCCAAAGTACACTGTATATTGTATATTGTATATTGTCTCAATCAAGCACATCAATAAATGTTATTGTCAACAAATAATTTTCTATTTCTTATTTTCTGTATGTTTTGCTTTTTTCCCCCATCCTTGATTCCCTATCTCTTACCCTCTGCCATCTCCTACTCTCTTCCCACACTGTCTCTTGTATCTATGTTTGTTTTCTATACTGTTTTCCCCCCACATTTTATTGAATTACTAAAGACCTTAATTAATCTAAATATTTTCAAAGCAAACACAGGTGGTATATTACATTTCCATGAACACAAGTCTAACTTTACACATCCTATAAAGTAGCACCTAGCTGGGGATATATATCTTACTGCAGTCATTGAATAATTTTTTTTCCTGAAACTTTTTTTTTTGTAACTTAATTTACATTCTTTCCCTAAGCATCATCACAGCACACAAAATGTGATCTCCCATCCAGTA
>NW_006208752.1:571158-584019 GCF_000334495.1 Tupaia belangeri chinensis
TTGGGGTCCTTTGTATTTCCTGGGACTGGATTTTCGAATGCCTCTCTAGGTTTGGAAAGTTTTCTTGCAGGATTTCATGGAATAGATTATCAATGCCCTTATGGGTCTCTTCACCTTCTGGAATGCCAATTATCCAGATATTTGGACATTTGATGGTATCTAGTACTTCTCGTATATTATTCTCAAAATTTTGGGCCATTTTCTCAGTCTTCGTGGTGGATTTTTCCAGGCCAGTAATTTTCTCTTCTACATCTGAGATTCTATTTTCTGAATGATCTAGTATGCTTTTAATACTTTCAAGGGAGATTTTGACTTTCTGTATTATAGACTTCATCTCTAACAGTTCCATTTGAGTCTTCTGTAAAGTGTGTAATTCCTCTTTTAGATCTTGCAGGAATTTTCTCATCTCCTGGAACTCGTCAACTTCTTTCTCCTTTCTCTTTAGCAGTTCATTATTTCTCTTCTCTTCTAATTCTGTTAGCTTCGACATTATGAATGCTCTAAATTCCTTATCAGACATTTCCATGATTTTCACAGAACTGCTTGTGGATGAAGAGTTACTCTTTTCCCTTGGAGGAGAGGTATTTTCTTGTTTTCGCATATTTCTTGTTATCTGGCAGTGATTTCTTGTCATCTGATGGATGGTGCGTTTCAAATTCTTGAAGTTCAGTCCGAATGTTCAGGAGCAAGCAGATGGAGGTGATCTAGAATCTCTTTGCTGTTCTGTTGTGATTGCTAGTTCGCAGGAGCCATGTGGAACCTTCTTCTGAAAACCTGGCCTCTTCTGCCACTAGCTTGTTTGCTGGAGGCTGAATTATCAGTAGAAAGTCTTCATTTCTCCTGTGCCCTGCAATACCTTGTTCACAGGAGCCATGTGGAACCTCCTCAACTTTCCCTATTTGTAAGAAATCAAATTGTCAATGTGGAAAATCCAAAGTAAAATAGACAAAAAAAATCACGAACTCATAAGTAGGTTCAGCAAGGTCTCAGGACATGTAACAAACACAAAAAACTTTATCTTATTCTTCTATGCTAATAATTAATAATTGGAAACTGAGACTAATTTTTTAAAACACAATATTTCCAAAATAATGAAATATCTAGGCTTAAATATGTGAAATTTGTGTAAGACCCTGTTGATGAAAACTACCCAACATTGATGAAAGAAGTCAATGTATCCTAAAATAAGTAGAAACATACTATGTTCATGGATTGGAAGACTCAACTTCATGAAGGTGTTGATTCTAATGTAATGCCAATCAAAGCCCTAATAGGATTCATTAATACATACAAGCCAATTAAAAAAATTATACACGTGCATGCTCACGGGAGAGATACCAGGAGAGAGAGAGAAAGTAAGAAATCACCCCTTCCCCTAGTGGTGATGATTGCACCAAATCCCTTCTCTTCCATTCTCCTCTCAGGATTTTGGGCGTATGTACACGTGCTTGGTGTGATTTTTAAGCCACTGGGAACAGGACTCAAAACATCAAGGTGGCCATGTGAGATCCAGTTTCTTTTCTTTTCTTTTTCTTTCTTTTTTTTTTGTTGTGGGGGGGGGGTGGGGGAGGGCAGATTTTCACTATAGGATGCATGTACTCACCAGAGAGAAAGAGAAAGAAAGACAGAAAGCAAAAAATCACCCCCCAGGGGGAATGGCCATGCCACAATCTCTTCTTCTTCATTCTTCTCTCAGGATCTTGAGAACACATGTACATGGGTCTGATGTGAATTTTAAGTCACTGGGTCCAGGACTCAAACCACAGTTGACTACATGAGAGTCCAGCAATGTAACCATTACACCATCTGCTGATCCAGCCTACTCAAAAATTTATAAGGAAAACTAAACAACTAGAGTAGCCAAAATTATTTTGAAACAAGAGAATGAAGTTCAAGAATTATTATAAAACTATGATATTCAAGATGGTAAAGGATATACAGAAATATCAATAAAATAAAATAGAGAATATAGAAATAGGCCCACACAAATATGGCCAAATTATGCTTTAAAAAGATGGGATGGCAATTCAATAGAGAAATAATTATTTTCTTCTTTCCTTTTTTTTTTCCTTGGTTTTTGCTATAGGGTATGTGCACTTGCCAGAGATACAGAGAAACTGAGAAATCACTCCTCAAGGGAGATAGCCATGCTGCAATCCCTTCTCTTCCATTCTCTTCTCAGTATTTTGGGCATGCACACACCCACACCCAGTGTGATTTTTAAACTGCCAGGTCCAGGACTTGAACTGCAGTGTCGGCCTGGGATCCAGCACCCTAACCTCCATGACACCTGCTGGCCTGAAAAATAATTATTTTTTCAATAATGGAGCAACTGAATATTTATATGCAACCAAATGAAACTCAACTTAAACCTCAAATATTTTACAGGAACCAACTCAATGTAAATACCAGATCTAAACATGAAACACAAAACTAAAACTTTTAGAAGAAAACATAGAAAACCTTCATGACCTATGGTTAAAGAACTTTTTGACATGACAACAAAACAAGTATATAATTTATAAAATAAAAATTGATAAATTGGACTTTGTAGAACTTTAAAACTTCTATTTTCTGGAAGGCTGTGTAAGAGAATGAGAAAATCAGCATAAACTGGGAGAAAACACTTGCAAATCATATACCTGACAAAGGACTTGTATCTGGAAGATATAAATAATATTTTTAAAACTCTACAAACTCACTGATAAGAAAACAGATAACCTAACTTTGAAATGAGCACAATAATTTTATAGGCACTTCAAAGAAAATACAAGGTTTTCAAATAATCACATGAAAATGTGCTCAACATTGTTATTAAAACCATACAAATGGGGACCAGCAGATGGTATAGGGATTACATTGCTGGCCTCCCACATGGTTTACTGCAGTTCGATTCTCAGACCTGCTGGCTTGAAAATCAGGCCAATTGCATGTGTGTCCATGCCCTAGATCCCCAGAAGAGACTGGAGAAGGAGTTGCAAGATGGTTCATCCACCCTAGTGGGTAATTTCTTACTTTCCCTCTCACTGTGTCTGTTTGTCTGTTTGTCTGTTTGTCTCTCTCTGGTGAGCACATACACCCTAAGACAAAAATATCTTAAAATAAATAAACAAATAAATAACCATATGAATTGTGCAGCCACAGTAGCACACAAACAGCACCACTATTCGCCTAAAAACTTGAAGCCATGTAAGAGGCCCAGATTTGCTCCAAGGCCAACCTGAACCTCTTGGCACAGTTAGTTGGGTGCACCTGTAATCCTAGCTAATCAAGAGACTGGAGCATGAGGATTATGACACAATGAGACCCTGTCAAAAATTCCTTTTTATGTCTCTCTATTTCTGTCTTTCTTTTTCTTTCTTTCTCTCATGAAAAGAAAAGGGCCAGCCAGTAGCATAGTGATTGAGGTGGCTGGATCCCACAAGGCTAACCCCATGATTGGAGTTCTGGACCCAGTGGCTTGGAAAATGGCAAGCACATGTGCATGTATGCCCAAAATTTTGAGAGGAGAATAAAGAAGGGATTGTTATGTGGCTGTTCCCCACAGGAGATGGTGCTTTCTCTCACTTTGTCTATCTCTCTCTCTCCAGTGAGTATATTTACAGTATATTTACACATACCCTGTAGCAAATTAAAAAAGAAATAGGCAGGGGGGACCACATTGAGATAGCAAGTCACATCTATTAGAAAAGCTAAAATTAAAAAAAGAAAAAGAACAATTTAACAATAGTAAGTGTTAGGATCCAGAGTTACTGGAACTCTGCCACATTCTTGAAATGCAAAATGGTACAATCTCTCTGGAAAACCTTCCAATAGCTTCTTTAAAAAGTTTTTTTGGAGAAGTTTTTCTTTCTGGGTTCGTATGCTCACCAGAAAGACAGAGAGAGACAGAGAGATAGAAAGCGAGAAATCACCCCCCAGGGGGGATGGCCATGCCACAATCCCTTCTCCTCCATTCTCCTCTTGAGATCTTGGGCATGCACGCATGCACACGTGACTGGCGTGAGTTTACCGGGTCCAGGCCTCGAACCGTGGTCAACTACATGGGAGTCCAGCGACACAGCCATTACGCTAACTGCTGGTCCCTGCTTCTTTAAAAAGTTAAACATGTATTACTATATGACCCAGAATTCATACTCTTGATATTTTCCCTAGATAAGTGAAACACACAATTCATGTTCATACAGGTACAAATGTTCGCACATGCCAAAACTGCCCCCAACTGGAACCAAAGTGAATGTCCTTAACAGGGAAATGGACAAGGTAACCCTGATACTACTATGGAGTATCATTCGGCAATAAAAGAAATGACATTGATACACACAGAACGTGGGTCAAAGCCAACCACATTATCCTGAGTGAAGAAATAAGTCTCAAAAGATAGGATGGTGGCACAGTGCTAAAATTCAACAGTCTGTGAGGCTGACCCATACAGGAAGGTTACGGTTCGCATCCCTAGACCTTGATGAGTATGCTGGGCTCACTGAAGGTGGGGGTGGAGTAGATCACAGCATTGGGACCTTATCAGAGCTGCCTTATCTCTGTCTCTGTTTCTCTCTGTCTCTCTTACTTGTTGGATAAATAAATAAAACTTTAAAAAAAGAAAAGGTCAGAAAAGGTACCATGCCATTTATATGACATTCTAGAGAAGAAAAAGTTAAGGCTACAAGGTCTGAGAGAAAGTGCGATGACAAAGGGACAGCACAAGGGGTTGGGGGTGGGGGTGAGGCAACTGCTCTACATCCCAGTTGTGATGGTGAATCCATACATGTGTTAAAACGCATGGCATTTACACACACATGCACCCACACAGATCTTACTGCATGTAAAATAAAAATTAATTAGAAAATAACAAAGTAAACCATTTTTAATCATCTGAACTTAGGGAGGAAAACAAGGACCATTTTCTTTCTTTTTTTGGAGATGTTTTTGCTACAAGGCACGTGCGCTCGCCAGAAAGAGAGAGACAGAGAGGCGGAAAGTGAGAAATCACCTCCCAGGGGGAATGACCATGCCGCAAACCCTTCTCCTCCATTCTCCTCTTTGGATCTGTGGCACGCACGCACATGCTCCTGGCATGAGTTTAAGTCACTGGGTCCAGAACTCGAACTGCAGTTGACTACATGGGAGTCCAGCAACACAGCCATTACTGCTGGTCCCCCATTTTCTTTAACTATGTTCCAGGACTTTGCTGGCTAAAGGCTTTATGTTCACTAACTTAATAGTCCTTACCATAACCCTAGGGTTTAAGCATTGTTATTCCATGGATGAGGAAATGGAAACTTTGAGAGATCAAGTAATTTATCCACAATCACACAGCAAATAAGTGGTTTAGTCAGGATTTAAACTTCTTTACCCACCTAGAGCCATGACCCATATCAATCACCACTGGGAGCATTAAGGTGAAAAGCAATCCCTGACAGACCACTGTATCACTTTTTCTTTTACAAACTTTTGAAAGAAGACTGATAGTAGAATATTCGTTTCTAATGTAAAAGTGGATATAAGCTAATACTGATCACAGCATCCAATGGAAAGGAAATGTATTTTAGAAGTGTGCTAACTCTCAAGATATTTTAAAACTATAAAATTTTGCATTATCCATAATGCATACAGCTAAGAAACTCACATAACCATAACCAAAGGTTTTTTTTTTTACTGCAATGTACTTTTATGTGAAAAATATAAATGACAAGTAAATAAGCTGATATCGAGAATTTTTGAAGAAATTTCAAAAATATACCACAGGGTCAGCATATTTTTAGACTAATTTCTTATTCTGTCTACTTTGAAGTGTAAAATTGAAATCAATAAGTATTTGACCACCTACTATTTATGTTCCTTATGATAACTGTGTTACTTCAAGATTCTGAAGCGCCTTCTGAATCATTAAACCAAGTTTCAAATGTGTTCAGTATGGCTTAATGATTGTTTATCCCATTAATTTCCCTCCAAAAATTGAAAATCCACTATGGTACAGTAATCAGCCAGATTAGTAAATTAACCATAAAATCCCTCTCCTTCAGTCATTTCAATTAATCAGAGTTCATGGTGTTTAATCATTTTAAGAGAAAAATTGAAATTGAAAGCAAAAACTAATCCTTGACTATGTTAAATTTACCTCCTGGTTACTGGTTTTGAGCTGTCATCAGAATGCATCAGAGGCTTTCGGTTCCTTTTCTTTCGTATAACCTTAGGGTGAGAGTTCATGTTAAATTATAAAGAAATAATTTAAACTGCTGCAGGAAATCATACATTCGCAGCTTCTTTGCAGCCATCACAAAATGTTTCTGCTTTTGGTAGCCCAATTTGATTCAACTGCTTAAATGTTTTAGTATGATGCCAAATAGTGTTTGGGGAATAAAAAAAAAAAATAAGTATGCATGAGCCCTAGTCTCAGGTTACTCCACATCAAATAGGAGACACAGCATTTAAAATAATGACTAGAAAAATAGACTTGTCTCTAGAGTCTAAAGAGACACAAAGGAAGAAGCAATCTTGCTCCAGTGGGTAAACAAAGGCAGCACAGAGTATCCAACTATTGAATAGATCTGAGCCCAGATGTAATTACAGTATACCCCCTTCTCCCAAAAGGCTGATTATGTAGACAATCATACAGAAAACCCATGAGGTCTTTGAGAAAGTTTTACAAAGACATGCAGTAACCCAGAGATAGGCTAACTTTTTCTGCCAAAGAGCAGATAATAATTATCTTATATTTTGCACTCCATGCAGTCTCTGAGTGAAGGCAACCACAGGGTCTGGTTACGCTCCACCAAATATTTACAAAAACAGGTGAAAGCTACCTTGGTCCAAGGCCATAGTTTGCCAACTTCTGCATGAAATAAATCAATAAAACTATACATTCAAGCTTCAAATATATATTACTTGGTCCTTTACTGATGGAAAGATGAAGGATTTACCTCTATGAAAGACCTGACTTCTTACCAAAAAAACTGAAGACCCAAATTCTTTTACTACAAATATGAAATGCATAAATTCTTATGCAAGCAAAACTCCAGCTCCTAAGAACTTGATCCCTGGCCTTCACTACCTATGGTTTTCCAAGATATCAGGAATCATAGAAATTAAAGAGGAAGAGTTGCATTAATCATGTTCCTCTTCTTACCCTCAGATTTCTGTTTTACAAGGTCCAAGAATTTGAATGGATGAAAGTATGTGTGAACTGCGTGTGCAAGTCCTTCTGTACTCCAGTGTGGCTAATCCGATCTCTTTATCCCTTATCTCCTTTTGAACATAGACCCGCGCAGACCTTTTCTGCAAGTCTTAATTGAGCCAAATCTACTCCATGGATAAATGCTTTGAGTTTGACTCTGAATCTAAGTGAGACAAGAGCTACCTGTTGACACAAAATCTCAAACTTCTTTCATCACAGTATCTGAAGAATACTAAGAATTGGAGCCAAGACTGCCCTAACCAGTTGCTAATAGACAGGGGAGGTGGGAGAAGTGTGAATGCCTTGTCCAGATTACCCTAATTTGTAGCTAAATCTGAGATGTTACTTTCTGAAAAAGTGATTCTGACATTATCTAGAGGCACTAAAATTCAGGTGAGTCAGCGGGTCAGGAATAAGCAGTACTAGCTTTTATTCAACTGCTGTTTTTAAAAACATAGTAATTACCATTGAATACAAAGTGTATCCTGCATCCTGCTAAAAAAATTATTCTGATGCTTCAGAAAAGGTAATGCTTTTATTTTATTATGCGCTGCCCACGTGCACTTCTTAGGTTGTGATTCATTTGAACAGTTTTTCCGTTAAAGAGCACTTTATACTAGAGTGAAAAAAAAAAAAAAAAACCTTCTGCCCCACATTGGTGTGGGGTTAGCATAAACATGAAATGACAGGCAGTTTTACATAAAAACCAGAATAATGGCATAGTCTTACAGTGCATTGAAGACGCCAGATGATTTCTTATGTATAGTATTTCGGTTCTCATGACCATAAAATGTCAGGGGCCGTATTGTGATGAGTCACAGTCTTGTTTACAGTGCTTGCATGTTGTTCTCTCTTATAGCTAAGATGGACGTCTGAAGAGATTTTCAGCTCGTTCTAATTTTCTTCCCTGAAGCTGCTCCTCTCTGTCTGCTGCTGCTGCTCTTTGCTGAGAGTACCTTGATAGCTCCTAGTTTCGGAATCAAGGGTATTTCCCAACCAGAGTGCAAACCTAAAAGCCCTTAATCAGGTTTCTAATCACAAACAAGATGGTCTTACACTAAGGGCCCTTTAAGAGCAGCAATCATGTCATTGTGTCTTCGTCACCATATCAAATAGGATTCTTATTTTAGCACCGAAGGCGATTCTTTCCTCAGAGTGAGGAGAAACGCTAAACAGTGTTGAAGAACAGAACACTGTAGCCCCATTTTATTCTCTCTCTGCCACATGGCTTTGGAGTCTGTTCTGTTTAAGGAATAATTACATCATGAATACCATTTTACAAATGTTAGGGCATCTAATCCTCATAGCAACCTTGTGACGTCGTTACTATTGCAATCTCCAGTTTACAGAGGAGAAAACGAGACACTAAATGCAATTCAGGAATTGCTTTGTCCAGTGCACACAGAGAGCAGGTAGCAGAGCCCAGATTCAAAGGCAGGTTACTCAGGTCCACACACACACTCCGCAGGAGGTGCTCTCCCTGCCAGGCATCAGGCAAGGGCAGAGAGAGGAGAGCCTACTCTCTTCCTTTCTGGGATAGGGGTCTCCAGCTGGGCTGAAGGGATCTTCTGATGAGTAATGTACCAAGCAAACAGCAGTTAAAGTCATCATGTTTTAGACGTACTTAAAACACCCCGTGGAATTTTTATTTTGAGTTCCTTCTACCTGTGTGGAATCTATGCTTAAAGAAAGAGAATTCAGGACCAGCAGTTAGCGTAATGGCTATGTCGCTGGTCTCCCACGTAGTCAACCGCGGTTCGAGTCCCGGACCCAGTGGCTTAAAACTCACGCCGGGCGTGTGTGCGTGCATGCCCAAGATTCCGAGAGGAGAATGGAGGAGAAGGGATTGTGGCGTGGCCATCCCCCCTGGGGGGTGATTTCTCACTTTCTGTCTCTCTCTCTCTCTCTGTCTGTCTGGTGAGCGCACACGCCCTATAGCAAAAACCTCTCCAAAAAAAAAAAAGAAAGAGAATTCAACTCTGTCATACGTCTGATATCTTCCCAGTTGGTTTGCTGGGGTGGTCTCCCATGTACATGTCATGGTATTATTGACCTGTTCAGTTTAACATCTGCTCACTTTAAACGTAGTATTATTAGTAAGAGTGGCATTAAACATGCGATCATAAGATGGGACTACTGAACTTTTCGCTTTTCTGTCTTCAGTCTGGTTTCAGCTAGGAGCAATGAGATTTTGTACCAAGAGCAGATTTCCCTCTTTAACACATTGTTAAATCCAATAGACACCCAGAACTTTCTAGATACAAAGTAACTAACACCAGCTTTCCAAGGACATTGATATAGACCAAACACTCATACCCTCCTCAGCCCCCATATGCTGAAATCGTAATTCCAGTGTGAAGGTGTTTGGAAGTAGGGCCTTTAGAGAAAATCAGGTACTGAAGGTAAAGCCCTCATGAATGGAATTTAGGGACCTAATATAAGAGACCCCAGAGAGCTGCCTACCCATTTCCACACATGAAGACACGACAAGAAGATGCCCTCTATGAACCAGGAAGTGGGCCCTCACTAGACACAGAATCTGCCAGAGTCTTAATCTTGGATTTCCTAGTCTTTAGAACTGTGAAAGATACATTTATAATAAGTCATCCAATTTACGGTATTTTGTTATAGCTTATAGTTTTGTTATTGTTCTGAATGAACTAAGACATCTTGCAGGACTCTCAGTAATAAAAGGAAATGCACACAAACACCTTCTTGGTGTTGTCTGTCCTGCCAGTTTACTGGTGGCCTTGCTGGTGAAGTATGGCTGCTCTACCAGTTCTTGCCACAGTCCTTGGTTCAGCTGGTAGGGCACCTGAAGCTTCACTTGCCCGTCACTGGAGTCTTAGGGAGATAGGTAAGTTATAGGGTTACTACAGGGGAAGTAAAGGCAGAGATGTCCTAGCGTATGTTACTGATTACAGTACTAGTCAAAAATTCTCTGCTTATATAATTTTTTTTTATAGACCACAGATTAGTTTATTTTTAACACCCATCATGCCATGAATTCATGGGGAATAGGTTCCAGTAGCTCAGACTCCTTTCCATTGGTTCTCACAAAGTGTGCTTCTCTGGGTGGAGCAGGCTGGCGCTTTAGTTGAAACCAGGTACCTTTCTCTTTGGCTTCTTTCTTTTTCTGGTCATTTTCCTTCACACGTTTTAGGAAGCTATCTCTGCTCTTAGAATGTTTAATATGCTCAATACGCACATTGATTCTCTTGGCAAGAATCTTGCCCTTAACGTGTTTGTTTACATCAATGCCAACAGCATGCTGGGTAACACTGTAGACTCTTCCAGTTTTGCCATGGTAACATTTGTGGGGCATTCCTTTTTGAACAGTACCCATTCCCTTAATGTCTACAATATCACCTTTCTTGTAGATTCACACATATGTCGCCAAAGGAACAACTCCATGTTTTCTAAAAGGCCTAGAGAACATATATTTTGTGTTCGTCATTTTGGTTAATTACGTGAAGATGGCAGTTCCGGCCAAAAGGACTGCTTATATAATTTTAATAAACAGATAATTCACGTAGTTTTTTTGTTTGTTTGTTTGTTTGCTATAGGGTGCATGTGTTCACTGGAGAGACACAGAAAGACAGAGAGAAAGTGAGAAATCACCCTCCTGGGGGATGGCAATGCAACAGCCCCTCCTCCTCTGGTGTCTTCTTGGGATTTGGGGCATGCACACATACGTACCCAGCCCGAGTTACAAGCCATTGGGTCTGGGACTCAAACTGAGGTTGGACATGTTGGAGTCTAGTGACAACCATTACGCCATCTGCTCGTCCCTCACACGTTGCTTTAATATATATAGTTATATTTTATTTTATTGACTTATTTCATTATTTAACTAGTTCTTGAATAGAGCTCTTAATGTATGTTTATGAATAAAATATAACCAATACACCAATCATTAACTATTTCAAATATTATATAATTATTAGAATCCTATTTTATTTTCAAAATTTTATATGGTCATCCTACTTATGGAGTAAATTTATTACATGTGAAGAAACTTCCCATTCATAGAAAGAAGTTGCCATTACTAGAAAATTCTTCAGACTTACTCAAAATAATCTGCTGCATAATAAATTTTCCTAATTTAGTTCTGTCTTTTCTAGCCACACAAATTAAATCCCCAGACCTCTTCCCTAGTAGAAACATGTTTAACTATTACCTTCCGAATCCTATGTATCCAAGCATATCTTGTTATAATATTTACTACCCCAGTATACCCACTTGCTCTTGCCTCTTTCTTATAAGAATTTTTACGATATTCACTCTAGTCAAATGTATAACTAATTACTACTCAAAAATTGCCCATCATTTCTTTGGTAGTGCTGGTATTGTCCTCACTTCTTCTCTTTAGTAGTTATTTCTTCAGAGACAGTAAAATACTTAATTAAACAAATTGAAAATAGAATATACAAAGTATTCCCTTAGGGAAAAATAAGTAAGAGCAAGATAATACTGAGATGCCGATTTCAAAATATCAGCTACAGAAAGTCAATATAGGCCCTTAAAATGACATGGGTTTTAAGTTTAGAGTTACCACATATGGTTTGATGAGGGCTAAGTAAAATAACATGAGGGAAACTGAACAGATTGGAAGCACTATTGTGCATTATTATTATTATAATAATTTATCTTCTTAGATCCTGTTACATGAATCACCTCCTGACCAAGAAATAAGAAAGGGAAAAAAAATTTTAAAGCATAATCTATTAGAAATATAAGGGGGAAGAAATCTGAAGGAATTTTTAAAAATTAAGAGAACACAATATACATCCTATGACAATAAGCTTGAAATCCTAGATTAAACACATATATACTAGGAAAACGAAATACTAAGCAGATTCAAGAAGAGATTAAAAAAAAATCTAAATAGCGTCTTGGGCCCTCATAGACAGAAGTGGGAGCATGGTCATATCTGTTCACCATGGTAATTGTCCCTACCACCAAACTACCTCTCACAGACTTACCGGATAGACATCCAGGACATATTTACGGGGCCATTACGTGAATCAAACTGGTAAGAAAAAAGAGAAAGGGTTTTACCCAGAAAGAAAATGTAACTAGGGATTTTAGAGAAAGGCTCCATCAGACATTTCCAAAACAAGAAATTACCCTTTTTTTTTTCTTATTTTTAAAGTTTTATAATTATTTACATTTAATTTTTGTACATCTTTATAGAGTATAATAGGGTTTTTCAAAATATGCATGCAGTATATGACAATCAAATCAAGAATATTACTGTATTCATCATTATGTTGTTCACTTTTGATTTTCGTTCTATTAATTTTTTGAGATGTATATAAGATTAGCAAAGCCTCTTTTTACTCTGTTGTTAAGCTGGCCTAGTGAAATAACAGCTATGAATATAGGTACTGGGACCAGCAGTTAGCGTAATGGCTATGTCTCTGGACTCCCATGTAGTCGACCACGGTTCAAGTCCCGGACCTGGTGACTTAAACTTACTCCAGACATGTGTGCGTGCGTGCCCAAGATCCCAAGAGGAGAATGGAGGAGAAGGGATTGCGGCGTGTCCATCCCCCCTGGGGGGTGATTTCTCGCTTTCTGTCTTTCTGTCGCTCTCTGTCTATCTGGCAAGCACGCGTGCCCTAGGGCAAAAACCTCTCCAAAAAATATATATATATATCGGTAAAAAAAAAAAAAAAAAA
>NW_006208752.1:584613-610941 GCF_000334495.1 Tupaia belangeri chinensis
CGTCATTTTGGTTAATTACTGGAAGATGGCAGTTCCGGCCAAAAGGACTGCTTATATAATTTTAATAAACAGATAATTCACGTAGTTTTTTTGTTTGTTTGTTTGTTTGCTATAGGGTGCATGTGTTCACTGGAGAGACACAGAAAGACAGAGAGAAAGTGAGAAATCACCCTCCTGGGGGATGGCAATGCAACAGCCCCTCCTCCTCTGGTGTCTTCTTGGGATTTGGGGCATGCACACATACGTACCCAGCCCGAGTTACAAGCCATTGGGTCTGGGACTCAAACTGAGGTTGGACATGTTGGAGTCTAGTGACAACCATTACGCCATCTGCTCGTCCCTCACACGTTGCTTTAATATATATAGTTATATTTTATTTTATTGACTTATTTCATTATTTAACTAGTTCTTGAATAGAGCTCTTAATGTATGTTTATGAATAAAATATAACCAATACACCAATCATTAACTATTTCAAATATTATATAATTATTAGAATCCTATTTTATTTTCAAAATTTTATATGGTCATCCTACTTATGGAGTAAATTTATTACATGTGAAGAAACTTCCCATTCATAGAAAGAAGTTGCCATTACTAGAAAATTCTTCAGACTTACTCAAAATAATCTGCTGCATAATAAATTTTCCTAATTTAGTTCTGTCTTTTCTAGCCACACAAATTAAATCCCCAGACCTCTTCCCTAGTAGAAACATGTTTAACTATTACCTTCCGAATCCTATGTATCCAAGCATATCTTGTTATAATATTTACTACCCCAGTATACCCACTTGCTCTTGCCTCTTTCTTATAAGAATTTTTACGATATTCACTCTAGTCAAATGTATAACTAATTACTACTCAAAAATTGCCCATCATTTCTTTGGTAGTGCTGGTATTGTCCTCACTTCTTCTCTTTAGTAGTTATTTCTTCAGAGACAGTAAAATACTTAATTAAACAAATTGAAAATAGAATATACAAAGTATTCCCTTAGGGAAAAATAAGTAAGAGCAAGATAATACTGAGATGCCGATTTCAAAATATCAGCTACAGAAAGTCAATATAGGCCCTTAAAATGACATGGGTTTTAAGTTTAGAGTTACCACATATGGTTTGATGAGGGCTAAGTAAAATAACATGAGGGAAACTGAACAGATTGGAAGCACTATTGTGCATTATTATTATTATAATAATTTATCTTCTTAGATCCTGTTACATGAATCACCTCCTGACCAAGAAATAAGAAAGGGAAAAAAATTTTAAAGCATAATCTATTAGAAATATAAGGGGGAAGAAATCTGAAGGAATTTTTAAAAATTAAGAGAACACAATATACATCCTATGACAATAAGCTTGAAATCCTAGATTAAACACATATATACTAGGAAAACGAAATACTAAGCAGATTCAAGAAGAGATTAAAAAAAAATCTAAATAGCGTCTTGGGCCCTCATAGACAGAAGTGGGAGCATGGTCATATCTGTTCACCATGGTAATTGTCCCTACCACCAAACTACCTCTCACAGACTTACCGGATAGACATCCAGGACATATTTACGGGGCCATTACGTGAATCAAACTGGTAAGAAAAAAGAGAAAGGGTTTTACCCAGAAAGAAAATGTAACTAGGGATTTTAGAGAAAGGCTCCATCAGACATTTCCAAAACAAGAAATTACCCTTTTTTTTTTCTTATTTTTAAAGTTTTATAATTATTTACATTTAATTTTTGTACATCTTTATAGAGTATAATAGGGTTTTTCAAAATATGCATGCAGTATATGACAATCAAATCAAGAATATTACTGTATTCATCATTATGTTGTTCACTTTTGATTTTCGTTCTATTAATTTTTTGAGATGTATATAAGATTAGCAAAGCCTCTTTTTACTCTGTTGTTAAGCTGGCCTAGTGAAATAACAGCTATGAATATAGGTACTGGGACCAGCAGTTAGCGTAATGGCTATGTCTCTGGACTCCCATGTAGTCGACCACGGTTCAAGTCCCGGACCTGGTGACTTAAACTTACTCCAGACATGTGTGCGTGCGTGCCCAAGATCCCAAGAGGAGAATGGAGGAGAAGGGATTGCGGCGTGTCCATCCCCCCTGGGGGGTGATTTCTCGCTTTCTGTCTTTCTGTCGCTCTCTGTCTATCTGGCAAGCACGCGTGCCCTAGGGCAAAAACCTCTCCAAAAAATATATATCAGAATTATAATAAAAAATATAGAAGCAAGTATGTTTCATGTAAGAAATAAAAGAACAGTTCAATATTTAAGACATTTATTAAAGGAGCAAAATCAAATGGAATTATCAAGAGAGGCAGAAAAGACATTCAATAAAATTAAATCATGTTTCTGATAAAAATATCTTACGTGAACTAAAAAACATTTCTACTGTGTGATTTTTTTAAAGTATTTATCACAAACTAGTAGTAAATATGTTTAAAACATTGAAACACACATTCTCTCTCTCTTTCTCTCTCTCTCTCTTTTTTTTTAGGTTTTTGCCATAGGGTGCATGCACTCAACAGAGAGAAAAAGACAGTGAGAGCTATCCTCTCACCCCAAGGGAAGATAGCTACGCCACAATCCCTTCTCCTTCATTCTCCTCCTGGCATTTTGGGCATGCACACACATACACGCAGCATGATTTTCAGGCTGCCAGGTCCAGGACTGAAACCACAGTCAGCCATGTGGGAGTCCAGAACCTTAACCACCAGGCCACCTGCTGGCCCCAGAGCTCACATTCTCTTAGAAACAGAAGTAAGAAGATGCCCTTTCCTTATTTTAAATGATTATATACATTTTAAAATATTTATCTTATTTTACATATTATTATTATTGTTTGTTTAGTTTTTGCTACAGGGTACACATGCTCACAAGAGAGAGAGAGAGGGAGAGAGAAAGGAAGACAGAAGGCAAGCCACCAGGTCCAGGACTTGAATCACAGTTGCCCATATGAAAGTCCAGTGCCTTTAACCACCACGCCATCTGCTAGTCCCTTTAAATGAGTATATTTTTACCTAGACTGAAAAACATCTTGAAGGTTGGGATAAGATCTTATTCACATTTATATTGCTACAAGTTTATCACCACTTTAAAGTATATGACAGGTGGTATTCTTGTACCCCGTAATCTTTTAGTGAAAGCAAATCTCAAATTATTCAGTCAGCTAATTAATTGAAATTGATTAGTAAAAATAGCAATCTCCATGTGAGCTTATGAGTAAGAATCCTCAGCAACACCAGGCCCAGAAAAACTGAGAATGACGCACTCTACAATTTTCATAATCAGGTGAAATCTTCAGTCTATCATTCACTCCACTTTCTATTAAAAATTTCTTTTTGGCCATTTATGAGAAGGTTAGAGCAGTCCCCCAGACACAGCAGTCCCTCCAGCCAATCATGAATCGACTCTTCCTAATTAAAAACTTGTACCCAGGATGGAAACCTTTTCTGTTTGTTCTACTGTCTTCTCCTGTCACTTTCTACTCCAGTCCTTAAGACCAAAGCCAAAGGAGGAGGACAGACAGAGGTGTGGTGAGTCAGCCCTGAGAACTGACAAGTCCAGAAGTTCTTGTCAGATCGATTTCCTTCGAACAAAGTGGGCCCTGTGTTTCCTTCGACACCTCATCAGGAACTTCCTCAGACTCGTCTTTATACCTTTGAGAACTGCTTCATTTGGTTTTGCAGGCCCAGAGATGGAGGGCTCACTGTAGCCCAGCTGGCGATGAACAATCTTTGGTCAGTTTCTAGAGATCGGACGTTTGTAAAGCGTTAAAGTTCTGAAAATTTTTAAAAGAATTATTTAATTTTATGTATTATTATTATGTATTATTATGTATTATGTATTATTTTAAATTTGCTATAGGGCACATGCATCACCAGAGAAAGACAGAGACAGAGAGAGATAGAGGGAGAAGGAAAGTGAGAAAGCAAGCTGCCAGGTCCAGGACTTCAATCATGGTCAGCCACGAGAGATTCCAGTGCCTCAACCACCTTGTCATCTGCTGGCCCCTTAAATAGTTCTCAAATAGAACTTTTAATGTAAGCTTACCAATAAGATTCTAACCAAATCTTCTCATTCTGTTTGGCCACCTGGCAGAAGGCCTTCTTCCTTCCTATTATATTGCATGTGCATTTTTCTCTAGCTGACCTAATCTGACCAAGGACACTCCGATACAGTGAACACTTTTGGAAAATATTGAGATAAACAAGATTATTCAGTTAAGCGGCACATCCAGAGGAAAGGAGAAAAAACCCTCACAAGATACTCTGTCTTGTGAACTTAAAGAGAGATCACATTGATAATAAACTTTGCTTTTGTACTTCAGGGATTAAAAAGAATCATTTAAAATTGTTTACTTGATGAAATTGTCAAGTACCTGAGTTACTGTTTAAACTGGCTTAGTCTCTCTGTTTCTTGCTCTCTCTCTCTCTGTCTGTCTTGTTCTTTGTCTCTCTCCTCACCTGACAGGTGAACACTTGCATGTGTGGAAATGGATTTTCCTGAATTTATCCCTACTCCTTCTGTTATAGGCTGGATGCTCTTGCTCCCTGAAATTTATATATTGACATCCTAACCTCCCATGTGATGGTATTAGAAGGTGGGGCCTTTAGGAAGTGAGTGTGATACTCTCATCAATGAGATGAGTATGCTCATAAAAGAGACCCCAGAGAATGCCCTTGCTCCTTTTCCAGCATTTGAGGACACTGTGAGAAAGAGCCATTTATAAACCAGGAAACAGGATCTTCAACAGTGTATCTTCTTACACCTTATTCTTGGATTTACCAGCTTGCAGAACTGTGAGATTAAAATGTTTGTCATTTAAGCCATCCAGTCTACGGTATTCTGTTAAAGCAGTCAGATGGTCTAAGATGCCATTCTTGCCTAGGAGAGTAACTAGAGTTTTACAATGATAATTTCATATTTGTCTGAAGCCAGCTACCTTTTTTTCTCTTTTTGTTTCTTTTCTTTCCCTCTCCTTTTCCCTACCTTCGAGAAATTTCAGACATTAATTGATTATAAAAATGGTCTCTGAGGGGGACCAGCAGTTGATGTAATGGCTATGTCGCTGGACTCCCATGTAGTCGACCGTGGTTCGAATCCTGGACCCGGTGGCTTAAACTCACGCCAGGCACATGTGCGTGCTTGCCCAAGATTCCGAGAGGAGAATGGAGGAGAAGGGATAGCGGTGTGGCCATCCCTCCGGGGGTGGGGGTGGGGGTGATTTCTTACTTTCTGTCTCTCTGTCTCTCTCTGTGTTTCTGGCGAGCGTGTGTGCCCTATAACAAAAAAATCTCAAAAAATGAAATGATCTCTGGGGGCCGGCAGATGGCATGTTGGTTAAGGGTGCTGGACTCTCACATAACCAACTGCGGTTAAGTCCTGGACCTGGCAGCTCTCTCTCTCTTGTCAAATTAAAATAAATAAATAAATAAATAAATAAATAAATAATAAAGCTCAATAAACTCATTCTTTTATTTAAAAATGATCTCTGTATTAATGTATACACTTTAGGGATATTTACTTCAAACAGTCGAGAATTTCTAAAAGGAAGAGAAAAATTGAATTATGGTTTTCTTGTATGCTTTCCCAGTCAAACACTATCTCAGAGAAGATGCTTAACTGCAAATTTGGTGAATCACATTAGATTCTAGATAAGAAAAAATGCTAGACACTCAGAGCTTTTGGAATAAATTCAAGTCTTAAAATAAGCCTGGTAAATAAATTATCCTTTGGAAAATTAGAATAATTTAATTTTATATTAAAAACAACTCTGTGTCTTCCTTTTGGTTTTATTACCAAGTAAAAAATAATGTTTGCACAATATTTTTATTAATATAAGACTTGTCCTCAATTTTAATGATTTCTGCTTTTAAAATGTCCTCCAGTCCTTTAGATCTTGTAAGGTATAGTTTCCAGGGGTCATTTAAATTGGAAAAATATATAAAAATTACTTCACTAAATAAGATTGAATTGATAGATTTTTTTTAAAAAAAGAAGAGTAATCACATGAGCTTTTCTAATGCCACAAATCATAGAACTTAATATTTTAATTTAAAAATTTTTTCCAGACCTTTAGTCATTCTAAGATCTTAAATCAGTGTTAAATTGTGTTGCTTAGGGGCCAGCAGGTGGCATGGTGGTTAAACGCACTGGATTCCCACAAGGCTTACCACGGTTTGAGTCTGGGACCTGGCAGCCTGCTTTCTTGCTTTCCCTTTCTCTGTCTCTGGTCAAATTAAAAAATAATAATAACAAAGGGAATTATTATTTATTAAGTAACGCAATTTTTCTAAAGAAGTATTTATTTATTTAAATTGCATTGCTTAATAAATCATTTTCGCATATCTGGATAGTTTCTCTACCAAAAAATATAAAATTTTGGTCATTAAACATTGTTTTAAATTTCCCCTTTTATTTATGTATAGAATGGACCACAGATTTAAAAATGTAGAAATATCTTTAAATGATCAATAAATACATTTTGTTTGCCATGTTAAAAATTATTTAAGTAATCATTTAAAAACGAGCTATACTGATCTCAATTTCCTAGCATCTAGATTTCTCATATACCTAAAAAAATATGATGGTTAATTTTGTTAAAGGTGATAATAAAATTGGGGCCACCAGATAGTGTAGCGGTTATGTTGCTGAGCTCCCACTTGGCTGAATGTGATTCAAGTCCTGGACTCAGTGTCTTGAAAATCAGCGGAGAAGGGACTGCATCATGGCCTTCCCCGCAGGAGGTGATTTCTCACTTTAATTCTCACTGTCTCTGTTTCTGTATCTCCCCCACCACCACCACCACCACCCCAGCGAGCACTCATACACTAAGACAAAAAAAAGTCTCCCCCAAAAAAAGCGTGATAATAAAACTGACTATGGAGAAATTGGAACATGGATACAGAATAATAAATATGGCTTGTTTTGCTTAAGATAAACTTTAAACATTTATTTGTAAGTAACATATAAATAAATCTATATATAAGTATTAATTAGTTTATATATTTAAAATTCTATGGTTTTTTACATTTACATAGAGTAAAATTTCCTTATTGTGTACAGTACTATGAGTTTTACCACATGCACAGCTTCTTAGAAGCTCCATCACAAACAGGTTATAAAACAATTCCAAAACCCTCCAACAATTCCCTCTTATCAACTCACAGGTAGTCAGACTCTCCTGACATACCTAAGCTTTGCCACCACAGATCCTCTGTCCCAATAGTTACACTTTTTTCAGAATGTCATATATATTTAGCCATAAGATAGACGTTTTAAACTTAGACTAATTCTGTATATGTGCTGTACTAATTCTGTAACTGTGCTGTATCACTTGCTCATTTCTTTTCATTGTTGTGAAGCACACCATAGTTTGTTTACCCATTTACCCACTGGATTGCATTTGGTTTATTTCTAGTTTGGGAAGTATGAATAATGCTGTTGTGTTCTAAATATTCACAAACTGTTTTTGCATGAACATAAGCTATTGTTTCTCTGAAGTAGATACCTGGGAATCAGTCCTGGGTCATATAATAAATGTATGCATATCTCTATAAGAAACAGCCAAACTTGAGCATTTCCTCATGTGCTTTTTGGCTGTTCATATGTGTTCCTTAGAGAGAATTTTGTTCAGCTCATTTTCCCATCTTTTCATTGGGTTAATCTTTTTTTTTTTCATGTAAGGTGCTTAAGTTCCCTGTGTATTCTGGTTATCAGTCCCTTGTCTGAGGCATACTTTGCAAAAATAATCTCCGATTCTGAGGACTGTTGGTTCACACTTGTTACTGTGTCTTTTACTCTGCAGAAACTTCTTAGTCTGATATAGTCCCACTTGTCTATTTTAGGGACTATTGCCTGTGCTTTGGGAGTCTTATTTAAGAAACCTTTGCCTACTCCAATGTCTCCCAGAGTTGTATAGTATTCTCAACTTAACTGGTCTCAGAAGTATTTCATGTTGGGTAAAATCTTTTTACAAGCAAAATGATAGTGATTGAATGTTTAAAAAATAATTGGAATAATAATAATAGTCTGGGAAAAAATAATGAAAAGCTATTTGATGATGATGATGGGGATTTTAATGCCCATGTATTGACTGATATGCACGGTATTCCTTCTGAAAACAAAAGTAATACACTGTAAAGTTATATGTGACTCAATGTAATATAAACAAGATTATGATAACAATAAAAAAATAAATAAAATAAAGAAAGAAACAGCCACACTCTTCCAAAGTAGCCGATATATTTTGCATCACTACCAGGAATCTATGGGAGTTTCCGTGACTCCACATACTTTTTTTTTTTTAGAGAGGTTTTTGCTACAGGGTGTGTGCGCTCGCCAGAGAGACAGAGAGACAGAAAGTGAGAAATCACCCCCTGGGGGGATGCCACGCTGCAATCCCTTCTCCTCCATTCTCC
This sequence comes from Tupaia belangeri chinensis, assembly GCF_000334495.1. Classification (NCBI taxonomy): domain Eukaryota; kingdom Metazoa; phylum Chordata; class Mammalia; order Scandentia; family Tupaiidae; genus Tupaia; species Tupaia belangeri. Next base: position 593,039 of record NW_006208752.1, read on the forward strand.
TCTTGGAATCTTGGGCATGCACGCACACGCGCCCAGTGTGAGTTTAAGCCACCAGGTCCAGGACTCTAACTGCGGTCAACTACATGGGAGTCCAGCGACATAGCCATTACACTAACTGCTGGTCCCAGCTCCACATACTTTTCATTATTGGGATTGTCTTTTTTTTTTAATTTTTGTCATCGTTAAAATAGGTACATGGTAGTATCTCACTTTTTCATTTGCATTTCTTTAATAATTAGTATAGTAATAATAAATATGTCAAGTATATTTGATGTACTTTTTTATAATCTTTTTTTATTTGATAAAGGGTTTTTAAAAATCTTTTGACTATTTTTTCTGTTTTGGAATGGTTTCTTTATTTTGTTCTGTTTTGCTTGGTCTTTTCTAAAAGATGTATGTACTTACCAGAGACAGAAAGAGAGAGAGAGTGAGAGAGTAAAGCACCCTCATGGGGAATGGTCATGCCACAATCCCTTCTCCTCCATGTCTCCCTCTCTTCAGGGCCTTGAGCACACACGTACACATTCTTGCATATTTTTCAAGCCATCGGGTCTGGTACTCAAACCATGCAGTTAGCCATGTAGGGTCCAGCTGCATCAGCTGCCAAGTGATGGAGCCAGCCTCACCAATTTCAATTAGAATCCTTCCTTATTGTTGGGGTTTAAGAACTCTTTGTATGCTCTGGATGTAAGTTCTTCATTGGAATATGAATTTCAGATATTTCTTTATCTGTGACTTTTCTTTCCACTCTCTTAGCAAAGAATGCACAGCAAAAAATATTTATTTTTGTGAGGTCCAATGTATTAATTTTTTAAACAATTGCTTTTGGCATAATTTCTAAGAATTCTTTTTTTTTTCTATAGTTTTTTGCCATAGGGTGTGTGCACTCGCTGGACAGAAACAGAGAAAGTCAGAGAGAAGGGACCAACAGGTGGCATGGTGGTTAAAGGTGCTGGACTCTCACATGACTGACTGTGGTTCAAGTCTCAGGCCTGGAGGTATGTTTTCTCACTTTCCCCATCTCTCTCTCTATCTCTCTCTGATCAAATTGGAAAATAATAATAATAAATAAAGTTAAATAAGATAATTAAAAAAAAAAAAGACAGAGAGAAAGAAAGGGAGAAATCATCCTTTTGGAGGCCGAAATCCCTTCTCCTCCTCTCAGGATTTTGAGCACAAATGCACATGCTCCTAGCATGATGCTCAAGCCACCAGGTCCAAGACTCGAACCTTGGTCAGCCATGTGGGAGTCCAGCACCATAACCACTGCACCACCTGCTAACCTCAATATCTAAGAATTCTTTACTTAACCCCAGGTCACAGATGTTCTCCTATGCCTTTTTCGAAAAATTTTACCATTTCACCTTTTAATTTTGTGTTAAATTTTGTATATAGTATCAGGTAAGGTTGGAGGTTATTTGGGGCAGAGAGATGGCATATGAAGGAATGATTGTTTCAGCACCATTTGACATTGTACCTGGTCACTCAAGAGCTCTGATGGAGATATACAAGGAGAGTCATGTTGTTTTCCTGCCTGCTAACTCAACATCCATTCTGCAGCCCGTGGATCAAAGAATAATTTCAACTTTCAAGTGTTATTATTTAAGAAATACATTTAGTAAGGCAATAGCTGCCACAGATAGTGATTCCTCCAGTGGATCTGGGCAAAATAAATTGAAAACCTTCTGGAAAGGATTTGCTATTCTAGATATCATTGAGAACATTAGTGATTCATGGACAGAAGTCAAAATGTCAACATTAACAGGAATTTGAGAGAAGCTAATTCCAACCTTCCTAGTTGACTTTGAAAAGTTCAAGATTTCAGTGCAGATAGAGTGGAAATAGCTAGAGAACTAGAATTAGAAGTGGAACCTGAAGAGGTGACTGAATTGTCACAATCTCATGATAAAAATAGGACAGATGAGAAGTCACTTCTCACAGATGAGCAAAGAAAGTGGCTTCTTGAGATGGAATCTACTCCTGGTAAAGATGCCGTGAAGACTCTTGGAATAACAACAAAAGATTTAAAGTTGCATAAACTTAGTTAATAAAGCAGCAGCATAGTTGAGAGCATTGACTATAATTTCAAAAGTTTTACCATGGGTAAAATTCTACCAAACAGCTCAAGATTATATAGAGTCACAAACTTCATTGTTGTCTTATTTTAAGAAATTGCCACAATCACCCCAACCTTCAGCAACCATCACCTGGATCAGTCAGCAGCCACCAACATCGGGGCAGGATCCTCCACTAGCAAAGATTACAACTTTTACTGATGACTCAGATGATAGCATCTTTTAGCAATAAAGTTTTTTTTTAAAATAAGTAGTACACATTTTTTTTTGGACATGAGGCTACTGCACACTCAGTAGACTACAGTACAGTGTTAACATAATGTTTATACGTATTGGGAAACCAAAAACTTCCGTGTGACTTGATTTATTGTAATATTTGCTTTATTCTGGTGGTCTGGAACCAAACCTTCAGTATCTCCTAGGTATTCAGGTAGTCTATTAAATTTATTAAGCATATAGGCCAGAAGATGATACAGCAGAAACACAACCAAACCCACGTGGGAAAGTCCCTGGTTTGCATCCTGGGGCCTCCCTTCCGGTACATGTCGGACTTGGGCATGCCTGCAAACTGGGCTGGCTGAGCTGGGGTAGAACATGTGTGAAAATCCTGTTGGGATGCCCTCATCTTCTTTTTCATGGTATAAATAAATAAATAAATAAACTTATAAATAATTTTTACTAAGCTTAATGAATCGAATGGTGACCCTCTTCCAATATCTTCTTGTTGTACACTCTGGAAATGATCATTTTGACCTTATTTGGAAAAATGATCTTTGCAGATATAATAAGCTGAGGATCTTAAGGTGAGATCATTCCAGATTACTCAGGTGAACTCTAAATCCAGTAACCAGTGTCCTTACATAAAACAGAAGAGAAGACACAAACACAAAGAACTTGGACTGATCAGGTCCAGAAAGTCAAGGAATATCTATAGCCTTGAAGAGGTAGAAGAGGCAGGGAAGGATCCTTCCCTGGAACTTTTAATGACTGTGTAGGCCTGCCAAAAATTTGGTTTCCACCCTTCTGGCCTTCAGAACTGAAAAGAAACAAATGTACAATTTTTTTTGAGTTTTTTTTCATTGTTGTTGTTTGTTTTGGTTTTCTATAGGGCATGTGTGATTACCAGAGAGAGACAGGAGGATGGGAGGAAGAGAGAAATCACTCCCAGGAGAGATGGACATGCCATAATCTCTTCTCCTCCATTCTCCTCTGGGATTTGGGGCATGAATGCACTCATGCCTGTTGTGGTTTTCAAGTTGCCAGATCAGGGATACTAACCAGAGTCAGCCATGTGGGATCCAGCTCTCCTAACCTCTGTGCCATCTGCTGGACCAGATGTTCATTGTTTTAAGGCATCAGATTTGCAGTGATTTTTATGGCAGTCTTAGGAAACTAATACATACAGATATTATTTCAGTCATTTTGTTCTTATTGTGTAAAGTTTCAATTTTTGCTCTGTTACTATCTCTTTCACCTTTAAGTTTATACATTTTTTTTTTCATGCGAAATAGAGAGAGACAAAGTGACAGGCAATCCCAACAGGTCTGCAGGAGCAATCTTCCCCCAGTCTCTGCTGACCTGAGTCATGGTCACGTGTGTCCATACCTGGCATGCTCAGAGAGGTCCTGGGATATGAAGATATGAATCCAAGACCTTTCCCATGCAGGTCCAGTTGCATTACTGCTGCACCTGGACTTTGAAAAGTTTCTTTCAAGACAAAATTTAACAATAAATTCTTTTGGTTTTCCTTCATCTAAGAAAGTATTTACTTGTCTCCATTTTTTTTTTTTTTTTTTTTTTTTTTTTTAGCACAGTGGTGACAGCAGACAGAAACAGAGGTGGGGAGAGAGGGAGAGGGCAGGGAAGGAGACTCTGAGATGTAGAGTCACGTGAGGCCAGCTGCACCAAACTCTGGTCAGGCCCCATTTGCTGGCCTCAGTCAGGGGCGGGGGCATTCATCCTGGCCCTGCTGTGTGGAGAGAGCCTGAGGCAGAGAGAGAGAGGGAAGGGGAGAGTCAGAGGCCAGACTAGAGGAGGGAGAGAGGAGTGGTGAAGTTTGAAGAGAGGGAGAGAGACAGGATAAAAGAGAAGGGCCATCCTGTGGCGTGGTGTACTTGTCTCCACTTCTGAAGGACATTTTCACTGGCTGTAGATCTTTGGGGTTTTGGTTATTTTCTTTCACCACTTGAAAACTGTTGTTACACTGTCTTCTGACTGCCCTAGTTTCTGATGAAATTTTCAGCTATTCAAATCAGTGGCACTTTTCTATTACTGTTTTCAGTAACTTCCTTTTTTGTATTTGGTTTCCAGAGTTCATTATAATGTGTTTGGAACTTCTTGTTTTTGTTTTTTATTAGTTTTTTACCATAGGACAAATTGCAGTCACCAGAGAAAGACAGAGAAAGGGAAAGTGAGAAATCACCACTCAGAGGGAATGGCCACAAAACAATCTCATCTCCTCTCTCTTCTCTCAGGATTTTGGGCACACATGCACACACAAGCCACCAAGTCTAGGATTTGAACTAAGGTTGATGATGTGAGAGTCCAGCACTGTAACCACCACATGACCTGCCAATCCCGGAAATTTTTTTTTAGGCTTATCCCGCTTGGAATTTGCAGAGCTTCTAGAATCTGTCTACTTATTTTATCTAACCAAATTTGTAAAATTTTCATTCTTTGCTCAGTAACAAGGGTTTCTTTTTTTTATTATTATTTTCTTTTTCTTTTTTTTTTTTTTTTAGGAATTATACCAGCAATGCAAAATTTGTTTAACATTCCCAAATCAATTAAAGCAGAAAAAGCACTTCAAAAAACTTATGATAAAAAATAATAACCAGTAGAATGCAATTTCCTCAAATTTACAGTGTGCATGTCAAAAATTTTTACATACTACATGTTTAAAGACTAAATGTTTGTATTCTGAGACTGAAAACTACTATAATATCATCTTTTCAACGTTGTATAAGATCCTAGCCAAGAAAGGTAATAAATAGAAATGAAAAGTCGTACAGATCCATGGCCCAGCTGGTGTGGCACTGAGGTAATGCAAGTGCCTTGCAGTGAAGTTGTTTTAACAAACTGTATTTTAACTACTGATTATCCTTTTGGAAATACATGATCATTAACCTTTACCTCACCACATAAGCAAAGACTAACTTAAAATTGGTGCTAGACTTCTAATTATGGAAATAAATAATTAGACATTGATCATACATCTATAATGTTATAATTATAGAAATCTTTAGATAAAATACGTGACTCTTTTTTCCAATTTAAACTTGTCATTCAAAAGTAATCATGAAGAAAATGTATAACTTGTATTCAAAGTTATAAAAAAATTTTAAAAAGAACAAAATCAAAAATATAAAAAAACTGAGCAAAATAGGCAAAACATTGGAGTGGAACTTTTCATTAAAAAGATATACAACTTGCACAATGAGATACCACTTCAACTTAATCAGAATGGTTAAAATTTAAAAAATAGGAACTGGCAAGTGATGTGGTGATTAAGGGCACTGGACTCCCACATGGCCAACCACAGTTCAAATCCCAGAACTGGCTGCTTGCTTTCTCACTTTTCCTCTCTCTTTCTCCTTTTGTCACTCTCTGATCAAATTAAAATAAATAAAATGGATACATAAAGTTAAATTTTAAAATTCTTTTAATTTTTTTTTAAGTAATGATTTTAATGGCTGTAGTGAAAGGGGAACTCTCCTATACTGTTGGTGAGAATGCAAATGAGTACAACTGTGGAGAAAGATATGGAAATTCAAGGGTTTCTTCTTATCACTAAGATCCTTCTCTAGATCTTTGTGTACTTCTCATTTGTTTTAACAAAAGTTTTCTGGAAAAAAAAAAGTTACTAAATACCATTTTTACCTATAATTGTATATTTTCAAAATACTGCCTGAAACTATGACTTATGTTCAAATGTTTACTACCTGAAAAACAGACAAAAACTATTCTTCTCTCTGAAAAACAAATTTGTTTTACTTGACTTCAAGATATAAATCCTGAATAGCCAAGCCATTAAGACATCTTTTAAGCTGACACAATCTTTAGAGTTTTCTGGAATTTCCACCAGGTAATACAAAATTCTGCCTCTGTATCTGTTACAGTAAAAATGGTAGAAATATTTAAGCTTATTTAGCATCCTGTAAATGCCATTTAACTAAAAAATGAGATGAGTGATCTTTTATTTTTTCAAACTAAACAAAAAATGGACATACCAAAAAAGTTTAAATTTCCTAAATCAATTTGCAAAATAGTCTTATATCATATTTATTTTTATATTAAAAGAACTTTTTTAAAATTTGCCAGCGGACGCATGTGTTTGCCTAAGATAGATGATGGAGATTGGGGGACTGAGAAAATACCCCCCAATGGTATTGGTCATAACACAGTCCCTTTTCCTCCATTTTGCTCTCCTTTCAGGATTTTGGGCAAGCATACACACATGCCCAGTGTGTTTCTCAAGCCACCAGGCCCAGGACTCAAATCATGCAGTCAGCCATGTGGGATCCAGTCACCTTAATCACCATGCTACAGGTTGACCCTAAAATAAATATCCTAATATTTATGTGCATAACTGGTGTTGTAATTACCTAAAAATAAATGTATTTCTAACTTACTTGATTGTAACTTAACATTAATCAGGGATAAACATAATACACTTTATGAGACAAATCAAAAGGCTTTGCAGTGGCTTCACTGCTCATAGCATGTTTTTACTTTCACAGTTACTATAAATATATTGTGTATTACGTCTCAGGAGAAAGTTTTGCTTACTTCCATTCTGTTAATCTCCAAAAAATTTAGGTTTTACAACAGACATCACGGGAACAGGGGGAGCATGCTCTTTCAGGTTTAATGAAGAGGACTTTACCAAATCAGATTAATACATAAATTAAAAGATGTAATTTATCTCTGAATCACTAAATCGCTCTTCTAGCAAAAGTCTTTCAGCTGTGAATTCCTTAGGAATTCTCCAGAAGTATACAATTGTTTAAGTGAAGAGAATTTCTACTAAAGAACTTCAGCAGGATTTTGGGCAAGCATACACACATGCCCAGTGTGTTTCTCAAGCCACCAGGCCCAGGACTCAAATCATGCAGTCAGCCATGTGGGATCCAGTCACCTTAATCACCATGCTACAGGTTGACCCTAAAATAAATATCCTAATATTTATGTGCATAACTGGTGTTGTAATTACCTAAAAATAAATGTATTTCTAACTTACTTGATTGTAACTTAACATTAATCAGGGATAAACATAATACACTTTATGAGACAAATCAAAAGGCTTTGCAGTGGCTTCACTGCTCATAGCATGTTTTTACTTTCACAGTTACTATAAATATATTGTGTATTACGTCTCAGGAGAAAGTTTTGCTTACTTCCATTCTGTTAATCTCCAAAAAATTTAGGTTTTACAACAGACATCACGGGAACAGGGGGAGCATGCTCTTTCAGGTTTAATGAAGAGGACTTTACCAAATCAGATTAATACATAAATTAAAAGATGTAATTTATCTCTGAATCACTAAATCGCTCTTCTAGCAAAAGTCTTTCAGCTGTGAATTCCTTAGGAATTCTCCAGAAGTATACAATTGTTTAAGTGAAGAGAATTTCTACTAAAGAACTTCAGATCATGGAAACAGCTGTAAATAGAAGACAGCTTCCATTGAAGAACTATGTGTGTGTGTGTGGGGGGGGCCTTAAAAATTTTAATAGAAAATGTGTATTTAAAAAATGAAAAAAACTATGTGTGGATTTCAAAAAACTTTTGCACCAAAATATATTCATAATTTTTTTCGAGAGAGATTTTTTTTGTTATAGGGCATGTGCATTTACCAGAGAGAAAGAGAGTTAGAAAGCAAGAAATCGCCCCTGGGGGGGATAGCCATACCACAATCCCTTCTCTGTTCTCCTCTAGGAATTTTGGGCATGCACCAGGTCCAGGACTCAAACCCTGGTGGACTATACGGGAGTCCAGAATGTAACCATTACACCATCTGCTGGTCCCAATAAATTTATACTTTAATACTACTTTCCCAGGTACTTTTGAAGTACCCGCCTATGAACAAGATCCAGGTGACCATAATCACTAATTACTGTGCTTTGACCTGCGTTATTTTATCCTCTATCTCCTTAGCTATTTTCTTGACTCTTTTCTGGCTTAAGGTTCTTGATTGTTGACAGAACACTTATTACCCCTTACCATAAAACTTAGCCTATAAGTTTCATATTACTTTTTTTGGCATGCTTATATACTTCTTGGCATGATTCCAGTAACTGCCTGTAATTTCATTGTGATTTTGTTTGAAGCAATCCATCAGACTAACTTTGAAGAATTTATGCACCAGCAGGAGACAAAATATTTAGATGACAAAAAACATATTTAGATGACAAAAAACCACAACAGACCAGGTAGTCATAAATGTAAAGTCTCTACTATATTGAGCCTGGAAAGAGGTGTTTCTTTTTCTGTAAAAAACAGAAGAGAGTCTTTGCAATCAAGCTTTCACAGAAATAGAGTGTAGAAAAAGCCAGGGAACATTTGGCTTCATTTTTACAGACCTTGAAGAAAAGGTGTACTAGTTAAACTAAACCTTCATGCTTGTCCAGTTTAGAGATAGCAGTCAATAGTCTTTTGAGCTTCATATCCAATACTAATTTTTAGAGATCACCCAGTGATCTATTTGCAGTAGAAATACTTACGGATGTCAGATAGAATTGAGCTGGAACTAAGCAGTGAAATCTATGCCAGACCAAGTCTTTCTCATATCTCCTTGTAAGCATCAGAAACACAAAACACTAGTGACTGTGACCCGCAATCTCTAAATTGGACAGGGATCTATAATGATAGTAAGCTGATGTCTGGTTTCAGGATAGCTCTATTTATCTTTTTATTTAAAAGACAGGGATTCCTATGCTCCCTTAGGCTTAATAATATCTTATGTACATGTTTTAAAAAATATGTATTTTACCAGAGGGCATATGTACTTTCTGGAGAGAGAGAGAGAAAGAGAAAGTGAGAAAGCAGCCACACACACAACATGGGGAATAATTACGCTGAAATTTCTTCTTCTGCGTATTTCTCTCCTTTTGTAATTTTGAGTATGCATGCACATGCTCTCTGGAGGTGTTTTTCTCAAACTTCCAGATCTGGGACTCACCCACAAGGTCTCAGCCACATGGGATTAGGTTGCCTTACCCACCACATCATGTGTACATTTTGATATGCAAATTTCCTTTTTATCTTTTTTTATAAAGATTTTTGCTATAGGACGCATGAGCTTGCAAGAGATACAGAAAGTGAGAAATCACCCCCCAACAGAGGTGGCCATGCAGCAATCCCTTGTCCTCCATTCTCTTCTTGGGATTTTGAGCATACTTGCACACGCTCCTGACGTGAGTTTCAAGCCACCGGGTCTGGGACTCAAGCTGTGATCGGCCATGTGGGAATCCAGCAACATAACCATTGCTGGTCCCTGAATTTCCTTTCTAAGAAAAAAAAAAAAAGGCACTTAGAGAATTTAATTCAAAAAGGAAAAGAAAATCAGAGCTTCAATTTACATTTAAAAAGTTAGCACTGAAGGAATTTTTCAGACTGCTTTCTTCTTTGTGTTGTACTTCATATGAAACTGGAAAGGTAGATAGAATTCTACAGGCAAAGATACAGAGAATAGCACTAGGCCACACTACTGAGGCCATAGAACCACCCAAGAGATTCATAGACTTGTACAGGTGATGATTAAAAATCGAGGCTTTTTGAGGTGGAACTTGTGCTGACTTACGGAAAAATGGTTGTACTTATAGCATTATAGACCTTGCTTGGAATTTTAATATTACTAAAATGATCTGAAAGGCAAATATAAAAATCATGAAATTATGTAATTTGGCCAGTGTCATCTTTCTGGTTGACTATTTACCAGTCCTCTTGACTGTTTACCACCAAGATCTCCATTGTTTTAGAAAGCATCCTTAGGCTTAAACTTCACTACGCTCTGTTTCAAATAAAGTCATTTCCTTCGGGAGGAGACTTAGAGCTCTCTTTCTCTTTATGGATTATTTGTCTCAGCTCCAGGAGGGAAAAAATAATCTCTGAACCAATCGTTCTTGGTACTAGGCAGTGCAGTAGCCCGTCTTTCCAGTTTTCCTCTCCTGCATAGAGATTTCACCCTGTTCATGAATTAGTGCAAAAATGATTAGGGCTCCAATATTTTTAACCTGCTATGCCTGAGTTATTCCTCTTTCCCATGAATTGAAATTGAGTGGATAAAGGGTACCCCTAACCTCTCAGCCACACTCATCAGGAATTTAGCTTCTGAAACTCAGGGTTGGAGTGTGAGAAATTCGGAAAACCTGTCCCTTCTTGGAGGATCCTATATTACTATATTCCTTCATTTGGAGTTTTCTTGACTTCATCTGCCTGAGATGAAGTTTTAGTCAAGTTGTATGGGGAATGGAAGTGAAGGGTAGGTCACGGACCAAGGATTACAGAGTCTTGCTATCTTTGGGTTTTAGCAGATTTTCTAAAATGTTTCTTTATTTCTTGTATGCACTTAGCACAAATTCTAGAGACTTAAAATTGTATGTTTAACATAAAATAATTTTCACCGGTTATGCTTGTTTTGTGGGGGAGTAGGTCTACAAAATTCCTTGTTACTATTCCTTATGATATTTTCTTATTGTAAGTTTGGTCATTTGTTTTTCATTGTAAATCTGAACTCGCACATGGTAGTTGTTAAAATTTGGAAAAGTAAATGTTTTACGAATATTGAACTTTTGTGACATTTTGTGATTGGAAATGCTTAGAGTGGACAAGATGACATTCACACTTTTTTTTCTCACATCATGTGGGAGAGTGCCAATATTCAATAGAAAATGATGATAAGAAAATGTTTCAAAAGATTCTATATGTTTATAGTATCAGAAAAATGTTTTAAAATCTGTGTTTTAAAAAAATAGACATCTGTGAGGAGGCATTTGAAAGTAAATATTAATGAAATCTAGGTACAAAATCAAGTTTATCTTTTTGAGTCAATCCAACTACAAGAGATAATTCAATAATGATATATCTTTTAATATTCCCTTTTTAAAGAATTAGTTACTTAATTTTATTTGTTATTATTATTATTGTTTCATTTGCTATAGGGCACATGCAGTCACCAGAGAGTCAGAGAGAGAAAGTCAACCACCAGGTCCAAGACTCAGACTGTGGTTGGCCCTGTAGGAGTCCAGTACCTTAACCACCATGCCACCTAGTAGCTTCTCTTTTAATATTCTTTAACACCAGTAACAGCCAAGTCAGTTTACTAAGACGCATAAGATCATGGCTAAAATTAATACATTGCCCATACCATTTGTCAGTTCACTTAATGCATTCGAATTGGTTTCAGTTTCAAAAGTTGAAAAAAAAAATCAGTTTAGAGATTTGCACTCTAACGTGAGACTGGAAGTACTTTTAGATGTTTTTCTATTAGTGTTTTCATTTATCAGCATTCCAAGTGATTGTCAGTTTACAAAATATGGTACCTATAAATATGTTTTAATTAGTCATTCAGTTCTATCATCTAGTCAACAAATACTTATTGAGTAAATACTGAGCCAGGCTGTTCTAAATTCAGAGGTTATCAATATATGAGATGGACAAGGCCCTTATTCTCTCAGAGCTTATATTCTAATCATTGTCTCAAAATAAACAGATAAAATGTTGGAGTGTTAGGCATTGTACTGGATGTTATAGTGCATGTGTAGATGCCCCTGTCATGACAGAGACACTCACTGGCAGGCTTCTGGAGTATTAGCTGCTGATATCTCCTCACTACATCTCTCCCTCCCAGAACCTGCCTCTGATAAAGACTTGCCTCAGTCAAAGCAACAACCTCTGCCCCAGGACAGCCTGCATCCAGTGACCAGTTAATGCCAAGTGAGAAGGCCTGCTGCCCTTACATCAATTTTCTAGATAGTTCCGAAGAGCAGTTCCAGCACCAGAGAACCCCAAAAGATCATGGGACACTTCTATTATCATTTTATCACAGTGGGATTTCTGCCTCTGGCCAGTTCTGCTTTCTGTACTTTCTGTGCTTTCTTAAAGGTGATTTTTCTGAGAGTATTCCTTAATAATTATCCTACACACAAATTTCCATCTCAGACCTGTTTCTAAGAAACTCGACCTAAGATGGTATGTACCAGTAATGATCCTAGGAAGTAAATTCTAAATGATTTTTCTTTTAGATGAATCACCTGCTAAACAGTAGGAAAAGCTAAGGTCAATCCAAGAACCTAATTATAAGTGTAGAGGAACTTCAGAGAAAGTTGAACTGCTAACCCCAGCAGTTCAACCCCTGCTACAATATAGAAAGGTTCCAGTTAAGAGGTGGGACCCAAGGACTAGAAATGGGAAAATCTGGGACAATATACTTGAGAACCATAAAACCCAAATATAGCTGAACTCTCTGGGCCAGCAGAAGTGTCCCCACTGCTATGTGTTAAAGGCTAACCTGTCTCCTCTAGCTTGTAGATGATGTAGTCATCTATCCTTGAAAGACAATACAATGTCCCCTCAGGACCTGTTTCTACTTACCTGCTAGCCACCAGATCCCTAGTTAGGGTAAAATCTCAGCATAACCCACCTGAGGAATTTTTAAACCTGTTAAGGAAGAGAAAGGAACTCTTCATTAAAAAGTGCAGTGTTTCCCAACATGATTGATAAGAACCAGGAGAGTATACATGGGACAATAAAGTAAGGTTACTCAAGTAAGGTACGAAAAGCATAAAGATAAGATCAAAGTTTATTGATAGGGTAGCCTTCTATAATATAGAATACCATAGGAATTAGTATTACCATCTGTTAAGATGTCTCTTGGCAGGTGAAAGAAAGCTATGGTTCACACTATCTGGTGTATAAATGCTAGATCTTTGGGGCAAACAGTAGAGAAAAAATCAAAGGCTCAGAGATGAGAGCATGCAAGAGTAGGTATACTTCTCAAAGCTTAACAAACCACCAGCCAATTCTGTTGTATGAGAGCACCAAGAAAACATTAACTTTATTCTTTTTTTTTAGAGAGTGATTTTTGCCATAGGGCTCATGGGCTCACTGGAGAGACAGAAAGAGACAGAGAGACAGAAAATGAGAAATCACCCCCAGTAGGGAGGAGGATGGCCATGCCACAATTCCTTCTCCTCCATTCTCCTCTCAGGATTTATGAGCATCCATTCACATGTGCCCGCCATGAGTTTTAAGTAATTGGGTCCAGGACTCCAACCATGGTTGACTACAAAGAATTCTAGTGATGTAATCGTTACACCATTTACTAGTCCCCAGAAAAATTACTTTTACCAATGAAATAAGAAATGTGCTGGTGTGAAGGGCATCAACATCACTGAGGAGCTCAGTTGCGGCTGTTCCCCTTGAACCACAACTAACGATAAGAGATGGTTTTGGAGAACCAGGGCCTTACTGTCAATGGAGACAATAGGACCAGAAATATCAGGAGCCAGATGGTAGCCCCCTACGTCAGAAGCAAGGTGGACCCATAATGATCAGCAAAATTGGAAGAGTAGTCAAGGGGGCCTGATTTACAGAGTTCTTTGGGGATAGTATATAAAACATGATATTTATAGGTACATAATAAATAAGTAGCCAACAAGGACTTTGCTAAATGTATACATAACCCAAAGTGATCACAAGTGAATTAGCAAAAGGATGGGTTCACCATCCCTACAAAAATGCACAATCTTTTACCAAGCTGCTTTTTTTTTTTTTTTTTTGAGAGGTTTTTGCTATAGGGCGCGTGCGCTCGCCAGACAGACAGAGAGGGACATAGAGACAGAAAGTGATCCAGGAAGGATGGTCACGCCACAATCCCTTCTCCTCCATTCTCCTCTCGGGATCTTGGGCACGCACGCACACGCACCCGGCGTGAGTTCCAAGCCACCAGGTCCAGGACATGAACCACGGTTGACTACATGGGAATCCAGCGACATAGCCATTATGCTAACTGCTGGTTCCCTCTTTTACCGAGCTTCCAGTCCTGAGCCAATTCTCAGATGTAAGGGATAAACTGAGTCCCCATGAAGTAGAACACAGTAACAGCACATGAAACACAAACAACAGTGACCTGCCACATCAGTACAGATTTTAGGGAGCAAGTCAAAGGTAAGATTTGAGAGAGCGAGACCAGAGCATCCGTCTCATTGTAATGGACATCTGATTGCATCATACTCTTCCCAGCACTAGGAAGGAAGGAAAATGCTTGCAATGTATTTTGTGAAGTTCTATCCCACTCCAAAGGGTGGACAGAACAGAGAGGCAGAGAGTTGGGAAAAGACATAAGGCACTGATGTCATCTGATTTATTAGCTGAGTTCAGGGGAGCTCATAGAGTTCATAGTAACGCTTGCAAATGCTTTCTCCCTCTTGGAGCTTACAACGTGTGTGGAGAGCACTCACAGAGTGCTTCCACCCTCTTGTAGCTCCCAGTGTGGGGCTGAGCTGAGCCAAGCCAAGGCCACCAGGGCTGAGCTAGCTGAACCAAGGCTTAGCTGAACAGGGCTAGCTGGCCAAGGGCTCCCTTTCTTTTAAAGAGGCTGGAGACAAAACCAAACAGTCACCCACACATATGCATGTTACATACAATGACATACAATAGCAAAGTCATAATTACATAATAAGTGTACAAGCACAGTACGTCTAATAACATAAGTTGTTTGCCCTGTGGTCCTCAAACACGATAAGATAGGAATTGAGGGAGCCAGACTAAACCATCCTGACTCCATTTTCACTACACTAGGCCTCTTTGGGTTCTAGAGACAGCCTATTCCACACTGGGATATAGATCTCTAACCCATTCCCTGGGAAACAAGAAAGCTACCAGCTTCAGGGGGCCTATTGGAAATCATCTGCAGTTGTTCAAACTGCTATGCAATTGACCTTCCAGATTGGGCCACGTGACCCAACAAACCCTAGCTTACTTTTGGTATCTGTGATATGAGAAGGAAACATGCATGGCTCAGAGGATCCACAATAGATCGATCAATCACTACCTAGACCCCCAAAGAGTCTGGAGTGAGAGTATGCTATCTGCAGCAAACTTAAGCATATGCCGTTTGGGAAAGTTTTTAGTGTGCTCCTGGGCCCTGGGTAAGAAAGACATCTGACCATAGGATTTTGAGTGATGATGAACTGCACATCAAGAGCTGTAATCTGTCAGGCTATTCATGGCATAAGGCCAGACGATTCAGCTGCAACCCCTTACAAGATGAACATAGGGTCAGTTATGACTGAAGTCAGGGAGCATTCAAAAAAATAAAAATAGGTGTCCCAGACTTCATGTAATTTATCTTTCTACTCTTTCTCAGCTCACACTTGGGCTATCAAACACGATAAGATAGGAATTGAGGGAGCCAGACTAAACCATCCTGACTCCATTTTCACTACACTAGTTTCCCCCCATAGATGGGGGGAAACCCTTATGAACAGCAATAAAGGAGAAAAATAGCTGAGCTTGGCTGATGGAGGAGTTACCTTGGTATGGGCATGCAAGCTGAAAAAGGATTGCTATACCACAGTCCACACAGGAGAAATTCTTAGGCTGCTACAGAACACATTACAGAGAGACTTAAGTAAATGGAAATTTATTCTCTCACAATTGTAAAGCCAGAGTTCCAAGCCAGTGTGTTGGCAGAACAATGCTCCCTCCACCGGCACTAGGGCTCCTTGCCGCTTCTAACATCTAGCTTCTGGTGGTTGTTGGCAATTCTTGGCATTCTTTGGCTTGTGGTAGCATAGCACCTATCTCTATCTTTGTCTTCATGTAGCCTTCTTAACCCTGTGTGTCTGCGTCTTTAAATCTCTTTCTCAAGTAATAGGAACACTTGGCATTAGAATTAGAGCCCACCCTAATCCAGCATGAGCTCATCCTAAAGACCTTACCTGCAAAGACTCCATTTCCAAATAAGGTCACAGTCACAGTTTCCAGGGGTTAGGAGTTCAACACCAAAATTCAACCCACAACAACCTGAAAGAGAGAAGCTAAAGGAAATTTCTTCCATCAGGCGCAGCTTTAGCCAGTTGATCATCTACTTAGGGTGTAGAAAGAGAAGTGGACTAAGATAGGAATACAGATTCATGTGCAGAATAAGTGATCTGGCTGGTTGGACAGGAACCTGGAAAGAACAAGACTGGAATATTAGGAACAAAATATGGAGAAGAGGCATATGAATAAATCATAGTTGTGGCACAATAATGATTACAAAGACTATGCCCTTTTGTCTAAATTTAGCAACAATGGTCAACCTTGCTCCAAAGTATGAATACAAATGTGAATTTGAAGAGAATAGGACTGACTTGGGATGGCTTTGGGATAGAGCATGGGGACTTGCTAACACTCCCTGCCAAGATAAGCATGAGGCACGATGTAAATGATCAATACAATTATGGTTGAATGAAGACTCCTAAATTTTGGCTCTTTTTTATTAAATATTGTAGTTTTTTTTTTTTTTTGAGAGGTTTTCGAGGTTTTTGCTATAGGGTGCATGCGCTCACCAGACAGACAGAGAGAGACATAGAGACAGAAAGCGAGAAATCACCCCCCCAGGGGGGATGGTCACGCCGCAATCCCTTCTCCTCTATTCTCCTCTCGGGATCCTGGGCACACACGCACACGCCCCCGGCGTGAGTTTTAAGTCACCGGGTCCAGGATGCAAACCGCGGTCAACTACGTGGGAGTCCAGCGACAGCCATTACACTAACTGCTGGTTCCCTTAAATATTGTAGATTTTGGTGCTATGTATTGAACTAGGGAAAATTTAAGGGAAAACTGCTTTGGTGAGGTGAGACAGGAATCAGAAGTTTTCTTCACGCTGAAGTCCTATTTCCAGGGACTTTGGAATCTCAAGAGTTTTGCTGGGCCACAGGGGGAGTAAATTAAATTACTGAAAATACAACTCTGGACCGATGGGAAGGTGGGGCATGAGAGCTGGTGGATAAGTGCCTAACCTTCCTGCCCTCTAGTGGAATAAATCTGAGCATGTTTCACACTGTCAGAGAATTCCCAGTGCTGCATTCCATTTGAGCACAACCATAACTGGCTTACAACATGTTTTTATTGACTTTCTTCATTACCTAATCTCACTTTCATTCATTCTCTCCCTGTGCTTCCTGGAATTGCCTTCCCAATAAATGGCTGCCTTAGGTTCTGTTTTTAGAGGATACACAAACCAAGACATCATAATGATGACAACGTCAGATCTTGGGTCTACAAACCAGTTTTACCTAAAATTTTTATTCCTTTTCTCTCCATCAAAGTTCTTTAGATTCTTTTTTGTTTTGTTTTGTTTTTAATTTGCCAGAGGATGTGTGCACATCCCAGAGAGAGACACAGAGAGAAGGAAAGTGAAAAAGCACACCTCATGGGGAGTGGTCACGCTGCAATCCCTTCTCTTCCATTTCTCCTTTCAGGAGGTTTGGGGCACACACATACTTGTTTACCAAACCACCAGGTCCAGGACTTGAACTGTGCAGCTGGTCATGTGGGAGCCAGCTGCCCCAACCACCTTACCACCTGCTGGCCCATTCTTCATATTCCTTACAACACAGTTGAAATCTCATCTCCTTTGAAAAAGTTTTTCTGATCACATCATCCAAAAGTGGTATCAGCACATTCTTTGCTGTTTTCCTCTAACAGTGTTATTTTCTTAGTGTTCTGGGGTAAATTTTCCATGTGCCTTATCAATCTTGGGCCCAGGAATCCTACCTTTTCCTAATAAATCTTGTAGCACACCCTCCTAGCTCTCGATGCAAACACTCTCTCTCTCTTTC
>NW_006208752.1:611189-723891 GCF_000334495.1 Tupaia belangeri chinensis
GAATTGATTTCCTCTGGGATTGGCACATGTGGCTTTTTATTTCTTTGAACTGATGAATTTGGAAATTCAAGTTTGAATGTGGGGGAAGGAAGCCATTTAGGCCTATAATTTGTGCAAAAGGGTGACATAGACCAGCTTGCTTGAATTTTGCTCTGGGGCCCACACTACAAATAACACACTACACAGTTTTGCCAGCTTTTGTCTGAAGCATGTATCTCTAAGGCTCTGAGGGTACAAAGACTTGGTAAAAGCCTCCCTCCTCCCTGTGAATCCCTAAGGAATTGTACATCCAGGAGACAGAGCCAAACAAAACAAAGTACCCATTTCTTGTTAGCAGAACTTGTTCCTAAATCCCAACAGGTTTGCCTCCCTGTAGCCTTAACCTCCAAACCTAAATCTCATCATATAACCACTTTCTTGAAAGCTCAGTAGAACAGGACACTGAAAAGGAAAGCCCTGGAACGCTTATAAATGAAAAAGAAAGAGAGACTTTGGAAGAACAGATCTCATGATGTGGAAGTGAACCTTAGGTCCAGCCATATGAAAAAAAGGAGCTGACCCCCGTATGCGAGCAGGGCTTGTCCCAGTGGTTCACTTATGACTGAAACAGAGGCTGAAAAGGGAAAGCAAGAACACACATGAGACCTTGTAATACACAGTGGCACGATGTCACTCGTAATACCATAAGTATGTCTGATCAGAGTCCTTTAATCCAACTATCCAGATTAATAATCATTTTTCTTTAAAGAAATTAAGAAAGAGAGGTGAAAAAAAGAAGAGCAGTGGGCCAGCAGGTGGCATGGTGGTTAAAGGCACTGGACTCCCACATGGCCAACCATGGTTCAAGTCTTGGACCTGGTGGCTGCTTCCTTTCTTACTCTCCCCCCCCCTCTCTCTGTCTGGTCAAATTAGAAAATAATAATAAGTAAAGTTAAAACAAATAATTCTTTAAAAAAAAGAAGAAGAAGAAGAGCAGTGAATTTGATTATCTGCTTTTCCTAAAGAACTACACAGGCACCCTATAAAACTGTAAAGAGAAAGAACTGTTTCCTGCTTCCTTTATATTTCCCACAGTGCTGGATGTAAAAGAAATCAGTGAAGTGTTCTGAATAATTATTATAGTAATTATATTTATTAATGGCTTCCAATATGCTAGAAATTATTTTAATTGTTTTGCACATATTAACTAATGTAATCCCCACAACAATTCTATAAAGTATATACTATTAGCCCCCATTTTACAGATGAAGGAATGGAGACTCGGCATACTCAAGTAACTTTCCTAAACTCCTACAGCTAGAAAGTCACAGAGCATACTATGCTCCCTGAAAATCTTAGAATATTTACAGAGGAAGAGAGAATGATGGGAAGGGATGTTACAACATGAGGGGTATATTAGTGAGAGTTCAATGAGAGGGAAAGGACCAGTGGCAGATATGTACTTACATATTAAGAGGGCTTTTTTGTTTGTTTTTTGATGAGGCACTGACTTACACAATTCTGCAGGTTGAAGCTTGTAGGGCAGGTCATCAGGAAAGGAAGATCTGGGAAAATGGAGTACAATTACAGACCCAATAACCGTTTCTAGTTCCTCTCTCAGGGAAGTTCTATGGCTCCTTTAAAAAAATTTTTTTCTGATTGGTTAAGTCAGGCCTATCTAAGATACTCTTCATTTTGATTGACTTAAATTAAACTGGTTAGGGACTTTTTTTTTTTTTTTTTTTTTTTAATTTCTAGGGCATGTGTACTTGCTGGAGTGAGACAGAGAGGGAGCATGAGAAATCACCCACATGGGTTTAGCCACAATGCAATCCCTGCTCCTCCATTCCTCCTTTTGAGATTTTGGGCACACACACATACACACTCAATATGTTTCCTAAGACACTGGGCCAGGATTTGAACCACACAGTAGCCCATGTGGGATCCAGCTGCCTTAACCACCATACTACTGGTTGACATTAATTAGGGACATTAGTCATCTATGTACAATCTTTTCACTCCAGTACATAAACTAATGTTTGAATGAAAACCGAAGGTGTATAGAAGGTACAATATCACCACCTTCAACTCTCCCAAGAGAGTATGTCTCTAGTCCACTGTAACCAGAAACATGATGGAGAGGGAACTTCAATGACTATTGTTCAGCCTAGCCAATTGACACATCTGAACGCCATCTAGGGAAGGCTTAGGAGATTCTAAAAGGCATCGAGCAGGGACTAGGTAGGGAGACAGCCAAGACAATACCAAGGGCAAGAACATGAAAGGGACTAAACTTTCATGGCTTCTTTTTTAAAAGCACTTGAGGCGCACTAGCAATAACACAGGCCGAAGGGCACTGCTGCACCATACTGGTGCCATGTGGGAAGACTTGGTGCTCAGTTCTCAGGTTGACCTCAGCACACTTGTGGGCGTACACATGATCCTGGCTGGCTGGAAGTCTGGAGAGATGGAGGATTGTGGCATAGTAAGATCCTATCTATCTCTTTCTCTTTCTCTTTCTCAATTGATTGATTGATACCAAGGCAATATAATTAAGGCGAGAGTATAATTCTAAAACCTCCATGGGGTCTCCAGGGTAAGATATCAGTGGAAAATGTTCAGTGTTTATGTGAGGAGAAAGACACCTGCTGGTGTGGGAAGGTACCTGCAGGACTCAGAGCATGGAAAACCTACAAGGCCAGCGGACAGGGAAATGGTAGTAAGTGAGTTCCACAGGCTGAAAAGAAACCTACTAAGAGCTTTGTGTTGCTAACACATTTCATATGAATAACTGAATAGCCTAGCAGATATCATTGGCTATCACTATTCACAGGAATTATGTTCTATTAAGTCATCATGAACAACAAATGAACCATCGCTCCTAGGAGAAATTCAGGATTCAGTTCCTGTAAGCCTCTGAGGATAACATTTTCATCGACCACTCAATGCACAACTATGTTTCATATGCATTTCTGTTTAAAGATACATTATTCAGAACCAGCTGATGTCATAATGGTTGTGTCGCTCGATTCCCACATAGTTGACCACAGTTAGAATCCCAGACTTGGTGGCTTAAAACTCATACCAGGCGTGAGTGCATGCATGCCCAAAATCCTAAGAGGAGAATGGAGGAAAAGGGATTGCGGTGTGGCCATCTTCCCTGGGGGAGTGGTGATTTCTTGCTTTTTGTCTCTCCGTCTCTCTCCGTCCCTCTGGTGAGCACACATGCCCTGTAGCAAAACTCTCTATTAATAAATAAATAAATAAATAAGACACGTTATACAATATGCATTGTTCATTCATTAACACTGAACTCAAAGCCAACAGCACAATAACTCATACTCGAACAAAGCTTACTGGGCACACATATTTTCTCTGTAAGGCACATTGCAGCCTTCTTGTCCTTACAAAAACTAGACAGCACTTCAGCACTACCCTTGAGGATCATTTTCAATAGCAAACCTGCCAGCAAAAAGCACAAATATTCAGAAAACATGACACAAAATTGACCACACAAAGAACACTTGTGTACAGTATGAGAGTCAAAATAAGAAGACAGGGCATCACCTTGCTTGACCTCAGCTGGGAATGTACACATCAGGCAACGACAATTTTTCACTATTCTGGACATGTCCATGAATGACTGTGAAGGCACCAGTTTTGCCTTTTGGGGTTACAAACAAATTTCAGTGAGCAGATGAGTTTGCAAAAGAGAATCTCCAGATAATGAGGAGTGACTGTATGTATGAAGACCTACCCTTAGACAAATGTGAATGTTAGGGAACCTAGTACCTGACACCGCCTGTGACTCTATCTTAGACAGATTTATGACAGCATGCCAAACAGTGAGACTGAGCGAGCAATCCATTATCCATGCTTTTCTGGACTCAGTACATCCTGACATTGACTCTCCTTGGTCAAAGTCTGCTGATCTGGTCTATTTGTGGTTCTCATTTAACCACAGACGTTACTCTGCTATTGAGTTTGAGGCTGTGGTTCATCGCTTATTTTGTTTATTCCATCTGCCTACAGTTTCTCCACTGTGGCAGGACAGGTAACAAGTGCTTGTGTGTCTGGCTGTCCTGCTCTCTCAGCTCTTAGTACATGTATGATAAAAGCTGCCCATCCATTCTCCTCATCCTCAATTTCTACAGTTGAAAAAAATAAAAGACGATTCATCAGAAGAGAATTTCTATACCCTCCCAAAATAGTATCATTCCATTTCTTGCATATGGACCACTTTTCTTGCCCTCTCTCCCACTAATGTCAATGAACTGTCTGTTCTTCTCCCCAAAGCAAACCCTTTCCCTGATGCTCTGGTCCCCACCCCTTCTCATCTGTTCTGAAACATTACTCTAGCTACTGTTTCTTCTTGTTGCTCCATCACTGCACTCTTCCTCTAGACTGAATAATCCACTCCAAATACTAGCATACTTTTATTAATACCAACTTCAAAACAAAACAAAAACCAACAACTCGACACCGCATTCCTTCTAGGCACTGCTCACTCCTGTTACTCTACTTTGGAAACTTTCCGTAAGTCATTTGTGATTACTCTTCTTCAGTTCTGCTCTCTTCATTCTGAATTAATTGCACTCCATTCATTGTTTTATTTCCACTACTCAACCCCACCTCTAAGCAGTAGGGTGCTTTAAATCTTGGTCTCTACCCTTTTCCTAATTTATACAGCCGCTCCCTAGCTTATCTTCTATTGTCTAGCTCATTTTATCTGCTCTTGTTGGCTTAAATGTCTTCCTTTCAGAGAGAAGACTCCAAAATTTGTTTCTATAGTATGGATCTCTCTTCTCAACTTCAAAATCATATACCCAACAGTTGATATATCATCTCAACTAGCTTTCTAATGACATCTCAATGACTAAATACGAATTTCTTAATTATTGCCCAAACTCCTCTATTTCAATAGCTTTCAGGGGGCCAGCAGGTGGCATAGCGGTGAAGACACTAGGCTCCCATGTGACCAACCATGGTTCAATTCCCAGATGGCTTGAAACTCACACAGGGTATGTGTGCATGTGTGCTCAAAATCCCAAAAAGAGAATGGAGAAGAAGGGATTGTGACATGAGCATGGAATGGGGGGAGGGGGGGGGCGGTGATTTGTCATATTCTGTCTCTCTGTTTCTCCAGCAAGTGCACATGCCCTATAGCAAAAATCTCTCAAAAAATAATAAATTTCGGGAACCAGCAGTTAGCGTAATGGCTATGTCACTGGACTCCCACGTAGTCGACCGCGGTTCGCGTCCCGGACCCGGTGGCTTAGAACTCACGCCAGGCGCGTGTGCGTGCGTGCCCAAGATCCTGAGAGAAGAATGGAGGAGAAGGGATTGCAGCATGACCATCCCCCCTGGGGAGTGATTTCTCGCTTTCTGTCTCTATGTCTCTCTCTGTCTGTCTGGCGAGCACACACGCTCTATAGTGAAAATCTCTCCAAAAAATAAAAATTAAAAAAAAAAATTTCAGTCAATGCATTAGTAAATCTAATTAGTTCTACCATTAAAAAGAAAAAAAAAAAAAAAAAAGATGTGCCTCATCCTCATCACTTTCCCGGCTGCATCTATACTCTAACCCACCATTCCCTCTCTTCCCTAGTACGTTTACTTCTTTCAGATCTTGCTGCCTCTGTCCTTCACTCCTGGCAGTCTATACTCATTACATCAAAAACCAGCATCATGGATGCATGACCTGTACAGTCCACACAGGGACCCTCATCATGAGGATCCAATGCTCAGTTTAATATTCTGCTGTTACCATTTTGAAATGTTTTTGTAACACATGGTCTTCCATTTACATTTTGTACTGGATCCTGAATATTACCTAACCAGACCTCAACATATCCACTGGATCTCTTAAATCCTAAGCCAAATCATACAATTCTCTGTTTAGAATGTAACAAAGACTTCCTGTCTCATTCAAAATAAAGACAAAAGCCCTGCAATGGCCTCCAGGGAAAGACATGATACTCCTCATCCCTCACTTCTCTGACCTTATCTTCTGTCATCCTGTCTTTTGCATGCTCCTTGATGTTCCTCAGCCATGCTAACTACTCTTCCAAACTTAGGGCCCTTGCTTAGCTCTTCCTTCTAACTGCCACACTTTCTGTGAACATTGCATTATGTGTTCTCTTGTTCTCTTTAAGCCAAATTATAAGTGAGATTTTCTCTGATCACTTTAGATTAAATAGAAACCCAGTCCCCAGCCCACACTCTGGAACTCTCCACCCAATTTATCCTGCCTTATTTCTTTTTTTTTTAAAAACCGTAGATCTTATCACAAAATGATGTCCACGGTTAATTATTTATATATACTCTTTCTGCTTCCTTCAGTTTAAACCATAAGCTCCCCAACATTAAGGATTTTGCACTGGTTATCACAATATTCTTATCATCTTGAACCTGCATGCCACATAGTGTTTGTCAAGTGAATTAATGAATATATCATATTGAGAGGAAGCCTATATTCTATGCCTATATCCACTTCAGGTAAGTTATGGGGAGGCAAAACAGATGCATGCCATTCCTCGAGAATCCTGAGATGTCAACAAGAGGGTATGCTAAATAAGCAAAGTGACGCTAACTGAAGTCACGACCATTCATTAGATAATTTTCTTCTATTTCTTTGAGAGCCCATGTACTACTGGCTTGTGGAAATCTTTAACTCTTCCACCATGGTTTAGCATTTTTACATGTTGAAATGTTTTTTCCCAATTGTAAGTGTATTCTTGTGAATAGAAAATTTTCCTGTGGGACCCATTGGGGAAGAGGACACTATCTTGGATTGGAAGAATCATTCTGTCAATACACAACGGTTACTTAGTTGTCAAGATCCCAGGACTCTCTTCATCAAGTAGATAGAGACAGATCATAGTTCTGTAGTTTGAGAGGAAGCACCAGAGATGTTTATCAGGCACTCCTTGTGCAGTTGAGATAAAGCTATCTGCAATGGAAGCAGGTGGTGCTCTGCTCAGTTCCCCTTCACCTGCTTCAGTGCCCATCTACCCCCGGCAGCACTGACTGATCCCTCCTCTCCTAAGGATCACTCTCGGTCAGTTCTAGCCCAGGAGGCTCCACCACCCCTTCTCTCCCCAAAAACCCTTGGTCAATGACTAACTGACCCATGGGTTAAAGGCCATAGGCTAGGATTAACTCTGGGGCAATTTGTGCTTTAGAACCCCCTCCCCCCCCCAAGAGATCAGACAGAAGCATTTATCTTATAGGTTCCACAGCCCCACACAGTCTTTTTGCTCACTTTCTCATTCTTCCCTGATTCCCAAGAATCTCTATCTTGGGCTATGTCTTCAGGCACCAAACCTAACATGCTACCCCATGATAACTTGTATATTTCTTATAGTACATGTTCTTTCTCTCTCTTTCTCTGTCTCTCCTTAAATAGACTTCCATGATCTACCAGATAAATCCCAGGTGCTTCATCTTGGCACCAGGCCTTTGCATGATCAGTTCTATGACTGCAGTTCAAGATTTATTTTTCGATATCATACACCATATTGATGTACTCACGGCTGCCTAGTTGACATTCTCTCCCAGTCCTTGCATGTATTCCTTGCTGGAAACACTTGCCTGAATGATGAATTTTATACTCCTTATCCAAGCCTCAAATATCACATTCTCTGAAAAGCCTCCCCAGATTTCTTTAGGCTCATTAAGTTCCACTCAAAAAAAAAAAATTTTCACAATAGTGATTTGCTTGTCTAATTTCTCCACTTAACTATAAACTTCTTTTTTAAAAGAATTATTTTATTTAATTTTATTCATTGTCATTACTTTATTTTATTTTATTTTATTTTTTGAAGTTCACCAGAGAGAGAAAAGCAAATGCCAGGTGAGAAAGCAAGCTGCCAGGTTGGGGACTCAAATCGCAGTCAGCCATGAGAGCCCAGCTGCCTTAACCACCATGTCACCTGCTGGCTCCAACTATGAACTTCTTAAAGGGGACTTTTGTATAGGTCTTAGTAGCCTGTGAAGTAGTAGAAGAAACTATGTACACCTTCAGTATGCACAGGGCCAGTGGGTTTGTGTCTTACAAATTAAACAATTTTTTTTTTAAGTTTTTGCCATAGGGCACATGCATTTGCTGGAGAAGACAGGGAGAGAAAGAAGTCATCTCCTAGGGGTACGGGGGAGGATGGCCATGCCACAATTCCTTCGCCATTCTTCTCTTGGGATTTTGGGCATGCATGTGCACACACATCCAGCACGATTTTCAAGTGTCAGGGTCCCGGCTCAAACTGTGCAGTCAGCCATGTGGGATCCAGTGCCTTGACCTTCAAGCTATCTGCTGGACCACACATTAACCAATGTAAGAACTTATTACTTCTGACAGCAACTTGCAAATTGAAAAAAAATCTAGAAGTATATACATCCAACATCTTTATAGTGATTACAGAGAATGGGAGCTTTAATGGTAGGATTTTATTTATTTGTGTGTTTTCATCTTTTCTTTTGTTTCTCATGTCAACATGTAAATTTTAAATACAACATGTAAAATGATGATCCCAATAATAAAAATAAAACGTTGTATTTTCTCATAAAAAATAAATCATGTTTACAAAAAGGAAAAGATGAGAAGTGTTTTTGGACAGATTAACATTTAAACAAAAAATATTCAACACAAAATATAAGCTTTTTCCTCTGTTGTCTAGTTTTTGTACAGTGAACACATGTTGCTTTTGTACTAAGAAATACACATTTGAAAATAATTTAGAAAGATTTACAAACATTGTTTCTTAAACAATCTACAAGAAAATTAATCCTTGTTAAATCCATTTCTGTTTTTACAGTAGTTTTGAATAGCCTAACCAAATGACACATGATCCGAAAACAAATACAAGTTTATTTGGCTTACTCATTATTCCAGAAGGCTGATCACATTCTTTTGTGTTACTATATGTCATTGGTACCTGTAGGAGACAGTGGTCTTTAAATGGTGTTACTATTTTTCATTAGCTTTCTTATACTCCTAACGGGTGAAGGTCCTTTGCTCTGTTTTTTTTGTTTTGTTTTGTTTTGTTTTGTTTCGTTTTGTTTTTTGAGAGGTTTTTGCTATAGGGCGCGTGCGCTTGCCAGACAGAGAGAGACAGAGAGACAGGAAGCAAGAAATCACCCCCCAGAGGGGATGGCCACACCGCAATCCCTTCTCCTCCACTCTCCTCTTGGGATCTTGGGCACGCATGCACACTCGCCTGGTGTGAGTTTTAAGCCACCGGGTCCAGGAAGCGAACTGCGGTTGACTACGTGGGAGTCCAGCGACATAGCCATTACGCTAACTGCTGGTCCCAAGGTCCTTTGCTCTGTACATCCCCTAATATTCGTGATAAGTAAGAAACATGGGAACAGGAGTGGGACTGGGAGAACAGACTGAGAAAAATCACCCTTCATTCCAGATAGCCTATCTCTCAGGAAAATAAATCCTACAAACTAAACCACATAATCCAGATATTGAATCCTGAATTCCTAGTACAAATAAGCATTTGGCTTTTTTTTTTTCTTCTTGGAGAAGAAAATAATAAAAATGACAACAATATTTAAGATGAGACATCGTTTTATCTTCACATATTCTATGTTGACATGTCTTTTGTCTAAATATTAAATTTGTTCAAACATCTTTCACTTTTTCCTCTCCATAAACTATTTAATTCTCAGTTTACCATGTAGTTCAAGGTTATCATATTGTTCCTCAGAATGTGCACAAAATCTCTAAATTTGTCAGTGAACTTGATTAACAATATATAAATTATGATTCCAGTAATGAAAATACAGTATGATATCCTTTAATTGGTAAACTGCACATGGTTAAGGGGAAACCTCAATTATATGACTATTGCATAGTCTGAGTGGGCACCAAGATCTGAGGAACTAGAATGCTGTAAGGTCTAGGTCAGTGGTCCTCCAACTTCAGCATTCATTGAATCAACAAGAAACCTCATTAAAACACAGATTCCTGGGACCAGCAGTTAGCGTAATGACTATGTCACTGAACTTCCATGTAGCCGGCCGCAGTTCAAGTCCCGGACCCGGTGGCTTAAACTCATGCCAGGCACGTGTGCATGCCTGCCCAAAATCCCAAGAGGAAAATAGAGGAGAAGGGACTGTGGCGTGGCCATCCTCCCTGGTAGGAGATCTCTCGCTTTCTGTCTCTCTGTCTCTCTCTGTCTTTCTGGATAACGCATGCGCCCTATAGCAAAAACCTCTCCAAAAACAAAAAACAACACAGATTCCTTGGTGGAGCCTGAACCAGCATGGCGGTGCCCATGTAATCTGGTCTGACTGTGAAGGGGACGGTGGTGGTATTACAGGCCCCAAGAGGGTCAGAAGTCATCATGCTGAGGGCCATTTGGATGGTGTTGAGTTCGATTCGGCCCAAGAAGTAACCCAGGCTCCGGTCCTGGGGCTTCTGGGAGAAGGGAGCACCAGGCTTTCTCCCAACCAGTGGGGCCTGCAGCCTCGAAGTCTCCTCCAGGCCACCCATGGATACACCATCCAGAAACTAGTCCAGCCCAGGCAAGACAATGACCTGCCCCCTTCCACGCTGCTCAAAGATGACCAGAACGTCCCTGGAATTGAGAAGGTTGATGATGATGCGCAAAGACTCTTGTCTCTGTAAATGGCCAACCAGAAAGAGAAGCTAAAAATCCAGCAAGAACAGCTGATAAACAAAGAAGGGGGTGGCAAACCCTGAGGACACCAGCTCCCTGAAGGCTCGGATTTTGCCCTGACTGTCAAGATCCTCAGTTATGAAAAACACATGCAGAAACACTGAAAGGACAAAGCCCACAAATGCTTTCTGCTGATGAGCATTGACCAGAAGAAAAAAATACTCAAAAACTCTGGAATACCAACTACGATGTCTTCGAGAAGATGTGCCGGGAGCTGGGGATAGAGCACACCCTCCCCCTGCCGTTCTACAGACTAGTCCACTGCCGCTATATGACCAGAAGGCTCTGTGCATTCAGGTTTTCCAGGAGGTTCAGAAGCTGAAGAAGCACAAAGGGCCTTAAAAGCTGCAGCTGCAGCTGCAAAGACTAGAGGAATCCAGAGCTCTTCCTAAGCCCGACCACAGCACTTGAAACCAATAAATTCTGTTAAAACATTCTAAACAAAACAAAACACAGATTCTTGAGTTTGCAGCTACACAGAGAGAAGGTCTATCTTCCTATTAAGCTCCCAGATGACGAAGAGAAGAGAGATACATAGACTGTACTGTGGATGGCACCAGTCTATATGACGTCATGATGCGAAGCTTTCATTTAAACATCCCATGGTCTGAGACAACATCTCTCTAGGGAAAGTCACTTATAGGGCATGTACTGAACCATGAAATTACATAAAAATAGCAATATGCCTCAATAGTAATATCTCCATCAACATACAAGAGAATCATACCACTACCTGTGCTTTGTCAAGGATGATTTGTTTCACTCAGTAAATTTGACTCAATCTTTACTTCAATCATTGGAACTCATTTGCCTTGTCATTAAGACAGAGTATCCAATGTTGGGGCCAGCAGGTGGCTTGGTGGTTAAGGCACTGGACTCCTACATGGCTGACCACGGTTCGAGTCCCAGACCCAGAGGCTGGAAAATCATGACTGACGTGTGTGACCGAAATTCTGAGAGAAGAATGAAGGAGAAGGGATGTGGCATAACTATTCCCCTGGTGGATGAGTTCTCATTTTCCCTCTCTCTGTCTCTCTTCTATCTCTGGCAAGTACACACACCCTATGGCAAAAACCTAAAAAAAAAAAAAAAGAAAAGAAAAGAAAAAAGATTATCCATTGTTTGTTTACAATAAAATAGGTGAATCAGCGCAATGTATAAATTTTTATAAAAAACTATTATGCGCCATTAATAAAAACATGTCACATGAAAGATAACTTGTTTACATAAAGCTGAGTCCCACATAAAAAAGTATTACTATTTGTAAAATGAATTAATCACAGGCCTATTATGATGATGGTTAATTATAAAACCACCCAAGCCATTTTCTTCAAATATTTAAATTCTAATCTAAATAAATGACACAGAGCCAGCTCTGCTGAAAATGGGTCGGAGAATATCACCACATCTGGACATTGCTTTTCAATGATGTCAGCAATAATGTGTTTCCTTTGTTCCTGTCATCACCTTTATTGTGTTAATGTTCATGCTGGAACCGTCAATTAAAATGCAGCCCTATCCCCCAAATGCTGCTACAAGTGGTAAACAATGTGATCACATCGCAGCAACTACTGGATTGTTGCTTTTAAAATTACATCCCTGTGTGTGTGCTGTGAGCCGAAATATGTCAGTTCCATTCCCAGAAGTTGCTATTATTACTGAACATTTCTGAGATGTAGCAGCTTTCAAATGACATTCTTAAAGAATTTTACTTTCATCACAGGAAAACTTCAGAGCATGTATATGAATTCGAGATAAAGCTATACTTTGCAATGTCATCTAATTTGTCAATATACTGTGCTTATTGCAGTATTTACACAGAAGACTAGGAGCAAATATCTATTCCTTGGTCTTCTGTAATAGTCTCTCTAATAAACAGAATAATATCGACCTCCTTTTGCTGAAATATTGGGAGGCTACATGAACTAATTGTCATGAACGTTGTCCATAACTGTGCTAATAAGGAGAGAAGTGTTGAAAAAAATATGAATTCTGTGAAATAAAGTCCACTTTGGTATAACCTCACTTTGACCGAGAGGGTGAGTCTCTCTTCAGTGCATTGTTAAATGGTCTCTGGATGCTGGTACAGACCAGAAGTACTGCTTCTTAGAGAGTATAACCAACTCAACAAGGCCACCAATCCACCCTACACTTGGCCTGACTTCTGAGAGTCCCTCATAAGAAGTGTATATCCTGGGGCTGGCACATGGCCTGGTGGTTGAGATGCTGAACTCCCACTTGGCCAACTGCGGTTTGAGTTCTGGACCTGGCGACTTGCTTTCTTATTCCCCCCACCACAGTCAAGCTAAAAATACTAATACATAAATAAAATAAAATAAGTAATTAAAAAAAAAAAAAAAAGTGAAGATCCTGAAGGAGAACCCATTACGGATATTTTCTGTCTGTTGATATTTTCATTACATAACCAAGCAAGGATAAAACCCTCAAGCAAATTGCTATTCATCTACATCCACAGAAGATATAAGCGCATGACTATCTCCAAAGAAGTACCTACTTTTAGCAGTTTTCTCTTTTATTTTAAAATAATAAATAGCTAAATGTCTTATCTAGAAAATGCGATTCAAATCTATTTGACCATTACTTCAACAATCCTATCTCGGAAATTGATAAAACAAGTAGAAAATAAGTAAAGATGTCGGATCAGCCCCGTAGTAGAGCAGTGAAGCACGGTGCATAGGGAGCCAGATCCCTAGTCCCAGCAGCTTGAAAAAGATGAAAACATGCCAGGTATATTCATGTGTACCCCAAATTCTGATGAGATAGGAAAATGCATAAAAGAAGATTGCAGGGTGCTGCTCTCTATATATATATCCCCCACCACCACCACCACCTCACACCCCTTTTATTCTCGAGCACAGATGCTCTCTGGCAATTATAAAAGAAAAGAAGTAAAGACTTAGTAGAACTGATCCGCACCGTTGGATCTAGTCAAGGGCCCAGGCTCTGTGGCGCAGTCTATTATCTTCAGTTCAAGTCCCCAGCCCCACTGAACACATGCACCTATGCCCAGGATTTTTGTGCGGTAGAGTAGTGGAGGAAAATTGGGGATGGTGGAAAAATCAAATCCATGGAGAATGCTTCTGCCTCTCTCCTCTCTCTCTCCTTTTTCTCTACCACAAATATAACCTAGTTGATATTTTTAGAATGTTTTACCTAAAGAGAACAGAATACATATTCTATTCAGCTGTACATGGACCATGTGCAAACACAGGCCATGTATGGCCATATCTTATGGCCTCAGTAAAATTTTTAAAAAAAGATAGAAATTATAAAGAGTATGTTCTTTGATATAGTGAAATCAAATCAGAAGTCAATAACAGAAAAGTATATGGAAATCACCACATATGAAGAAATTAAAGCAACATAATTCTGAACCGGCCATGGAACCAAACAAAAAAAAATTGCAATAGAAAATATTTTGAACTGAAAGAAAATGAGAGCATTTAATATCAAAATGTATGGGATATAGTGTTTAAAGGAAAATTTATAGTTGTAAATGCTTAATATACTTATATTAAATTAAAACCCAAAATTGTCTATGCTTCCTATTTTAAGTAGAAAATGAAAAATAAAGTTGAAAAATAATTTGGCTGAGTGAAAGAGATGTTTCCTATAGAACTTGGGTTATGCCCCAGAATCAAAGGGGAAAAAAGTAGGAAAAAGGGCCCCTCTGGAGACAAGGCCAGGAACAGGGAATTCAGCAGTCGGCAGCCCTGTCTCGGCTTTCTTTTGCTGTCTGCTCTGTTTCATCCGTTACTGCATGCTGCTGCTACTCTCAGTTTTTTCACATGGCAGGGGGCATGGCCACATTTTCACATCTCCTGAATAGAGAAAAAGACCTGCTCTCTCTCAACCTCTGTTCAGAACACCTTGAGACGCACACTGGCCAACATGGATGAGGCCCCATGCTACCTCCCGGTCGGGTCACTGAAACCACTGTGATTGGCCCAGTTGAGCTGCTTATCTATGCCGGTTACCAGAGCATGGGGTGTATGACTGCCGGATCAGCTGACCCCAGCAAAACCACAAGGGCACTTCTGCCCAGAAAGCAGCGTGCCAGGGTACAGCAGCAAAGCCACCACCAGGATTGCCTCAAAATAGCTCTCAGCTATCAGCTACAGGAAAGTTATTTTTCCCATTGATAAATGAGAAAATAGAGTGAGACATGGATAAAGATCCACAGACACAGAAACACACACAATGGAACTAGAATAGTATCAGATTGAAGTCTTACCATTCAAACAGCATCTTTTTTTTTTTTTTAAGTTTGTTCATTTCTTCTATGAGCAACAGAGATGGACAGAGAGTGATCGAGAAACAGTACCCCGCAACAGGGTCTTGATTCTGCGGGCCACACCCAGCTCTCAGTCAGCCACAGGTCATTGGCAGAAGCATGCCAGGAGTAATAGAAAAGTCCTCAAATCAACCAGGAGCCTTCCCATGTGAGATGGGCTCAGAGAATCTCACTGCTGCTGTACCACCATCTGGCTCCCAACACAGCAGCATTTTTGAAGATTTTAATAAACATCTCTGTCTTAGCAATCTACTACTGAAATAATTAGCTTTTCGGAAACTTAGTATTCTGAAAAACTAAGAATGTCACACTTTCAAACTCATTAATCCAATATCTGCTTTTGGTGGAGGGTGGTCAGGAAAGATAGGAGGAAACTTCCAATACATTCTCAACCATCTGGGACATGTTAGTCAGCTTATGTCTGGTGACTCGAAAAACAGAAGTTAGATTGTGTTTTGAGTATCTTATCTCTGGGCAGACTGTTTTCCCTTTATCAGCTTCTGTTTTCAGTAAAAAGACAAAATTCTGTTTCTAGATTAATTCACACTTGCAGGTGAGACTTAACATCTAAACTGAATATATTCTAGCTGTGTAGCTTATAACCAACTCTGATGCTGTAATTGGTTATCTTGTTTCAGTAAAAGAAATTTATTTAGTCAAGTTGAGATTTCTGACCAATGCTTGGTAAATGTTGGGAAGTGCCTCATGGTTTAGCATCAAAAATTGGAGGAATATGCATGACATTCAATCAAAAAAATTTTTTTTAGGTAACTGGCAAGCTGGTTTAATGGCACAGAAACAATTTTAGAAAAGGAAACATACTTTATTTTTGTGTGGTTCTTGTAATATAAATGACATCAAGTTTTTATGAGAGTAAAGAAACCGTAATAGAAACCGAAGACAAAATTTATCTGAAAACACTTCAGGCTTTAGAAAATTAAATCAAATTAAGTGACTTCTTAAACTTTATGCAAAATTATAAAATCAAACACTAAGTGTCTGAACTAATTCGGTATCGCTCAGGCCAAAACCAAATTTTAGGGAAAGGTTTTAACCTAATGTAATTATAGATTCTCATATAATCAAAATATTATAAATGTTTAATTCTGTTCATTTACATGTACTTTATCAAATAAAATTTATGTTACTTCTCAAGCCCAGAGTCTACACGGAAATTTTTCCCTTTAATATAGGTTAGAATGATTCGGTGATATTTGGTGTTATGAATAATAAAGAGACAAAAATAGGGCACATAATTTAGTGTTAAATCACATAACCTATAGACATGCATACCTGGTGTCCCATACCTGCTTGAATAAATGTTTAAGCAAACTTAAAACTAATTTTGGAAGCATTAGGACATTTTGGCAATGTCTCATGGCTAGATAATACACGTGGCTTCTGAGACATTTAATTCTGTCCTTGTATTTTGCTAACACCAGAATAGGAAGGCATTTGATTTAGGAAAACTAACACAAGACTAGGATTTGGGATGTCTGCACTTCAGTGCCTTCTTCAATCACCAAATAGCCACTGACCTTGGATGAGCCACTTAAGTTCTTTAGGGCTCAGTTCTTTTTGTAAAATTAGATTTGGTAAGTTATCTCAGAGTCTGTTCCAGTCGTTACATGACTCCCTCCATGTAAATGTGATCAGTGTGGTGCTTAGACCATAGTAGATAACTCAAAAGATGCTACTACTTCTCCCTTCTTTTTTTTTTTTTTCTTTCTCTTTTGTTTCAATCCTTTCTGGGAATTCAACCACATTCTCAATACATATATATTTCTGTATCTCCAATACCTAGTACAGAGACAGGCAAAAATTGTTGTCCATTAAAGAACAACTATCTGCCTTGAAGGAACTCAATCTTTTGGTTTGTTTTAGAAGTAAATTTACTATAAGATTTCTCATCATTTCAGGTTTATCACTTATGTCAACATTGGTAGCTTTAAAAAAAATTTTTTTTAATTGCCAGAGTATATGTATATTTTCTGAGAGACAGTGCATGAGAGCCAAAGGAAGAAAGTACCCTCCAGTGAGGCATAGTCACACTACAGTCCCTTCATTGTCCCATCCTGTCAGGATTTGATAACTCAATCTTAAATGGTAAACATATTTTTTAAATTGCATTTTTGTGATAAAAGTAGATTAGTCATTTCTATTCCTCACAAAGACAGGTCATGGAAGAGACTGATGAACTATTCTTTAAAGTAGGCCAGAGACAATTAAGCAGCGAACATTTCAATATCTGAAATAGATTTTTAAAAGCGATGAGGAACTAGTCAGGCAACAGAGGAAACAGAATGTTCAGTGGAGGCATGCCACAGTGTGTTCAGCTTGGGTGCGAATAGAACAATTTCAATCATGAAAATCAGGTTTCCTGGAATGCACCATCTCTTCTAAGTGATATTTTAAAAGTGATAAATGATTTATTTAGTTTACAGTTGCTGCTGAAATATTTCTAGTACATTTAGTGCTCTTGATTGTTAGAGATATTACACATATAATAGAATATTTTTATATATTTTGGGGCGCTCTCTATTCCATTCCTTTCATGAACTTTCATGAAGAGTAAGTATATCAGCTACTGTAACTTTATAATATCTATCATGATATCTAACTTATCAAATCTTCCAACCTTAGTTTTCTTCTTATTTTTCTTCTTTAAGAATGTCTTGTCTAGGGACTAGCAGATGGTGTAATGGCTAAGTCGCTGGACTCCCATGTGGCCAGCTGCAGTTTGAGTCCCAAACCCAGCAGCTTAAAACTCACACCAGGCGCATGTGCACTTTAAAACCTCGAGAGGAAAATGGAGAAGAGATTGGAGTGTGGCCAATCTCCTGAGGGTGACTTCTCACTTTCTTTCCAGTGATCGCACTCCTTTTAGCAAAAAATCTCTTAAAAAAAAAAAAAAAAAGGAATATCTTGTCTTAAGATTTTTGCTATTTCATGAAATATTTTAAATTTTTTGTCAAGTTGAATTAAAACCACTATTAGAGGAACCAGTAGATGTCTAGACTCCCACGTAGTCAACTGTGGTTCAAGTCCTGAAGCCGATGGCTTAAAACTCATGCTGGGTACATGCGCGTGCATGCCCAAAATCCTGAGCGAATGGAGGAGAAGGGATTGGAGCCTAGCCTTCCCTATTGGGGGGGTGAATTCTCGCTTTCTGTCTCTCTGTCACTCTGCGTCTCTCTGGCAAGCGCACATACCCTACAGGTGGGAGTCTAGTATTACTTTCTTTCTTTAAAATTACCTAGTTGACCCAGAACCACTTATTGAAAAGACTGTCTTTTCCCACTTTTCTGTAGCTACTTCCTTCTCATAAATCAAGTAGACATATGTGTCAGTTTGTTTCTGGAAACTACTCTGTTACATTGACCTGCTTATCAATTCTTGTGCCAGACCACATTGTAATTACACTACATATGATTATTGTAACTTCATAATAAGCTGAAGATCACATAAAGTAAATTCTCTAATCTTATTCTTCTTCAGAAAGTTGATTATTCTTGGATCTTGGCATGTCACACT
Organism: Tupaia belangeri chinensis; assembly: GCF_000334495.1. NCBI lineage: Eukaryota > Metazoa > Chordata > Mammalia > Scandentia > Tupaiidae > Tupaia > Tupaia belangeri. The sequence goes on from NW_006208752.1 coordinate 629,706, forward strand.
GTTATAAATTTTACAATCAATTTGTCAATTTATATGTAAAAAAAAACCTAGAACTTTCATTAGGATTGCACTAAATTTAGTGGATCAAATTGGAAAGAATTTGAAAATGCTTTGAAAAGTTGACTGTGTTTAATCCATGAATATAGTATATCCCTTCATTTACTTAGATCTTTTAAAAATTTCTCTACTTTTTTATTCTTTTTTGAATAGTAGTCATGGACAACCATTGTCAGGTATACCTCCAGGTATTTGTTGTTGGTGGTGTTTGGACATTACTTAAATTATTTTATTTCATTATATAAATCATTACTGATTTTTAAAACTACAAGTCATTTAGATTTTGCATGCAATTGCTTGCTGAAATCATTTTTAATTCTCCTAATTTATCACTCTTTTGGACTTCTCAAGTACAAACTTATATTGTATGTGAGCAATAATTTTTCTTTCCCTTCTAAATAGAATATTTTTATATCTTTTTTTAAAATTTATTGTGCTGACTAGGATCTATAGTAAAATTTTGATTCAAAGTTATGATAGCTAGTACCAATACATTGTTCCCTATCTCAAAAGGAAATCTGTAAATATTTACATTGATTTTGATATTTACTGTAGTTTATTTTGCTTAATTTGTTTGTTTTAGAATATCTGTATCACAGGCCAGCCAATGGCATGTGGTTAAAGTGGATGGTTCCCACATGGCCTTCTGCACAGGAAGTCCCAGAATTAGCAACTTGAGAAACATGTGAGATGCATGTGTACCTAAAAATGCCAAAAAGAGGAAGGAATAGAAAAGAGATTGCAGCATGACCATTCCCATGGGGAGGACTGAGCTCTCAATCTCTTTCTTTCTCCAAGTAGTACACACATTCTCTGGAAAACAAACACCTATTAAATTAAGAAGTTTCATTTTATTAAATAAAAGTTTATACTACTAATAACATTAAATATCATTAAATATTTGTTCTAAATCTATTGAGATGATCACAAAATTTTCTTTTATGCTGTTACTGTGGATTAAGCTGATTGCTTTTTTAATATTAAAACTACATCATATTTGTGGAATAAATTAAAGTAAGTCAATATATTATGCCTTTTTTTTTTTTTTTGGGAGGTTTTTGCTATAGGGCACGTGGCTCACCAGACAGAGAGAGACAGAGAGACAGAAAGCGAGAAAACACCCCCCAGGGGGGATGGCCACACCGCAAACCCTTCTCCTCTATTCTCCTCTTGGGACCTTGGGCACACACGCACACGCGCCCAATGTGAGTTTTAAGCCACCAGGTCCGGGACGCGAACTGCGGTCAACTACATGGGAGTCCAGCAACATAGCCATTATGCTAACTGCTGGTCCCACCTTTTCCATATTTCTTGACTGAATTTCCTAATTGAACTTTCAAGACTTTCGCAGTTGTCACAACTGAGTTTGACCTATAATTTTTATTTTTAATATCATAAAAGTTTTATTATGACAATAGTTTTAGCCTAATAAAGGGAGCAGGGACAAGTTTCTCTTATCTTATTGCCCAGAAAAAACTGATAAAAACTAGTATTTTTCTTAGGTATTTTATAAAATGTGCTGGCAAATACCTTCATTCCAGAATATTTGAAATTTTGGGACCAGCAGTTAGCATAATGGTTATGTAGCTGAACTCCCATGTAGTCGACCGCAGTTTGAGTCCCGGATTCAGTGGCTTTAACTCACTCTGGGCGCATGTGCTTGCGTGCCCAAGGTCCCAAGAGGAGAAAAGAAGAGAAGGGATTCTGGTGTGGCCATCCCCCCTGGGGAGTGATTTCTTGCTTTCTGTCTGTCTGTCTCTCTGGTGAGTGCAGGCACCCTGTAACAAAAACCTCTCAAAAAAAAAAAAAAGAATATTTGAAATTTTGATTTTTTTTGCATTAATTTTAGTGTTACATTTTTTCTAGGGATTTGTTAATTTTTTCCATATTTTAATCTTACTGGCATAAAATTGGATACATATATTTGGTAGATATGTTATCCCAATATTAGCTATTTCTGCCTTCTTTCTTTTTACATTTCCTTGATCAGGCTTATAAGGAGTTTGTTAATTTTTATTATTCTATCAAAAAGTCCACATTTGGATGTTGTTGATTCAGTATTGTTTTTTTAATCTACCATTGATTTCTACCTTTCTCTTTATAATTTCTATTTTTATTCACTCTTCAGAATTTATTTTCTATTTTTTCCAGCTTCTTGAGACAGATATTAGTTCATTGACTCTAATCCTGTTTCCTCTCTAATAGTAGAAGTTAGGCCAATGATCCATGAATTGTTAACTGAATGATAGAGATTGAAAACTAGCAAAGCAAAGACCCTTGCTAAATGGGCAACAAAAGAACTGAGGAAACTGAAGAACCAATCTTGATCTGGTACCATTGGGATGATAATCTGAGACAGTTGCCACACACACACTGGAAATCTCCAATCTTTTGAAAAACCCAAAATGAGGAATGTGCATGGGTGCCGAATGTTTGGGAATGAGAGGATGATGAGTGAGGCTTGAAAACACACCACATTGAAAATCCTGCCACAGTGGCAGCGGCTAACCACAGCGCTGTTAGTGAGCTAAGTAAGCACTGACTTCATAGAAAATCATGACATTGCCAGCTTAGAAAAGAGAAAAATGATGGATTTACTTAAGGAAAAAGAAGAAGAAGAAGAAGAAGAAGGAGAAGAAGAAGAAAAGAAGAAAGAGAAAGAAAGAAAGCTAGCCTTTCCCGGGAGAGGCTAGAACTAGCTTTCTGTTTTGTGGCCAGTGTCACCAAGTGGAATGGCTGGTTTGGGAGAGGAGGAGGGGACTGGGTTCAGCTATGGTGCTTTGCAGTAAAAGGCAGCCTGGCCTTTGCTACGGAGGAGAAAGTTGGAGCCTGGGTCTCCAGTCCATTTTCTTTGTACCATGGCCATATGGCACTGTATGCTTGCTGGCTAAGAGGAGGGTGAGGGATTTTACAGTCCCAGAATGAGAGTGTGTGTGAGTGAGGCTGTATCCATTCTCAACTTCACTGCAGTTTCTTTTCCCCAAAAAATAAGAGGTTAGATGTTGCATTTCATAAAACTAGCCGAAGTTCTGTCTACGGATGCACCACAAGTGATGTCAAAAAAATAAATAAATAATAAAAGACCAAAATAACAAAATTATTTTTCAAGAAGACTTCAGCTATATACCCTGAGTTTTTATAGGCATTGTATTTATTAACAATGTTTCATGGCTTCTAACTTCCATTGCAATTTATTCTCTGACTCACAGAGAAGCATATTACTTATTTCCAAATATTTAGAGAGGTTTCTAGTTACCCACTGCCCCACTGTTTGACCCAAAAATATTAATTTTAATTCATGAAACTCTAACATCATTTAGCACTTACACTTCATTCAAGACTATACAAGAACTTTAGAACATAACTTCAGCTTACCATTCTTTAGATTTATATGACAGCCTCGTATGTTCTAATACTATAGATGTTTTCAATTCCAAATATGATATTATTATTATTAATATGGTTTTTAGAGGTTTTTGCTACAGGGCGTGTGCATTTGCCAGAGAGACATAGAGAGACAGAGAGATAGAAAGTGAGAAATCACCCCCCAGGGGGGATGGCCACACCACAATCCCTTCGCCTCCATTCTCCTCTCGGGATCTTGGGCACACATGCACACGCACCCAGCGTGAGTTTAAGCCACTGGGTCCAGGACTCGAACAGCGGTCGACTACATGGGAGTTCAGAGACATAGCCATTACACTGACTACTGGTCCTGATATCATTATTTTAACAGTAAATATTTCTTTGGATTTTCCTACATATTATTTTTTTTAAGGAGTTTGCCATAGGATGCATACACTTGCTGGAGAGAGACAGAGAGAGGGAAAGTGAGAAATCACTCCCCAGGGGAGCAGGGAAGGATGATCACACTGTAATCCCTTCTCCTTTGTGGTGCTCTTGACTTTTTCTTACCTCTCCAACTTTCTGTCTAGGATCATTTACTCTTTCTTTTGTTTGTTTATTTGCTTTAGGGTGCATGCATTCATTGTAGAGAGACAGACCAATTGTGGGACAGTAAAAAATCCCCCTCCCCCCGCCAGGGGATGGCCACGCTGCAATCCCTTCTCCTCCATTATCCTCTCAGGATTTTGAGCATGCACCACAAGTGTACCCAGTGTGATTTTCAAGCTACTGGGTCTGGGATTCAAACCAGGAGGTCAGCATGTGGGATCCAGTCTCTTTAAACTCCACACCATCTGCTAGCCCAAATTTACCCTTTCTTACTGAAGGACATGCTTCAGTATTTCCTGTAGTATGTCTCTGCAGGTGATAAATTCTCTTAGTTTTTGGTTGTATAAAAAATGGTTTTATTTCACTTTAATTCATGGAGAATGTTTTTATTGGAAGTAGAATTTTAGATTGATAGTTATTTTCTCTCAGCATTTATTTAGCTTCTACTTAGCTCATTTACTTTGATCTTTTTTTTTTTTCTTAACACTGGAGAAGCCTTCAAGAAGTTCATAGAAAAAAAATGGAATTAAAGTACAAGTTTACTTTTGTGCCAAAAAAGTTTGAATTCCATGCATAGTTTTTTCATTATACATATTTTCCATAAACTTTTGAAGATCTCCTCATGTGTATTAAAATTTCTCTCAACATGGCTTTAGCTAGGTATCATGAGTTTTTTTAAAACAATTTCTTTTTAATTTTTATTTATTGTCATTATTCTTCAATTTTGACCAGAGAGAGACAGAGAGAAAGGGAGAGTGAGAAAGCAAGCCACCAGATCCAGGATTTGAACTGTGGTTGGCCATATGGGAGTCCAGCACTTCAACCACCACGCCACCTGCTGGCCCCAGTATCTTGAGTTTTAATGGTGGATCCTGCTTTCATTCCTTTGAAGTTACAAAAAAAAATTTTTTTCTGGCTGCTCTTAGGCATTTCTCTGTCTTTAGTTCAGCATTTTTATTGTGAGATATATATATATATATATATACGCACACACACACACACACACACACACACACACACACATACACACACACACACATATGTTTTTTCTTTTATTAACTCTGCTTGATTTTCATAAAATGCCTTGAATTTGTGGCTTACTTTTAATTTTTTTGGAAAGGTATAAGTCTATTATCATTTAAAATACACTTCTGACTTATTTTCTTTCTACTCTCCTCCCGGAACTCTAATTATACCCATATTAGATGTGTCTCACACTAGCCCAGACACTTCTCATGCTATTTTACCTAATTTCCATTAAAAATTTTTAATTTGAATATTTATTTGAATCTTCTGATTCATTAATCTTCTCTTCTGCTTATAATCAGATAGTAAACTTATCATTAGAGTCTTAATTTCAAGCTTTTCTTAATATGTTTAGTTCTAGAATTTCCTTTTAGTTCTCTGTTGAAATTATCTGAACATAGCATAATTACTTCAGAATTTGTGTCTTTAGTACATCTATTTCTGGATCCCCCATGGGCCTCTTCCATTGTCTGTTGTTTCCCCATAGTATCTTATTTATTTCTGTGCCATTCTTTAAAATTTATTCATTTTCTAATGAAAGAGAGAGAGATGGGTATCCCGAAAAAACCCTCCGTGGCAATGCACTCCCAGTGTCAGCTTGCCCAGATCACAGGCATACCTATTCATGCCAGTGTGCTCAGGGAAGTCCTGGAACATGAATCCAGGAACATGAATCCCCATGTGGGTCCAGTTGCATCACCACTGGGTCTCCAGCTTGCCCCTTACATACCCTTTTAAACTGAGTGCTAGATATTATACATAACAAATTTTGTAATTAAATTTAGGCCTCTGTTATCTTTCCTGAGTGAGAATTAGTACACTTTTAGCAAATGGGTAAGGGTTCTAACACTCTGGAATCATATTAACCTGATCAAGTATGCTTCAGTCCCTGCAAAAGCTTGCTTTATTTCCACTCACTTAACTTCTAGGTTAAGTGAGTTGTTCAGGATCCCAGCCTATAGTGTGAGCATTCTACCACTTCTCAATTTTTCTGATAGTCCTTGACCTCCAATATTTTGGGACAAAACAGGCCAAAATTAAATATACTACCATCCAAGTAGAATAGAATTTTAGATTGACAACTCTAATTCCTTGGAGCTTTAATGGACAAATTAAATTTCTTTCTTCTAAGATTCAGTTAGTACTACTGAGAACAAGATAGTTAATTCTAAGATCGCAACTTAAACAGAAAGTCTTGATGAGCACCTCAACCGTGCTGCACGCATGAAGCTTAGCCACTGTTCTCAGTTCTAGCTTTGGCATTGTAATCAGCGTAGCCCGGCCTTTTCACAGAGACTTCCGCCTCATTGTTCTGGTTTTACGTCACAGACTAAATTTTGTTTTTTCTTCTACATATTTTTGTGTGTTTTGAGCTATTTTTCTTCCTTCCTGTAAGCCCAAAGGTGCAAGAAAATTTTCTTAATGTAGAATTTATTTGAGAATCTTTTTATCTTATGGTGGAAGAGTTCATAAGTGAAAATCCTTGCCTTCTTGTTTTCAAGTTAAGCATCTTGAGAAAGACAACATTTTTAGAATACATAACATACTGAAGTCAAGTTTAGGCTGGAGATTTTATTAAAAAAAAAAAAGCTATTAGAGAACAAAAGCACACACTTCCAGCTAATGATGGATGGATGTTTTTGAAATGCTTCACAAGATAAATAAAATCATTAATCCCTTCTCACCTTCATGATGTTCTGGTTGCTTTGTTGATGACTAACACATCTCAGATGAGTCAATGGTGGCATTACATTCTCACATGGGGATAAGTAGGCAATCAAGACAGCCACGTATTTAAAACCTCAAATTCGCAAATTTAAGTTTTTTTTTTTAAAAAAAGGTTGGCACAATGGTAGTCATACCAATTCCCTATTCATTCACTTTTGAACTGCCTCTACACGTTACTAACTGACTCAACATGAATGGGAGTTGTCAGTAGGTGTTGAATGAATGTAGAAGCCAGAGAACTAGACAGACGTCTGTGGAACACATTATGACTTTTTAAAAACTGCAGTGAAACATTTTGTTGCTTTTTAAGATGAAAACATTTCCAGAGAGTTGGAATATGTATGAAGAAAAGGAAAGGATTTCTATGACTTGGCAGCACCATTCCAAATGACTCGCTTCTACCTATCATGTAGATGTTAAGTACAAAAAGACTGTGTCAGATATTGTGGATAAATGGTGACACAGGGCAGTTGTTAAAACTATAGACTCCCACCAGACTGACCTTTGGGCTTAAATCTCAGTTCAGATGGTTACTAGCAATTTAACTTTGGGGGAGATTCTTAATTTCCTTAGCCTTTCATTTCCTTGGAAAAATAATGTTAGTACTTGCCTCATAAGATTCTGAGGCTTTAAGATATCACGAGTTCCTAAAAATAGTAAGAGCTCAGGAAGTTTATCATGTTACTTCTTTCTTGCTAAGGTTTTCTCATCAAGAAAGAATAATAGTGTTCTGAAGGGCAGTTCCCAAGTGAGTGTCCAAAATAGGCCTCATGGCTTATGAGGGAACATAAAAAGAAAATGAACTGATCATCTATATTTTATCTAAACTAAGTGAAATCTAAATATCCAAAAGAAATAATGAAAGAGAAACGGGATGTTTAAAAATATCTGTTACGATCATGTATGTCAAAAACTTAAGGGACTGTTTTAAAATACATAATTCTAAACATGACACCTTTAAACTTAGAAGAATTAACTACACTCTCGGAGGAAATTAATAATTAAATGTTGGAATAAAAATTGGAAAAAAGCTATTTAAAATGCTAAGAAATTCTTGGAGATCAAGAAACAGAGGCAACTGTAAAAGTTGGCTCTTTTATAGAAAAATAAATATATTCTGAAATATTCATGTCTAAAATGATGAAAACTTGAAGAAAGCATGCATATGTTATAAGAAAATATACAACCCAGAATTCTAGATAGCCAGTTAACATATTCTCTTTCACCCAAAAGGACCAATCGCCTCTTATGCACAATCACATTTAGAAGTTATTTATATCTAATGTCTAATATTTTGTAATTTGTAAAATTATTTCAATGCAATGTTTAATGAGCATTTAACTATTAGCAAGCACAGTGCTGACCCAGCAAGTACAAAAACGTACAGAATATGGTTTTTGCCCTCAAGTAAAGACATGCATTACCATATGATTTTAATCGACTGTTACCAAGCTGTGTGGTAGCAATGCCATTCACGCACAGCATATATCAAGGACATAAAACTGAGAGAGGAGAGACAGCTGGAATCATCAAGGTAAAAAAAAAAAAATTATACCACATTGCTACTGAAAAGTGTGTGGAGCCATCTGTGGTGTTCCTAATCCACCCTAGCAGAAATAATAGATTACATGTAGTGATTTCTGCCTAGTAAGTGGAACAGGTACTGTGACCAATTCTTTACATCTCTTATTTAATGTTTACAATAACCCTATCAGGTAGGCCCTTTTTAAATTCCACTTTCTCAGTAAGGGGTTGAGATTGACTAGAGCTAGGAGAGCTGGCAAGCGGCAGGGCTAAATCCTGAGCGGAGGCGATCTAATCCAGCAAGAGGCCCTGCGCGGCGCACTAGCCTGCTTCATAAGCACCCAGACATACCAGTGCAGGTGAGAACCCATCTCAGGTGAGCTGACGTCAGCACTTGCCATTATGCTCTTTATATTCTCGCTTGGTTTTCTTCTGCTGCAGCACTGTACACACTATCTTTATTTTAAATGGCCTCGAAGCCTCTAAGCTCCTTTATTTTAAGGACTGAACCTTGGTATCCTCATTTCAGAATGTAATTCTAATATGCGATACATTTTAATGCAGTTCTTACCACATGAGCACTGGGAATACACTGGTGAATCTGGGCAGTATCTACAATCACTATTCTTACTCTGGTTAACTTAGTTAAGACATTCCGCTATGCACATAGCATTGACTTAGATTCTGTGTTGGATAAAAGAGAAGCCATAGCCTACTTTCAGTAAGTTTACAGTTCAATTGCAAATAAGACAAATAGATATAAGATAAATAACTCGAGAGTTACATTTCTACACAAGAGAATAAAACAAAGTTCATCGTAGGGTGATACATGATAGCCAGTCTATAATGGGGTGTTATGATGCATGGGTTCTGTAGTTGAAAAAAAAAAGATTCCAGATTGTATGTATTCAAGCAGGTTTCTTTAATGCCTGATATCTCATAGCCTTTATTACGGCAATGTGCATGTGAATCTCCAAGAAAGTTTTATACTTTACAGTGTTTAAGATACTCGTTTTGAAAAATACTGTGGTCATAGGCCAACTGATTTTAATCGACTATACCAAGCTGAGTGGTAGCATTGCCATTCACGCACGGCATATATCAAGGACATAAAACCGAGAGAGGAGAGACAGCTGAAATCATCAAGGTAAAAAAAAAATTACACCACAATGCTACTGAAAAGTGTAAAGACCCATCTGGGGTGTTTTTAATCCACTATCACAGAAATAATAGATTATATGTATTGATTGGTTAAGAGAGTCAGATCCCATATGTACAATCATGCAGTTCAAATCTCAGCTCTGGCAGCTTAAGAAACATGCCAAGTGCATATGTATGCATGCCCCAAATTCTGACAGGATGGAGAAATGGAGGAGAAGGGATTGCAGCATAACCATTTCTCACTGGAGGGTGCTTTCTCCCCACGATATTCCTCCTCCCCCATGTGTCTCTCTCTGGTGTGCACCCATCCATTCTAGCAAAATAAAAATTAATTAAACTAAATTAAAATGCTATGGTCTGAATATTTGTATCCCCCAGAATTCATATGTTGAAACCCTAAACCCCAAAGTGATGGTATTAAGAGGTGAGGCTTTAAGATGATTAGGTCACGAGGCTCTGCTGATGGATTAGTACCCTTATATACTAATTTTTCCTTTCACCATGTGAGGCACAGATGAAGGGGCTACTCTATGCACCAGGAAACAGGCCCTTGACAGATGCCAAATCTGCTGCACCTTGATCTTGGACTTCCAGCCCCCAGAACTGGGAGACATAAATTTCTGGTTTTTTATAAACTATCCAGTCTAAGATGTTTAGTTATGGAAAAGAACTAAGAAATAAAGGCACACTTGTTTCATAAAATTTCATTGCTTCTAGGGAAGAGTCTTCTTTGGAAGAAAGTTCCCAAGCGCTAGTCGGACAGTGTCATTAACTCTGTAATACACATGCAGCGGCTGCCATATCCCAGTTCCAGGGGCCTCACTGCTCAGAGCTGCCTTGCACGAGAGTTGGGACACAGTCTTAATTTCTGCCAGAGCACTCTGGTAGTTATCTGCAATGAACTGAACATATGTAAAGAAATATTTTTGCCATCCCTAGATCCAGAAAATCAACTGAATGAATTGAAGGCGAAACTACTGTGATTCAGAATGAACCAACTTCAAGGAGGAGGTAAATATTGAACTGAGCTTTGAAGTGTGACTAAGACATTCCTTTATTAATTCTAAAACTTTAACTTTTTTAAAGCTACATGGAATTATTTGCTTGCTTAGGTTTCCTGAACTTAGGTATTCAGGAGAAAGGAAGGTTAGGAGACAAAAACGAAAATAGATACGCTGCCGACTATAATTAGCTTGTAGGTTGGGCTGAAGTACTAAATATAGTAATTCGGATTTCATAGAATTTGTGAGAACTACTGAATAAGCACCACTGGTATGACCTGACTTTCTTTTCTTTTTTCTTTTTTCCTTTCTCTTTTACTTTTAGAGAGGGTCTCACCATGTCACTATTTGCCTGCCTCAGCTTCCCAGCTGACCCTACCATCCCTTGCTCTTTCTTCAGACACAGTCTCCCTATGTCGGCCAGGCTAAGCCTCAGGCTCATGATCTTCCTGCCTCAGACTCCCAGTTCACTGGGATTATAGGTAGCCATTGCTCCTGGCCTTCAGGTTAGACCAGGACTCAAACCCAGGCTTCCCATGCAGTCCCAGCCTGCGGGGCATAGCCTCTTAGCATCTTGCATTACAGTGGCAGGGTCATATAACCTGATTTTCTTCTGGCAGGTCACCCAAGCATTTGGTTACTGGGAGGACAGTATTAAGGGTCATGTTTGAAATTTCCTGCCTCATTGACTCACCTCCATAAGAGACAGAAATCAGTCCTGTGCAAATCAGCCCCTGCAACCCTGACCAACTGTATGTAGAGTGCTGAAAGGGTATCTCCACAGTTTCCACAGTCTTCTCAGCACTTTTAGGCCATTTCCCAACTCGCTGCAGTCAAATGCTGAGAAAAGAAGTCAGTGGAAGCACCAGTATCTTGGTGCTTCTCCAATTACAAACACAATGACAATAGGCATTGTCTCTCCTATCATTTTTTTCTGAGCTGAAGTCCCTCCAAGTGGCAAGTGAGAACGGTGTCCTCCCTACCATGTGTGTTATCCTTCTGACTGGAGCATCTTGCAGGAAGGCAGTTCTCCCTGGGTCTCTCATTTCAACATATCTGCGAGCAGAGGCACTGGCTGCCTTTGTTCTGGATGATCTTTTTAAGGATGTTTCTATGGTCAACAGCCTTAGAAAATACAGTGTCTCCCTCTGGAGCAAAAGACAAATCTGTTTACTGTCCTCTGGGATAAAGCTCAGGAAAGGTTTCTGCCTATTATAAAAGACTCAGGTTCCATCAGTTTGGGGTTCTTCTCCTATAACACACCCCACTACATGTATAGGCATCACCTAGTCCTTTCTGCATCGCCCCATGGGAATTAGAGCATGAGGAATCAATGCCAATATGCTGGCTCCTGTGCTGAGGGTAAGAAAGACCTTTATCTCTGACCCAGGAGACTTGAGGTTTCTGTCAGCTTCCATGAAACTGTGTTAAGGCTAACTTGTTGGCTCACACGTAGAGTAAAACCTCAGGCCCTTCACGGTTGTGGGTTCACCTCTCACTACTGGATTTATAATAAGTCCTTGGACAAGAACCACCAAGGCAGACACTACGATGTCCCAGTCTACTACAGGGTAGCCTCCAACCATCCTGAGCAGGGTGAGGGTACGAAGGCCTAGCCACTTACGCTCAGTAAGGACATCAGTCTCACAGACAGTCCAAAGCTCCCTGTTGATAGGCTGAGACTTTGTCACATGTTCAGACTTTCCCTGCTCATTAGAATGTCTGCGCCTGTTGTCTTTCACAGGTGTTACCCCAACAAACTGTTTGCACAACCAATCCCATCTCCATGCCTGCTTTTCGAAGAATTCAACAGATAGTTCCGTGTCCAGCTGCAGACAAAACAAAACTTTCTTCTCCCTCTAAAACCATCCATAGGAATTGTTTTATATCTATTAACATCCCATATGTATACCCAGGTTCTGCACAAATGCCCGGACATGTTACATCTCAGTGTAGGCTCAAATCCACAGAATGAAAAATGCACACTATAGCTTTGTGTACTAAAATGGTTATGTTAGGCTATATTAGGTTTGTAAAATATTCATTTAAGATTAAAGATTAACATGTATTTATGTAAGGTTAGAAAACTAGTCTTTAGGGGTTTATAGTAAATTAATGTGTACTGTATTTTAAACCTGAATTGCCATTAATTACATGCATATTATTAATTTTTTAATTTTTCCAGAAGGCATGTGTGCTTGCCAGAGAGAGAGAAGGGAAGTGAAAAAGCACCCCCATGTTTATGCCACAATTCCTTATTCTCCACTTCTCCCTCCTTTGGGGATTTTGGGCATTCGCGCGCTCAAAACATGGCAGGCATGTTTCTCAAGCTGCCAGGAAAGGACTCGGCCTGTGCAGACAGCCATGTGAGAGCCAGCCACCTTCACCACCAAGCCACTGGTGGGTCCAATTATATTTTTAATTTGCAAGAAGATACCTGTGCTCACAGAGAGAGAAAGAGGGAAAACAAGAAAACAGTCCCTCCTCCCCGTGGGGCATGCTCACACCATAATCCCTGTTCCTCTGTTTCTCCCATCGTTTGGGATTTAGGGCACGCATGCACACACATGCATGCATGGGCATGTTTCTCAAACCACCAGGTCCAAGTCTTGAATTGTACAATTGGCCGTGTGGGATCTGGTGCACTCAGCTGCATGACCACAGGCTGGCCCACACACTATTATTTAAAGTATTTTTAACAAAAGAAAAGCGTCACCAATTAATCTGTGGACACATGCTAAGATGCTATCTGTTATAAGCTAAATTCCAATTTCAGAGATACTCAAACGTGAAAAAAAGTGTATCTTAGATTCAATAACATGTGGTATTGGACAAACGGGGTTTCCCAGGAATCAGATTATTCATATATCTCTACAAATTTAAGCACACAGTGAAAGAGGAAGAGGCTCTAACTCCTTAAATGATTTTACTTACCATGTCATCAAACATAATTAAGTAGGTAATGTTTTCATATAAGTTGTTAATAAACAAAATATTGGATAAAAGCAAGTATTTTTTAAAGCTACAAGCTTAATAATTACATAAAAATGATTAAAGTGGTGTATAACAGGATATTTAACATTTAATATAATGGCGGGGGGCTTTTCAATCTGGGAATCTAAAAATTACGAAATCCACCTTTTTTTTTTAAAGGAGATGAACCCCTTTTGTTTCCTCTGTTTAAAACCAAACAGAAACAAACATCAATTCTGTTGTACACTAACATCTTCAAAGTACATAGTTTGTACAAGAGAAGGACTAAGAACAAAAATGTGTTTACAGAGATCCAAACACAGGTGAATGAGCGCGCCCCTCACGCAGCTTTCCGATGGTACTCGGGGGGAGCCACTTCATCATCGCTGGCACTAAACAAAGCTGCAGAATTCTTTGCCAGGTACTTTAGGAAACGTGAAGATAATTCAGTAATAAAGCAAGGCTCTTCTCATCAAGAGGTGTATAGGCCAACATCGCACCAATCCGTACAAATAATCTCAGTGGATGAGGTGCTCCATACACCTGGGACATGGCGCATCAGGGTGATCTGCGAGGATCTCGGCATACTGTGGTCTCTCAAACTTGTAGAGTAGCTGAGAGCCCAACATGATGTTGAGGTTTTCTTTTATACCTGCCACAACTTCATTCACAGCATACTCCTTATTATCGGTATTTCCTCGAGATTTCTTATAATTCGCATAATCCTCCAGAATGGAATCCACATTCTTCTTAGCAGGAAGATAAAGGAGCTGTTTTTGCCTGGTAATTAAGTCCCAGTCATCAACAAGCCGTGGTTTTAGTTCTTCGGGGATCTTTACTAACCTCAACTCTGTTCATGAATGCTTCCTCATTTTCAACAGTAGGATCTACCCGGGCCCTTTTCTTCCGAGGAGGCCGAGGTGTCTCACCGGTACTGCCGCCCTCTCCATTCCCAGGTGTTTTCTGTTTGTTCTTTTTTGTGTCCACTTCAACATTTTTCTGTTGCAGACCAGATGTCGTCTTTCCTGGTGCAGCCCCTCTCACCTTGCCCTCTGCACACTGCTCCTGATGGGCTTTTTGAAGTTCTCGCTGTTTCTGCAGATTGGTGTCCACGTACTTGAGTACTCTGCTCTCTGGAACCCATTCATCCCAATTTTCTCTCCAACCACTGTAATGTATGAAATATTTCACTTGCTTATCCTTTATGGCAACTTTCACACACTTTGCTTCATAAAGAAGAGGCCCATGAAAGCACAGCACTCTCTCAGAAATTTAGGCTTCGGATCCTGCCTCAGCGCCATTTATAAGTGATTCACCCCCTCCTCCTTCTCCCACCACCCTCGACTACCGCCCCCTACTCTCTACTCCGAAATCCACCTTCTGACTTACAAGATATACCATTTCTAATACTGGGATTGGAGTAGGTTTAAAATACCATTGAATCTGGCTCCACATTTTTCTGAGCATCACCATGAAGCCCAGAAAGTGAGGAATATTTCGGACTGTCAACTTGCATTGCATAAGACAGGCTACATCTGCTGCAGAGCATCTCCCTCTCTTAGCACAGAGGCAGAATAGCCTCTTTACTGCCATGAGTAATGTGGAAGCAAATACATAGAGTAGGCTTAGAGCTAAGAGAGAGAGGAGAGAAACAGAGGAAGGAATCAATCTCTTCCTTTATTTATTTATTTATTTATTATTATTAGTCTCCTTAGACCATGAGCCTGGCAAGAGATTATTGGGATCTGCCAGTTTTGGGAAGGAGATGGGACTGGGAAGTTCTGGGAAGGGAAGGGGATGGGAAGGAGATACATGACAGTTCACATAGCAGCCTTCCTCCTGCTACAGCACATCCCAGGAAGAACGAACTGCAGAGGAGCCATTGTGAGGTAGAGAAGGTGAAGGTCAGAGAACCAGCTTCAACCCCCATCCCCCCTGACACCCATGGCTGATACACCCGTGCAAACAGAAAACTGGGCTATTTTGGAGTAATATCAAAGTTTGGGGAAAGCTTGATTTATCTTCAGGATGGGTAGAAAACAATTTTTCAGGTTGTCTTTAAACATTTCTCCCTCTCTCCTTTTGTACCTCAAACTCACCTGACACCTGTCTGGCAACAGGAGCCACCTACCAGCTTCCCACCCCTCCCTCTGAACTGTGGTCAATTGATTTCACAGGATGGTGGGGATGCCACCAAGAGACCCAGCAGGCAGCCAGCCTCTGGCTTTCCCTCTTTCTGAGAGCAATATTAATAATTATAGGAGAAAATTTGATCACATAGAGATATCAAAAACTAGATCTTAAGGATCAAAATGGCATTGGTTGAATGAAAAATAAAAAGGGATATTTAGAGATTTAGAGAATAGACAGAAGTGAAAAAGATGAGGTCACCAGTGACAGATTGATTTCTTTTTCGCACCTTTTTTTTTTTTTTTTTTTGAGAGATTCTTGCTACAGAGTGCATGTGCTTGCTGGAGGGACAGAAACAGAGAGACAAAAAGTGAGAAAATCACCCCCCAGGGGTAATGGCCATGCTGCAATCCCTTCTCCTCCATTCTCTTCTCAGAATTTTGGGCCCACATGCACACAAGCCTTGTGTGAGTTTTAAGCCTCTGGTTCCCAGATTTGAACCGCAGTCAACTACATGGAAGTCCGAAGATGTAACCATTATGCCATCTGCTGGTCCTTTTTATCCCACTTTTTCAATTGCTCTATCCTGGACAGCAGAATATTGGGTTACTAAGTTCACTGACTCATAAATACTCTTTTCATGACACAGCACCTAGCATAGCATAGTCATTTATTGAACATCCATCAAATACTTCTGGTGGGCCAGGTACTGAAAAATTTCCCATATGCATTTTTTCTTTAATTTAATTTCCTCTACAACTTTGAAAGTATTACCATTCTTACATTACAAATAAGGGGAAAAGGTCATAGAAGATTTTAAGAAACTGATTGAAGCATCCACATTCATGATGTTCCCTTAAAAAGGCAGGCCAGGGGACCAGCAAGTGGTGTGGTGGTTGGGGAGCTGAACTCCCATATGGCTGATGACAGTTCGCATCCTGGACCTGGCATCTTGCCTTTTTGCTTTCTCCTTCTTTCTCTCTCTCATCGAATTAAATAATAATAATAATAAATAAAATTAATTAAAATAATTTTTTAAATAAATAAAAGGCAGGCCAGGCGTGGCCTAATGATGTAGACAGTAGCAAACTGAACTGCAATTCTGGAAGCCATGTGGCTAGCTGCAGATTCAGATCCCCAGGTGGGCCTGAAGTATGCCAGGCACAAGTGTGTATACCACGCAGAACCCTTACGAGCTGGAGAGCTGAAGATAGGGGATCACGGTTGACAAGACCATGTCAAAGGTCCTTCTGTCAAGGATGCTACTCTCTCCCTTTCTCCCTCTCTCCTTCCCTCTGTACCATGAATAAAAGAAATAAACCAAAAAAAAAAAAATCTGGTTAGTGCAGTTTTTCTCATATTTGTGGTAGAAAGAAAAACAAATGGAAGCCATGTATGGATTATAAAATCTACACCTAAAATTAAAATTTCAGATTCATAGACTTCTCACCAATGCAGTTGATTTGAAATAGGTTTTATTCTGGGCTTCTCCAAAACCATGAGCTGAGTAACATCATCCAAATTTGTAATGACTACAAATGAGCCTATTTTGATAGGTGTAAGGGAAGGTGAATAAATTATGCTGTTCTTCCCCTTCCAATTTCAACCACACATAAAAATAGGCAGAAGAGTACAGAAGATCAGAGATCAAAATATCACCCTTATGACGGATGTGGCATAGACGCGAGGCAACCATCGTCATCCCAACACCCAGGCTCAGAATTGGACTGAATTGCATGCTTCAGCCCTGCTCCACATCCCTGACCTGCAGGGACACTTTATGCTTGCCCAGCTGATGGCATGGAGGAAAGATGAAGAATGCTCTTGGCATGCAAGTAAATCCTAAGGAATGAGAAACATCTTACTTTCTGTGCACACACACATGCATGTAAGCCCTCATCCCAACCTCAGCAATAGCAAAAGTACTCCTCCTCTTCCTTTCAGGCAAGAGAGAGAGGGCAGGAGTGAAATGCTAATTATTTGCCCTCCTTGCAACCAGCGTCTCAGAAAGGAGGTATTGCACCACCACCACCCCTACACACATACACATATACGTTGCACGTGATTCGGCTTGATACACTCCATTTTCTTCACCTAGAACACAGTGGGCCTCAGGTGCTTCACTACGTGATCATTTTATTCACACAGTCACTGGGGAACAGGGAGTAAAGTGACATAGTCCTGCTATGGACAAAGCCAAGGTTTTAAAAAAGATAAACCTTGCTGTCACTTATACTATCTGTGCAAAATAGACACATACATGTATAGATATGTAAATTAAATAGAGAAGAAAAAGAGAATATACAACAGAGACTCAGGATTAAATTAACAGCCAATGTTCTACTCAAAACTCAGGATAAAGGAAAACCACAAGCTTTCCACAGTGATAATTCAGCGGGTGGGGGGCACATAGGTATACAAGACCATGTCACACTTCTCCTACACTGTCGGTGGGAATGTGAACTGGTTCAGCCACTGTGGAAAACAATCTGGAGGTTCCTCAAAGATCTACAAATAGAACTACCATTTGATCCAGCAATCCCACTTCTGGGTATCTCCAAAAAAAGAATGCTCGCTCGGAAAAGCGCTTGCACATCAACGTTTACCACAGCATTATTCATGATCACTAAGACATGAAACCAAACTAAATGTCCACAAACAGATGAGTGAATTGAAAAAGTGTGGCACATATACTTTGGAATACTACTCAGCCATAAAAAACAAGAAGACCCTGGCATTTGATAGAAAGTGGTTGGATATGGAAAATCTATTGCTGAGTAAAGTAAGTCAGGATATGAAAGAAAGATATTGTATGTATCCACTTAATATATACCAATTATCCGCCCTTTATAGTAGAAATTAAAATATTGGAGGGCATAAAAGCAGTGGACAGTGTGGAACAGGGTGGGAGAAAGGAAGAATATGGAGAAGGGTAGCAAGAGAACAAATAGGCATGAAATTAGTGGTACACAAAAATGGTTTATTACCTGTTGATGATAACATGTATAGTATTTTCAACTGGACTGGTCTGAGAAGTATTTCATGTTGAGTAAAGTCTTTTTATAAACAAAATTATAGTGATTGAATGATTTAAAAAATGAGAATAATAATAATAATCTGGAAAAAATTATAAAAAAGTATTTGATGGTGATATGGATAGTAATGTCTTTGTCTTGACTGATATGCATGGTTTTCCTTCTGGAAAAAGAAATGTAATACACTGTAAAGTTATATGTGATTCAATGTAATATAAACAAGATTATGATAATAATAGATTTTAAAAGATTTTAAATAATTTTAAAAAAAAGAACAGGTTCTATACTTGATGATAACACCTCCTTTTAAAATGCTACGGAAAGATGAGAGGGGAGAAAAGCCAGAATTAAAACTAACTTGGTTGGGCCAGCCTCTCGTATGGTACTTAAGGTGCTATATTCCACATGGCTAACCATGATTTGAGCCTTGGACCACTGGCTTCAGAAACATTCTGGGTGTGTGTGCGTGTGTGTGTGTGTGTGCATGCCCAAAATCCTGAGAAAGAAATGGAGGAGAAGGGACTGAGGCATAACCATTCCCCATGAGGAATGCTTTCTCATTTTTTTTCTCTCTCTCCATCTCTGTCTCTCTCCAGTGAGCACACACTCTCTCTGGCAAAACTGGGAGAAAAAAATCTTTGTTGTTCCGCAAAGCTTCTCCTTTTCCCCTGCCCTCTCTGGGAAATTAGGCTTAGTGCTCAGGTGAAAATTGCCAGCTAGAGGGGGCCATGTGAAAATATCAGCTCCTCCCTGTGAGAGACTTAGGTTTAGAGGTTAATTTCTCAGGTTTGGAATCACCACCATCAAATTCTATTCCTAAAATTAGCTATCAAAATTTCCTAATAAAATATTGAATATACTAATTGTGCTGTTTCTTAGTTCCTCGGCAATAAAACGATATTTAATTTTGTAGCTATGATCCTTAAATTCTTACAAAGATGCTTGCCACGCTCCCAACTGATTATCCAAGATATCTAGACCAGTCACCAACATTCATCTTAGGCATTTTGCATCAGAAGCACCTGTGGAACTTCTTCCCTGGGTTTATGCCATTTCTCTTGGTTCAAGCTCCTCACTAGAAATGAGGCACAAGACACTCCATATATAAATATTGATTTAGAGCCTAGTAGCTGTCAGCTTGCCCCATGCTAAGCTAGTGAAGAACAAACCCCACAGGGTCCCAGATTTCATGGTGAATCCAGCCTAGCAGGCTCTTCTTACTTTCATCTGTCCACATCTCAGTTATTCTTAAGGGGTCCCCCCAACCCCCCTCCCCCTGGAACAATTGTTAAGTCGCAACATTCCACCAGGCCTCCCTGCTTTTATGCAAAATAGCCAACTGCCTTAGACCTCAGTACTCTACATATTCCAAGTTCTTGAACCAAACCACCTAAAAAGGCTTTAGGCCCAGTGAAAGCAAAATACTCATAAAAGAATCCAGGAAGTCTAATAATCTTTGGTCCTCTTCTTACCAGGGTATGATTTATAGTGTCCATAAATGGCTTTGGGGATGGCAGTGGAGAGGTCTCTGCATTCTCTGAAATTAAGTGCAAATGTGTATGATTATGCTGTTTTCGGAAGAAGCTTGTGAACCTTCCATCAAATTCTCAAAGGAATCCTGGAATGAAGATATCTAAGGTCCTCTGTTTCACTAGATTTTAAACAACTGTGTCCCTTCCTTACTACAATGAGCCTGGGCACCCATACTTCTTAGCTCTACTTTCTAACAACGAAAGACTTGCTTTCCGGCCATGTTCTTCTTTCTTGCTTTCTTTTTTAATTCATTTGCTAGAGGGCATGTGCACTTACCAGAGAGGAAGAAAGAGAATGAACCCCCTGACGGGGCAAGGTCACAAGTCTTTCTCCTCCATTTGTCCATCCTGTTGGGATCTGATGCAAGCATGCACATGTATCTGGCATGCTTTTCAAGCCACGGGGCCAAGATTCTAACTGCCCTATCAGCCATGTGGGATCTGGCTCCCTTCACCAGTAGGCCATGGGCCAGCCCCGTTCTTTCTTTTTTAATGTGCCACTTAAAAATGGAAAGCCCAACGGGTATAATGATATAAATTTTTACCCATTTAAATATGTACATTGCCCAAGGGCTTAAGCCACCTTGGGATTGTTTTATACTATACTGTGAAGAAGAAACAGGCATCTAAATAGAAAGAATGGTGATTAATAGTTACAGTTACAGGCCATTAGCACCTAGTTCTGAAGCTGGAATTACTAAAATAGTGCTTAATAAAAACTGCCTAGTCTCTCAACATTCCAGTTCTTGGGTACTTATATTACTTTAAGACCACCAGAAAAAGACTCAAATTTCCAGAAAGAAATAGATCAAGTCTTATAGCTAGACAGTGGCTTGTGCTATTCTAGAAATAGCTGCTGCAGCAACACACATTTCTGGGGAGGAGCCGTCAATAAATATTTAAAACAATAAGTACATACATTTTCCCTTAGATCATAATTGCAGAAGCCTAAGTAGTAAAGAAAGAGGGTGGAACAAACTTTATTTATGATTCTCTTTTGGGTATTTACTCTTTTGTGTGTAATCTGAGAGTGTAAGCAGAAAAGAATACATTCGGAAAGTTAAATAAGATCTTTGTAATCCAAACCCACATAGAAGAAAGGATGCATGCAGCTTTAAACAGAGAAAGGAAATGAGGCTGAAGTCAAACTGCTGAGGAAAAACCACTGCAGAAACAGTGCATAATGACACTCACAGCTCTCGAATGAGAGGAGTAACAAATTTAAAAATTAGATGTAATAACCAGTGTCTTGCTAATCCTATGACCCTCTTCAATATCAGCACATGGTTATTGCTGTTCTCATTGAACAGATGAAGTGGGATGGAAAATAATATGCCCAAGATGGAAGGCAAACTAATAACAGGAGGAAAAATACAGTCAAGGGACAAATACACATTGACGTCACAGAGATCCTGGTGCAACTTCCCTTGGAAACATCGAACGCCGTCATTACAGCGTCTTTCAGGGTAAGCACTATTAAGAGTGGGTGCAGTGTTTCACATTACAACCTTGAAAATTTTAGAACAAGAAAGAGCATATCTCCCTGGGTTTTGTAGTCTGAGGTATCATAAAGGATCATGACAACTGCAAATCCAAATGCTAACAGAGAATATTAAATTACAGCTATAATTAACTTTTTAACACAGCCAGATGAGACACAATGGCAAACTATACCGTAATCATAATTAGAAGTGGGAAAGCTAACATTCTCCAGTCTTTACACTTGGCGATGTCTGGACTGTTTACATTTTAAACACTCATAGAGTATATGATCACTATTTATTCTGTGTCTTTTTTTTTTTTCTTGCAGAGATTTTTGCTACAGGGCATGTGCACTTGGTGGAGAGATAGAAAGCCAGTAATCACCCCTAGTGGGGAGGGTTGGAGGGGATGGCCACACCGCAATCTCTTCTTCTCTATTGTCCTCTCAGGATCTTAGGCAAGCATGCACACATGCCCAGTGTGAGTTTTAAGCTGCCAGATCCAGGACTCCAACTGCAGTGGGCCTTGTAGGAGTCCGGTGCAATAACCGCTACGCCATCTGCTGGCCTATTCTGTATCTTTTAATTTTCGGTGTACCCCGAAGGATGGGCTGCATTATTCAGGAGCAAAACAGAAAGTTGACACTGTGCATCGCCCATCGCATGACGGTTTCCAAAAACAATCTGCTGAATCACCTAAAGTCAGCAAAACAGAGATGTTGAAATAGACCGATTCACTGAACATACTCTCCAGTTTCATTCAGGAAGTGAATGGTTAAGCACACGCACTTCTTTCGCTTTCTCTCCCTCTTTCCAGACACATATGTTTATGACTACATCAACTGTGCACATCAGGACTTATAAAAAACGGTAAGGGCGTCAATCATAAGCTAAGGAGCGCCAAGATTTAAAGGGCACACTTGAGAAGGGAAGCTAGGAGGCGAGGTCGAGAATTGCCGAGACCAGGCAACCTCCTCTGATGCATTGCCAGGCAGAGCCAAGCATAACAGCAAGGACTGGAGATGACAGGGAGGGGAGATTACAGAAAATACAAATGTGCCCCAAGGGCTCTGGAACTAAATGGCGAAGGGAATGTTTAGATAAGCTGGAGAGAGTTCATTGTCAATTTGGAATTCGGAGTACCAAATGGCGTGAATTAAGAGATAAGTGCCTGCATACCTGAACTGATGACAGATGTATGCTCAGGCAGTTGCACGGAGGTGTGGAGAACACCCTGCTCACCTGTGGGTCTCTAGAGGCCTGAAACACCTCACATGTAGCGCAGAGCGAAGTGCCTTATCTGTGCTGTGTCACCTCTAGGATCAGTGCCAGTCGGACCCGCCCTGCTGCTGTCGTTCCCGGGCGCTCGCTTTGATCTATGCCATAACTGTTTCCAGGTTTAGAATGACCTCCATGTCTCTGCTGTCAGCTCACTGCTCCTGCCACTTAACTGCTTCAGGTCTTTGGGGAAGAAATTATTAGATTCCTATCCCAAAATCGCTAATTGGTCAGCAGGAGCCAAGAAAAGGTATTCCCTTTATGATATAAGCAGTATATTCCCGAGCCGCCCATGGAAATAGACTCAGAAGAGATCCAATGGACACCTTGAAAATCATTCACAGGTTCATTCGTTCATTTATTGAATAAAGATTTACTGAGTACCCATATATGTTAGGTTTTGTGACATTGGTGAGAGTTGAAAAGCAAATATCTCCCCTCAAGTAGTTCATAGTCTAGAAGGCTTGCCCACAATAAAAATATAAGATGAAAACCACTGATAGGTAGACACCTCCAACGTGTCAAGAGCGCTGGTAAGACTGTTAAGGAGAATCAGAACAAGCCCAGTGTAACTGATGACCAGCTGACTCTTACGGGGTGGGTAGAAGTTTGCCAGGAGGGTAAACAGATGGAGAGCATTCCCGAAACAGACCACACAATGTTTTTAGAGAGGTTTTTGCTATAAGGCATGTGCACTTGCCAGAAAGACAGAGAGAGAGAAAGAGAGAGAGAGAAATCACCCCCGAGAGAGGATGGCCTGAAAACCTGTCCACTAAATTTGGAGAGAGAAGTAAGACTCTTTTACTGCTTGTATTTAATTGTTTGTGTTTAAATGTTTGTAGTCACAACCACTAGCAACATGTGAGGATAGTAGTACGTTAATGTAAAGAGTACAGATAATATGTAACTGCTAGTAAAATAGCTTACTACCCCAATGTCTCCCACTGAAGAAAACAGAATGAAAGGCTGTAAATTAGGCTGACTTTTATATAATCTTGGTTCCGCCATAACTAATTCATAGTTACTGTGCTTGAACACACCAACATGTTAAAAATTAATGTTATTATTTATAGGGGCCAAAGGGTTGCACAGTAGTAGAACGTGACAGCCTGTGAGGCAGTCCCGCATGGAAGGTTGCCTGGTTTGAGTCGGGAGACCTTCCTGAGTATGCTAGACATGCACTGGCCCTTGATTTGGGGCTGGCTGGCGGTAGATTCATAGCCTCAGGACCCTACTGGAGGTTCTGTCTCTCTGTGTCACTCTTGTTTTTGGAAAACAAAACAAACAACCCAAGGTCAAAGAAGAAATTAAAATAAAAATCGGAAATACTTTTTAAAAATATTTATTGGGGCCAGCACATGATGTAGTGGTTACATCGCTGGACTCTCACATGGACTACTGTGGTTTGAGTCCCAGACCTGGTAGCTTAAAAATCACACGAGGTATGTGTGCATGCATGTCCAAGATCTCAGGAGGAGAATGAAGAGACTGTGGCATGGCCATCCCCCCTGGAGAGTGATTTCTTACTTTCCCTCTCAGTGTCTGTCTCTCTCTCTCTCTCTCGGGCAAGCACACATGCCCTATGTCAAAACTCTAAATATCATCATAATAATAATTATAATAATAATTATTATTATTAGTGCCATTTCTCCAATGGTCATTCCATGCCAGTGTTCCTAAAACCATAGCTGGCTAAGAAACACAATACTAGGAAAAAGTTTGGTTTGCCGTTTTCTGGTCCAACTCTAACTGAAAATCTTTGCGCACACCAAACAGAAAGCTTCACACACTTTATATCTCGATCGTATTGAGGGAATATAATGTAAAGCAAGGCATTGTAAGAGTGAGCTGAGTGACAGCTTAAACTCTTAACCATTTCCTCCTTCCATTTAAGCAGAAGGGAGGTGAGGAGGAGGAGGGAAGTAAAAGGACTTAGGGAGGAAAAGGACTTACTAATATTGAGCACCTTAATTCTCAAGATCGACTCTGTGAAATAGGTGCTCTAATATGCCATTTTACAGTCTGGCGAGAGGTGAGTAACTTGCCTAGGAGCACAGAGTTAGTACCGGGACAGCCTTGACCTCTAGCCTTTCTGGTTCCAAATACCATTCCTGTGAAAATCAGCCTCCTGGAGACCGTATATCCTCCGAAAGTCTCCCATAGACCACGGTCTGCTGCGTTCTTTTGTTCTTACATGACTCTATATCTCTGCAAGGGACCTTAAGAGCTCAATTACTGTTCTTTTCATCACTTTTGACTGCTCTCAAAACTTGACCCAAATCATTAAGTTTATACCCTCACACTCCAGCTTTTCACTGCCCAACATGCCCCTAATGGGGGAGGCTCCCTTCACTAACATAAATAGGTAAGTAGTTAGAAACCCAGACACCCACTAGATGAATTTGTTCTATAAAAATAAACTGAATGTCTGAATATTTTAGTTCAAAATTTTCAAGTTTTTTTTTTTTATTTCAGTGCTACTACCTTAAAACAAGAATAGCTTCTAATTGTTCGTTTTTACTTCTGAATTAGACAGAGTGAATTCAGTTTCTAAAGTCTTCACAAATTTGTTTCAAATAGCTTTGGGAAATAAAATAACCAATTAAAGCTTTAGTTTTATCATACTGCTAAACATAAAAATTTGATAAATGTAGTCTATGAATATTAATTAATACATAGTGTATTTCTTCTTAAAAACTGAATTATCCATCTCATTCTGGATTGTGATAAATGTTAAGGGCTTTAAAAAGTTCTAGGACCAGCAGTTGGTGAATGGCTATTTCGCTGGACTCCCACGTAGTCAACCACAGTTCGAGGCCTGGATCCAGTGGCTTAAACTCACACTGGGTGTGTGCGCGTGCATGCCCAAGATCCCGAGAGGAGAATGGAGGAGAAGAGATTGCAGCATGGCCACCCCTCTGGGGGGGGTGATTTCTTGCTTTCTGTCTCTCTGTCTCTCTCTGTTTTTCTGGCGAGCACATGCGCCCTATAGCAAAATCTCTCCAAAAAAAAAAGTTCATAGAAAATGTGTATTATGAAAAGACTATGGATTTCAAAATTTTCCACCAAAATAAACTTGTACTTTAACTCTATAAACTTTCTGATATCTCCTCATATATTTTTATCATGTTTGTGTGACAATGGAGGTTAAATATGTGGACTCTGGAGCCAGAATGTAAAGATTTGAAATCTGCCCCCCTTTTAGCTGTATTATCTTGGGAAAGTTACTTGACTTCTCTAAACTTCAGTTAAATAAGCTAATATTTAGAACCGTGTCTGGTATGCAGACAGTAAGACAGCAGTTATTAACCTGTAGGGAGTAATTACTACAAGCAATCCCTCTAATTAATTGGGGTTTCTTACAAAGTGAGAATAACTAATCGACAAATTGCCTCCAAATGTAATGAAATTTTAATAATGCTAAATTTAACAATTAATGAAGATGATATAGTACATTTCAGAGACATTTAATTAAACATTTATTGTTTCAATCTTGCAGCATTCTTTTAGTACCCTGAGCCAATTCTCCTTTCCTTTTCTGGTCTCAAATATTTTTACTGACCCTTGAAAATTTCATAGGCCCTGCACACTGGTTCTATAGAACTCAGTGGATAAAATAGCCTTGGCCAAAGCAGAAGGGATAGCTTTGAATTCTAACTTTTCTGGGCCCGAATACCATTTCTATGGTATTTGCCTCCCAGAGATCATTTGTCCTCAGCAAGAGTTTGAAAAAATTTCTAGACATTGTGGAAAGGTTACTAAACAGCAATTGTAAGATAGGAGAGTAAAACAAAATCCCAGATATCATTGATGAGCCAAAATTCTTAAATTACCTTTGGCTAAGTTCAAACCAACACCAAGGCCAATACTGACTGTGCAATTTGGCACAAATAGGAGAAACAGTGATCTAGTAGAAGGTTAGAATTGGCACTAATCCAAGACTATGTCCTTTTTCTGTTTGTTTTTTAAGGTTTTTGCCATAGGGCACACACGGTGACCAGAGAGACAGTGAGAAGAAAAGTGAGAAGCCACTCCTTGAGAGAGGATGTCCATACCACAATCCCTTCTCCTCTATTCTCCTCCTAGGACTTTGGGCATGCACACATATGCGCCTGTAATGATTTTCAAACTGCCAGGTCCAGGACTCGAACTGCTGTTGGCCATGTGGGAGTTCAGTGCCTTAACCACCATGCCACCTGCTGGCTCCCAAGAGTAATATCCTCTTGAATAGAATGGGACTGGCATATGGATATCATGTTATTCTAACTCCAAAAGGTTTAGTCCTAGGTATTCAGAGAACAAAATTAAGTTTTTAGCTCAAAATATAAGATGGACAAAGTATTATATAATATTTCAAGATGTTCAGATTTCACTATTATTTAGGGGAAAAAAAAACACTGTATAAAGAAATATAAAAAGGCTATCAGGTCATTTGTAATTCTAAGTTAGTATTTCTTAAAGTGTGGCATACTTTGTGCCACGAAATCACTTTGCATGACCGTGAGGGCAAAAATATCAAAACAATCCTAAATTACTATTTTTTCTGTATTACCTGTGCATTTGAAAAATTGCATTGCAAAAGCAATGGTGGGTAAAACTGTTGGTACCTTAGCACAGAGCAAGGCAGTGGCACCACACTGTACCAACAGTTACTTTATTCTCCATCACTTGGCGGGAGAGAGGAGGTCAAGAGAAAGGAAGATAGTTTCATTCAAGAATGTGATTGAAGCAGCAAAAGAAAAAAAAAATGTTTCTTTCTTTCTTTCATGAGCAAGATGAAAAGAGAAAAGACCAGAGAGACAACATCCCCATAAGACCACAACACAGTAACCCACCCCAGGGTTAACCAGCCCTGGATCAAAAGCACATGTGTGTCTGGTATACTCAGGGAAGACTCCAGACACCAACTCAGAACTCTCCCATGTGGGTGAGGCCCGCATCGCATTGTATTTTACACTAAACTGCGGTACATCCCTATCCCCCCAAATGTTTAATCTTATTAAATCTCAATCTTGGGACTGGCAGCTGGCATGGTGGTTAAGAGTGCTAGACTCCCATACGGCTGACTATGGCTCAAGTCCTGGACCTGGCAGGACTCACTTTCTCTCCCTCTCTCTCGCTTTATCCCTCTCTGGTCAAAGTAAAATAAGTAAATAAATAAATAAAGTTAAAATTTAAAAATATTTTTTTATATCTCAACCTTTCAGTACTTTTCTGATATGTATCATATGATGGGAAGTACATAATAAAGTGCTTCCACTGCTTAACAAAGTATAATATTATATAGCTGTCTCTAGGGAAAGTATTTATTTGAGTTACAAACTGAACTAGCCACTTATTTCAGGAAACAGTATTTTTCTTGAAACAATAATTGGTGACAAACTATGATGTTCATAGTTGGGCATTTGGCAAGCATTTTTGCAAAAAATAAATGTACAGAGATGATCACTTCAAGGAAAACAGTAAGAAGCTTAATAAATTACAAGCTTTTCTAACTAAAATTAGAATTTTAAATAAAAAGTTTGTATTTGTTATCATGAGCTTGACCTCTTCCCAATACTCAAAAACTTTTCTGGTGAGACTGGTATTGATGTTAATGAATATTTTGATATTGTATAATAAACTAGACCAACATTTGAAAGACCTACATAAATCAGGAAACCATTATTTCCCTAATGATCAATTCCTTATATCGTGCATTCATTTAAAATATAAAATAGAGCAATAAAATTTTAATGTAACAGAGTATAAAGATATATTGGTCTAGTTTAAGACAATACATTGCAACTAACTTCTAAAAAAAAAAATGATCATTTGTCAAATTTTTGAGGAGTAGCAAAGAATAATATTCTCAATCATCTGAAAGGTTATTAAAATCCTTTCTTGAGACCAGAAGGTGGCGTGGTGGTTAAGGTACCGGACTCCAATATGATCAACCATGGTTCAAGTCCTGGAACTGGCAGCTTACTTTCTCACTTTCCTTCTCTTTCTGTCTCTCTCTGTCTCTTTCTAAAAGCATATGGACCTACTAGCAAATTAAATAATAATAAAATAATGTTTTTAAATACTCTCTCTTTCAGGGCCAGCAGGTGATATGGTGGTTAAAACACTGAATTCATACATAGTTGACCTCAGTTTGAGTCCCAGACCTAGTGGCTTGAAAATCATGCCAGGCACGTGTGCATGAATGGCCAAAATCCTGAGAAGAAAATGGAGGAGAAGGGAGAACAGATTGTGGCATGGTCAACCCATAGGGGACTGATTTCTCACTTCCCCTCTCTCTGTCTCTCTCTGATGAGCGCACGCAACCTATGACAAAAAAGAAAACTAAAACAAAAACCTCTCCTTTTCCCATTTATATCTCTTTGTGATTTTTTTTTTCACAAACTTCCATCAAGACAATATAACACAACAGATGTAATGAGAAGCAGATATTAGAATCTAGGTATCTTCTATTAATATAGATATTTAAAATATTTACAGCTATGTAAAGCAATGCCTTTTTAAATTTTTCTGCTATAGGGTGCATGTGCTCACTTGAAGACACAGAGAGAGAGAGAAAGTGAAAATGAGAAAACCCACCCCATGGAGCATGGCCATCCCACAGTCCCTTCTCCATTTCTCCTCTAGGGAGTTGGAGCGCACACACCCAGCATGCTCTTTAAGCCACAAGGTCTGGGACTAGGACTGTACCTTTGGCCATATGGGATCCATCCATCTTTGTCACCACACCATCAGCTGGCCTCCAACAATGCCACTCATCCCACTATTCTTTTTCCTTTTAGAAATTGTGATTATTTTTCATAGACATGGCATTTATGTTAACATGTAATGGAGTTTTTTATTTAAATAAATTAATAGGTAAATATCTTAAGACTATCTTAGTTTTCATTTCTAATACAAAATATGGATAGATATAACCTACATAAATAAAAGCTCTGTGGCCCTCAATAATTTTTACATGTGGAAAAGAGTCTTGGACCAACAATTTTGAGAACGATTGTCCTAGGATTAAATGCATCATCATAAGGCTGCAGTCACTGTGACATCAGCACAGGTCAGTGGTTACCATATGAAGGATTCCATGCAGTTGCCCATTATTTCACAGAGCTCTCCAGTTAGGCTGCTCTGTAAGAAGCTAACCATCTAAGAGTGCCTACCTGTTGTTGCCTTTGACATTCTCCATGGGGCCTTCTACTATGTTACCAGGAAAGATATCCAGAAAATTGTAAGAGAAAGACCACTTCATTCCGATATTGCTTCTTTCTGTGATTCTAGTCACATTTCTAAATATTTTGCCTCTGTGTCACCATGAAAGATGTACAGACTTCACACCAAAAGGGTAAAGGTTGCTGCAAGGAAGATGTGGACTTCAAATCTCTCCAAGATCAGAAAATCTCTTAAAAATGTTTACCATAAATGTAAGATACAGCATCCAGACTCAATGGGATATCCAACTATGAGTTCCTATGCTTGTGATCAAGACATTGCTTCTTCTGATGAAGAAATAAATCTTACAATAACTCTCCAAGACATTAAAACTGCCCAGGTTGAACTCCTCCACCAAATGACTGACATTGTCAATGCAGTATCAAAAATCCAGGAAATGACTGGCCTATATCAGAAGCAGATGGAAGTACTGGAAAACAGAATGAATGTTAGTGAAAACCAACAATCCACAAGAGCTAAAGACATTTTCTCTGTGAAAGAAGCCATTGATGCTTTAAAGAAGAAGGTGACAGAACTGGAAAATCAGAATTTTTGCTCTAGCGTACATTGTTTAGAGGTTCTGGAGGGAGAAAAAAGTAAAGAGATCATAGAATTGCTTCACAAACTTACACAACCAGAAACTCTAAAGAACAACTTCGCCTCTACAGGCTCTGAAAACTCTTCAGCAGAACCAAAGAAAGTGTCCAGATGTCCAGAGCCCACTGATCATCTGAAGAAAAAGACAATTTCTCCCAAAATTAAAACTCAGAAGAAAATTAACCATCAAAATGCATCAAGAAGCATTAAAAAAGCAAAGTCAAATATTTATATTTACCCAGACTTCGGTACATGGGTTAAACTAACTTTTGTTCATGGAGGAAAGTGGAGATTTTTCCTCAGTGCTACCAAGGTAGAGGAATTTATCCAGTGGCTCCTTTCTAGACCGAACATCCTTCCTGAAGAACCACAGTTCATAACCCAGAGATACTCTCCATTCACTGGACCCGTTGCAAGCTTGACCGCAATCTGTCTCTCTGTTTTCAACTACATTTGCTGCCTTTTTGGTTCCTCAAAAGAGGAAGTAACTCGACTATAGTTATTTCCTGCTTTTCTTGGTATGAAATAAATGCAAGTCCATTGCTCCAGGCGTTAACACATCTTTATGATGGCTGTGAACACCTTGGTAGTTTGTTCATTGTGGCCCACTATCCACAAAGTTTCCATCCATCAACAGTAGTTAAGACATATTTCATTGGGTTACAGTGGTCCATTTTCTGATGATATTCTTGTCTTCTCCAAAGGCAATTCATGAAGACACATCTTGTGTCCACTTTTATAGATAATTGGAAACAAAGAGTGAAGGAGTTAAGGAAAATGAAATACGTTTGATAGTTCCCGAGTCAGATTTCTATATACTTTTGTTCTCGTGGTCTTTGTGGATAAGATTTCTTATATGTGGGACATATTGTACTGACAAAATTTTAAATGGCATAGAGTTAAAAAAAAATCCTACTGTCAAGGCTACTAAAGTTAGCATTGTAAAAATGTGTGGGGGATTAAAAGGCCAAGTTATTGCGAAGGAAATAATTTCAAAAATGGACTTTCTCTGTCAACTTCAGCTTCATCTCTATCAATTAGATAAGGTAGAAAAGGCAGAATTAAATACTGGATAATTTCTAAATTTTTATGAAAGGAGACAAATACCATGTCCTATACCTTCGATACACAGGAAAAGGAAAAAAATCTAAGAGGGATTTGTGGACTAAATTAAATCTCAACATTATAATACCATAGACTCATAGGACAAGATTTTTTTTTATAAAACATATACCCAGAGGGGGTTCATTATTAGAAATAAGTGGTTATTGTCATAATGTAAATTTTCTAAACATCATACAAAATAATTGCAAAAATAAAACCTTTTTCTGGCCCAGCCTGGGTATTGTGTGCTGGTTGACACTAGTACTTGACAGGCTGAGGCCACATGGGAAGCCTAAGTTTGATTCCCAGCCATCCCCAAAGGCCAGGCACGGTGGTGGTACCTGCAGTCCCAGTTTACTCAGGAGGCTGAAGCAGGAGGATCAGAGCATAATAAGACCTGTCTTAAAAAAAATACAAACAAAACAAACAAAAAATTCCATAAACTAAATCTATCAGTAGTGAGTCCTGTGGGGTCATATTCTGTTAAAGTACAAATATTCTTAGTAAATGCAGTCGTTTTAATTATTCTCTGTTAATAATTTGAAAAGAAGATTTTGCCAGGTAGGTAAGAACAATCTAGTAGTTTCAAAGAGAAAAAGGGAGCTAAAGAGGATACAGCAAAAACTAAAGGGGAGGAGACCAGCAGTTAGCGTAATGGCTATATCACTGGACTCCCATGTAGTCGACCACGGTTCAAGTCCCGGACCCAGTGGCTTAAACTCATGCCAGGCGCGTGTGCATGCGTGTCCAAGATCTCAAGAGGAGAATGGAGAAGGGATTGCGTTGTGGCCATCCCCCCGAGGGGTGATTTCTTGCTATCTGTCTCTCTGTCTCTCTGGCGAGTGTTCATGCCCTATAGCAAAAACCTCTCAAAAAAAAAAAAAAAGAAAAAGAAAAAAGAAAAGAAAACTAAAGGGGGAGTATAACGATAAGGCCTAATTCTACCAGGTGCAATCCAGTAGCAATTATGTACCACATTATTTTCATTTACAAGGCATTTTATTTGGCCCTTCTCTTGAAATTGACAGATACAATACATACACAAATAACTTTTTTTAAAGAATTATTCTATTTAATTTTATTCGCTGTTACTTTATTATTAGTAGTAGTATTTGCAGTTGACCAGAGAGACAGAGAGAGAGAAGGAAAGTGAGGAAGCAAGCCACCAGGTCCAGGACCCAAACCATGGCCAGCCATGTGGGAATCCAGACGCCTCAACCTCCATGCCACCTGCTGGCTCCTATACGAAAATTACTTTAAAAATAAGTCAACATGTGATAGGTGCAATATGAGTGGTACTATCATATACCTAATTAAAGCAGAGATACTTTGAATGGGTTTGTTTACAAAGTGTGCTTAGAGAACTAAGAGCTGTCTGTTCTGGTAAAGGCATTAACGACCTCTATTTACCCACCATCAGAGATGTCTGGAAGGCATACCCATACCTCTAGTTCCACACATTGGGTATGATCCTCACAGTTCAGGGAAACACCTGGGGAAGGCCATGACATACACGGATGACATCAGAAATTGTCTCTGAAAGAGGAAGTGACTCAGCTGGATATACTCGACTCGCCTGAACCTCTGGATATTAGTGCAACTCTTACCGTTTCCCACCCCCCTCTACGCCCTGACACTGGACTCAATGTTTAGGGGAAGAACACAGGCCTGCGGATCAGAAGACCTAAGTTCTGAATCCTATACTTTCAAGTATATGATTTAATCGTGATTAGGTCTGTTATCTGTAAAAACAATTATTATATTACTTTAGTAAATAATCTTTCAACATTCACTAATAGCAAGAGGCCATGGGGAATAAAAGAAAAAAGGAGGGGACATTCCCTGTATTGTAGACACACAACATTGAATGGGGTAGAGAAGATACGTACACAAATAACAGTCACGCATGAAAAATAGGAAGGGGCGGCAAGAGCAACATAAGCAGTGCTCCTGTATCAGAGAAAGCAGGTTATTGAGGGGGCAGCAAGTGGCGTAAGGTTAAGCACTAGATTCCCACATGGCCAACTATGGTTTGAGTCCCAGACATGGCAGCTTGAAATCATGCCAGCCACGTGTGCGTGCATATCCAAAATCCCAGGAGGAGACTGGAAGAAGAGGGATTGCAGCGTGACCATCCCCTTGCCCCAGAAAGATGATTTCTCACTTTTCTCTCTCACTGTCTCTATCTCCATCTCTCTCCTCTCCCAAGCACATGTGCCCTATGGCAAAAACTAAAAAAAAAAAAAAAACGGTTATTGAGCCTTGGAGAGAGAAGGTAAGGTAGGGTGGAGGTGCTGAGGGCAATGTAGCTGGCACAAGGACAACTAACAAGCACACCAAGTGGGGGCTACTAGAGAACACGGGAAATACAACCAACCAGGTATTATATAAATGTAAAGCACTAAGAGGCACTATTTCAATCCTTTTATTTTTCTCTTCAGAGATTCCTTCCCTGTTCATTTCAAAAGGTTTGTACCTACATGTGGATGTTAGAGGGAGAGAAGGTGACTCGACATTATTTTCTCAGGGTCTCAAATTTCCCCGGAGATGCTTCTGTTTGTCCTGTTAATGAATTAAGTTCCCTTTGAGGAAATGAAAGATTTTGAGTCAATTATTTATTATTATCACCTAGACAAGATCTCACATGACTTGTTAAAATTATCTCAGCTTATAACTGCAAGTGAGCAAATAACTTTTGCCTGTCCTTGATTTCAAATTCACCTGCCTCTCACCAGCTCACTCCATCCTGCCTGGCTCAGGGGAAGTGCTTTACAGGGCCTTTACCAATTATTCCCTTTCTCTCCTCCATATAATCACTATTTCCATACGAGTTTTTTATACTAGGATTATGAAAATACTCACTTGTTTGCATGGTCCCTTGTGTCAATTTCTCAGCATCCTTTCCAAATGAGAAGCCCACCCTCCCTGTCGCTATCCTTTTCTCTCTCATTCTCTCCATGGCTCACAGGATTAGGTCCCCCATAATCATACTCTCTCCTTATTATGCTGAAAAATCCTACTTAGTTTTCTTAGACAATTCCTCTGACACTAGTAATTCTCTTAAAATCTGAATACTTCACTTTAATTACTCCAAGCAAAGATTCAGGCCAGCTCATGGCATGGTGGTTAAGGTGGATGGATTTCTCATGGATAACCATGTGGTTCGGGTCCCAGATCTGACAGCTAGAAAAACATTCTAGGCATCTGTGTGAGTGTGCCCAGAATCCCAAAAGGAGAAAGAAATGAAGGAGAAGGAATTGTGGTGTGACCATTCCCTATAGAGGGTGCTTTCTCACTTTCTCTCAAGCAAATACATGTGCCCTCTGGCAAAAATAAATAAATATAATTAATTAATTAATTAAAAGACTCCTCATTCAGTCTTTCCTGGGACCTCATGAATTTTTGTTCCAAGTGACCTACTTATCTTCTCTCCTTGGACATTGCCTTACTCTATTTTTTGCTGCTATAACAGAATACCTGAGACTGGATCATTTATAATGAACAGACATGTATTTGGTTGACAGTATGAAGGCTGGAAAGTCCAAGAGTATGTCCCTGGCATCTGGCAAGGGTCTTCATGATGCATCATCTCATGATAAAAGACAAAGGGGGAACCAGCTGTGGTGTAGTGGTTAAGGTGCTAGACTCCAATGTGGTCAACCATGGTTCAAGTTCTGCACATGGAGGCTTAAAACTCATGCCAGGCACCTCTGCATGCATGCCTAAAATTCCAAGAGGAAAATGGATGAAAAGGAATTAGGGTGTGGCATTTCTCCCCACCCCCGGGGGGCTGATTTCTCACTTTCTGTCTCTCTGTTTCTTTCTGTCTCTCCAGGATGTGTCCTATAGCAAAAAAACTCTTGGTACAAGCAGATCATGTAGTGGTTATATCACTGAACTCCCACATGGCCAACCGTGGTCAGAATCCTAGAATCGGTGGCTTGACACTCACGCAGGATGTGAGTGTGTTCATGCCCAGGATCCTGGGAGGAGAGAGATTGCAGTGAGGTTATCCCCCCTGGGGTGTGATTTCTCACTTTCCCTCTCACTGTCTCTGTCTCTCTTTTGATGAACGCATACATCCTAAGGCAAAATCCTCCAAAAAAAAAAAAAAACTTTCAAAAAATAAAATGAGTACATAAGACATAAAAAGGGGCCCAAACTCCTGAGATAACTAACCCGATCCTGCTATAACAGGAAGAATAACCTAGATTAAGTCATGAGGGTTAATCGTTGTTTAAAGATCCCATCTCCCAAATTGTTGGAATTGCGATTTAATTTTGGCATAATTTTTGGAGGGGCCATTCAAACCATAGCAAATGTCTAGCAAAGAATTGGATATATACATAATTAGATGAGTGTTTACAATGTAATTGAGTCAAACATGAAAACCACCCACATGCACCAAAACATCTCAACTGTTGTTGTTGCCATTAAACACGTTTATTGTGGAGACAGCACACAGTAGTGAAAAGAGGACTTTCAAAGTGGAACAGCCCTCAGAACAATAATTACTGAACATACCTATCAGACACTATGCTAGGAGTTGAGTGTATAATGGTGGACCTCATACCCATGTGTAAGACTTGTCTCCTTCAGTTTTCTCAACTCTAAATTGAGAAAAAATTCTATCATTAGACTATTGTGTTCATTAAATGAGACCGTGTGTATGATCTGCCTAGAACAGTGCCTGATTTATTAGATAATTAACACAGGGTGGTTGCTTTCTTTCTTCTCTAGACTAAATGTTACTAGAGGGTATGAAGGTGGGCCCTGCCTCAAGGAGCCCACATTCAGAACTCAGCCTCATTTCATCAGAAATACTGGACTCCTGACCAACAATGAACAAAGTGATAGGCTAAATACAAAAGCTCCAAACCGACTCTTGACTCCCTTACCCGAGGCTGGTGTGATAAGAATAAGACAGGGTGTAAATCTCTCCTCCTGGTCTGGGCACTCAACCAATATTCCATCATCTGCAACAGCTGTTTGCCAACCTTTAGTTGCACACTATATAAATAAACAACAAAGAAAAAAATGTGAAAGGAAAAAGAGAGGCTGAGTTTAAGACACATAATTGAGTCCAGTTTGAAATACTTGCTTGCATAGACATAGACACTAAGAGCACTTTATTCATTCAAACACAAAATTCATCAACATTTATTAAAAATCTGACTCTATGCCAGGAACTAGCTGAGTTAGGTGTGAACAAACAGAGATGAAAAGACATCAATCCTGTCCTAAAGAAGCACAATTTCAAATGGTTTTCTTTCCAGTTACCAAGTAATTTTGGAAAACCACACATTTCAAAATTAATTTAGGTTTTGTTTACTTAAAGTGGGACACAACTCAAGTCCCATTAAAAAAAAAAATATGCTAGTCCTGGGACCAGCAGTTGGCGTAAAGGCAATGTTGCTGGACTCCCATGTAGTCGATCACAGTTTTAGTCCTGGACCCGGTGGCTTAAACTCATACAGGGTGCATGTGTGTGTATGCCCAAGATCCCGAGAAGAGAATGGAGGAGAAGGGATTGCAGCGTGGCCATCCCCCGCCATTCCCAGGGGGAATAATTTCTTGCTTTCTGTTTCTCTGTTTCTCTCTGTCTTTCTGGCAAGCGCATGTACCCTATAGCAAAAACCTCTCCAAAAAAAAAAGAAAAAAGAAAAAAGCTATTTCTAAAAGTAATGCTTTAAGGTTAATTCTTCAAGACACAAAAATGTAATTTTTTCTATATTGATCTGTACTTCTGCAAAATGTAGACAGTTCCTGACAAACCAATAGGTTATGCACTGAAACTTAAGTGTTAAATCCTTGATTTACAACTCAGAATGCATATTATAAAGAAACAGCATTGGGGACCAGCACATGGCATAATGGTTATGTCACTGGACTTCCACACGGTCAACCACGGTTCAAGTCCTGGGCCTAGAGGCTTGAAACTCATGTGTGTATATGTGTGCCCAAATAATCCAAAGGGAGAATAGAAGAGAATGATTGTGACATGGTCATCCCCCACCCTGCAGGGATGATTTCTCGCTTTCTGTCTCTCTTGTCTCTCCAGTGAACATACATGCCCTACAGCAAAAAAATCTCTCTCAAAAAAGAAACAGGTTTTTGCTATAGGGCGCGTGAGCTTGCCAGAAAAACAGAGAGAGACAGAAAACGAGAAATCACCCCCCAGGGGGGATGGCCATGC
Organism: Tupaia belangeri chinensis; assembly: GCF_000334495.1. Lineage (NCBI taxonomy): Eukaryota > Metazoa > Chordata > Mammalia > Scandentia > Tupaiidae > Tupaia > Tupaia belangeri. Next base: position 667,692 of record NW_006208752.1, read on the forward strand.
CTCAATCCCTTCTCCTCCATTCTCCTCTTGGGATCTTGGGCACGCATGCACACATGCCCAGCGTGAGTTTAAACCCAGGCCCGGACTCAAACTGCAGTCGACTACGTGGGAGTCCAACGACATAGCCATTACGCTAACTGCTGGTCCCGAAGTTGGATTTTTTTAAAACAAACCTGTAAAAACTGATTGATCTATAATGCACCTGAGATGATGAGAGTGATAAAACTATAGAGCCAACCTTTTTTGTATTCCCAGGCCAAAGTATATTCAGGGAAATATCTCCAAGAGTGGTCATCGGGACAGCTGACTCATGACAGGGCCCCACCCTCCTTTCTCTCTTTTATCTGTTGGAATGAAAATTTCACACACTGATGATACTAGTAGACTCCTTGTAAGCAGGAGACAAAGGGCAGTAACTAAATTGGGGCCATGACAGATACTCTAGAGATGAGAAGCTGAGCTAGGGAATTCTTGAGTGAGGAAAGAAACAAGGGTTTTATGAAACAGCTGAGAAGCTAGTGCAGAGAATGGGGCTTGAAGTGGGCCAAGGTCTCTTCCAGTGATGAAAGCTGAAACATGAGGGAGACAATTTATGCCTATGAAGCACAGAGTGTACTTCTTGCCCATCATTGTGCTCAATTGTGATGGAGATATTGGGGACAGATGATGGGGAAGAGGCAAAAACGTCTTCTGGAATACAACCTTTCTGGAAAATAATTGTATTTGTGAGGAACATGGGACCCCAAACCTATCTGAGCTTCAAAACGTTAGAGCAAATGGAGTTGGAGCTGGGTAATAGTTGGACCAATGAATCACAGAGGTAAAGTGGTGCCATAGTGGTGCTCTCTTGACAAATAAAGGAACATTTCCTTATCTTCTCATCTTACCCCTTCCCCACACCATTTTTATTTCACCTAGAGCTTGAGATGAGGGGATAAGATATATAGGGAGACAGCTCCTAGCCAGATGCAGAGTTGGGATTGGGGAGTTCAAGGAAAAGAAAGAAAATTCCCAGTTAGAGAAACCAACAGACTGAACTCTCATGTTATCGACTGCATTTTTTTTTTTTTGAGAGATTTTCACTGTAGGGCGCGTGCGCTCGCCAGACAGACAGAGAGAGACATAGAGACAGAAAGCGAGAAATCACCCGCCAGGGGGGATGGTCACGCCGCAATCCCTTCTCCTCCATTCTCCTCTCGGGATCTTGGGCACGCACGCATACGCACCCGGCGTGAGTTTTAAGCCACCGGGTCCGGGACACGAACCGCGGTCGACTACGTGGGAATCCAGAGACATAGCCATTACGCTAACTGCTGGTTCCCGACTGCATTTTGATCTGGATCTGGCGGCTTAAAACTCAGGCCAGGCACATGTGCATGTGTGCTCAAAATCCAAAGAGGAGAATGGAGAAGAAAGGATTGCAGAGTGATCACTCCTCTGGGGAGTGATATCCCACTTTCTGTCTCTATCTCTCCAACAAGTGCACGTGCCCTATAGCAAAGATCTCCAAAAAGGGAAAAGAAAAAGAAAAGTCCCAGTTAGCAGCAAGGAACAGCTGAAGCTCTGGTGAAGCCTTCGTACAGTAAGGATATTCTACATGCACAAAGTAGAATGTGCTCTGAAAAAGGCAGTGCCTCCTCGGCAACTTCATCAAACATGGTGTCCATCTTCCTCTGCCCTCCCTTACACTTTAGCTTGAAGGAATCTGCCCCAGGTTCCAGGAATAGTTTTCAATAAGACTCTTCCCATCTTTCTTTTAGTCAAAGATTTCACCTATATTTAGATACTTCCTCTCTTCACATTCATTTAGTATAGAAAAAAAAAATGCATGAAAATGTGGTCAGGTGACAGTCTGATTCTGAAGAAGTATTCTTTCTACCAGAAAGTGTATTCTTATAGGCCACTGCCCTGATGGAAGGTGTGACACGTCTCTCAGATATCAGAAATTAGAAATGTGGGTACCTCATTGTGTCACAAATGTGACCACAAATGAGGGTCATTTATAGTGACCCTCAGTCAACTTATATTTTCCAAATATAGAGATAATCATTGCTTGATGTACAGGCTATAATTGAATCACAGCCATCAGTGACATGGTTATTTGTTGTTATAGCAATTTTAACAAAATTATGCGTATGGCAGCCTAATTACAAGAGCACCACCAGTGACCCAGCTGGCATTTTCAGTATGTTATCTAAGAGATATGATCGCAAGGCAAATCAGAGCTGACTTAATGAAGTTTCTGATCAGAGGCTATTCTGAAGACAAGGAGTTATTGAAGAAGACAAAGAGGAACTGATGACTGGCAGATTTATGTAGGCTATTAGAGAACAACAAAAAGCAATGAAATTTACTTTATTCAACCTTCTTTCCAGTGGTAGCAATAGAAGTTGTCTTCCTTCCTAGTAAGAGAATCCCCAAATCATAAAAAATTAGCTGTAAAAAAAGCCTAGAGGTTAGTTAGTTCAATGATATTCAAGTTGGGGGGTACCTCAAAAGACTATAAAATCTCTTGGCAGACTTTTGCAAACTATCCCTCCCCCTAATACCATGTTATGTCTATGGGTCAGGGGATAAGACTTTGTCCTTGCCTTGCTTGAGAATCATGACAATGAGGAGCAGCATAATGCAGGGACTGAGAACAAGCATCTCAGTATTGGAGAGGCCTGGATCAATGAAGGTTAAGTCCCCCACTAGTTGTGTGACCTTGATGAGTTTTCACATACTCTGAGCCAATTTCATTGCCTCCAAATTGGAGATAATAAGAGAATACAATGCAAAATTATGTACTGAGGATAAAATGAGGAAACACACTTACGTTTGCATAGTAAGTACTTAATTACTATTCCGTATAACTCTTTTAATGCTACTACTATTGCTGCTGCAGTTGCTGCACGGGCCCAGCAGCATCCAGTATATTGAGACAGAAAAAAAGATTGAGACCCAGAAAATCGATCCAACTCACTGAGGAGGCGCTTGAGATCCAAAAGCAAAACTAACTCGTTACCCTAAAGTTGCCCAAATGATGAGTCTGGACCAGATTCCAGGGTTCCACATGGTATGTCTCGTGCTCTTCACGCCACACTGAATCACTGGGTGCTGACAGCTAATGGAATGGCCGGATGTAGGGGGAATGTACTGGTCTAGCTGCCAAAGGCACAGTTAACCCTCTGAGCAGTGCCTTTCACCCTGTGTGGAGTCTCTAATGTTCTGGGAAGTAGCAAAGTGTGTTGATGGAGGATTGGAGGTCTGCATTACTCCCCCACCTACCAAGCCTCCTTCCCAGATCATGTGACCCATATTTTACCGAATCGTTGGAAAAGTCCTAATGTATTTTTATATGTAAAAATGCGTCATAACTTTTCCGATGATCCAATATTATCTTTAAAACTTGGACCTTTCTCACCCTAGGATTTTTCTTTTTTTTTTGGAGAGATTTTCACTATAGGGCGCGTGCACTCGCCAGACAGGCAGAGAGAGACATAGAGACAGAAAGCGAGAAATCAACCCTCAGGGGGGATGGTCACGCCGCAATCCCTTCTCCTCCATTCTCCTCTCAGGATCTTGGGCACGTACGCAAACGTGCCTGGCGTGAGTTTTAAGCCACCAGGTCTGGGACGTGAACCGCGGTCGACTACGTGGTAGACCAGTGACATAGCCATTACACTAACTGCTGGTTCCCTCACCCTAGGATTTTTCATGCTGGTCGTCTATTATCTAAGCTTTTGGTCAGGGATCATGGCAAAGTGTGCGTGTGAAAGTATCAGTATATACATACATACCCATACATCTGGTACCACATATATATGTCCAATGTACATATAAACCAGATTTTCATCATTGTTTAATTTCCTTACCTACCGTCAGTGGTATTGTTCTGATTACTGTAGCTATTTAGGTTTAAACAAAAAAAAAAAGTAATGATGATAAGTACCTACACACACTTCTGGTAGAAGCCTCAGATGTTACTTCTAAATGTTAAAAGTATTTTTGAAAAGTTGAATAGCTATGAGTAATGTTTAAGTACCTAATAGGAGCTTTAAAGGACAATAATTTAGTGTAAAGCCTGTCTTTCAAGGAAATGAAGTTTGACAAGAAACATGTCTTAATACATTTGTCATAAAACCAAAAAATTCTTAGCCTATATTTTTTCTCACTACCTGTTTTTTTCATTTTTTAAAGACTTTTTTCCTGCCAGAGGGTACATGTGCTCACTGTAGAAACATGTACAGAGATAGAGAGAAGGAACAGTGAGAAATCACCCTCCAGAGGAAATGGCCACACCTCAATCCCTTCTCCATTCTCCTCTCAGGATTTTGGGCACACATGAACATGTGACTGGCATGATTTTCAAGTTGCAGGGTCCAGGTCTCAAACCATGGTTGACCATGTGAGAGTTCAGTATCTTAACTACATCACCTGCTAGTCACCATCTTCTTTAAAACAGACTCTTTCTTTGTTCTTATTTTTTTCCCCTGGGTTTTTGATAAAGGCTTACTATTCCCACCTGTAGGATTCTCCCTCCTCTGCACCTTTTTCTCTCTCCATCTGGCTCTGTGTCTCTCTCACCTTGCCCTTCCATCACAGTTTTTCTCGGGATGGTTCAGGACCTGTGTGATCCCACATATTTTCACTTGCCAACCAAGGTCACATGCAGTTGTCTTTCCTCTTTTCCTCCACTGATTTTCAGCCATGAACTTCAGTGTTGACCTTCCCATTTTTCCTGATTCTGCCTCGGATTATCCCTGGTGTCCTGCTCTGTCTTCCTCCAACAGGTGTTTACTGCTGCATCCATTCCCCACACTCGCTTCCCCAGGTCCTGACGTCTGAGTTTGGTTCAAGCCAGCAACTACACTTCACCTTCTATTCGTTCCTTTTGTATGACTGCTTAAAGTTAGATGTCTTAGGGGTCATACGGTGGTGCAGCAGTAACACAAAGCGACGCGAGGCTGACTTACATGGGAAGGTTCCAGGTTCTCATTCGGAGACCTCCTTGAACAACCAGGAGGGTGCCTGAGGCCCAGGAGCTAGTGGAGGCTGCGAGTGGACTGCAGAGTGTAGACAATATTGAGAGTGCTTGTCTCTTACTCGCTCATGGAAAAAAATAAAACTTTTTAAAAATATCCACTCCTAGATTGTATCTCTACTTGGATTAACACTCTAGGGCAGTTGCCACGACATTTCTCAAGTACTCACTACTCCCTCCATTTTTTTGTCATTCCCCTTGTGCAGCTCCCCTCGCAGGTCCTTCTTTTCTTATTCCAATCCCTTATTTTTTTTCCATAGAGCTGATCACGATATGAAAACAAATTTTACTGTAGAATTTATTTTGTATAATGAAGACAACTGAATGTTCCTTAGGCTGAATCAAAAAGCAAGTGAAGGGACCAGCAGACATCATAATAGTTTTGTCATGGGACTCCCACGTAGTTGACCATGGTTCAAGTCCTGGTCCTGGTGGCTTAAAATTCATGCTGGGCATGTGTGCATGTATGCGCAAAATCCCAAAAATAAAATGAAGGATGAGGGATTGTGGTGTGGCCATCCCCCCGGCGGGGGGTGGATTTCTCACTTTCTGTCTGTCTCTCTGGCAAGCGCACTCTCCCTATAGCAAGCTCTCTCTCTCTCTCCCTCTCTCTCTCAAAAAGAAAAAAGAAAAAAGAAAAAAGAAAGTGAATAGAACAACTTATAATTTAGTTACGGAAATAACTTTACATTTGTCTTTACTTTCTTATTTTTACTATAGCCTCTCAATTGAGAAAACAACTCTCTATCCTAAGAAAATACATGAAAATGGGTCTAATCTAATTTTCTTCTGTTTATTTGCTAATATTCTGGTCCCTCTGTGGTCTCAAACAAATTAATTTTGTTTATAATTTTTAAGGAGAAATAGATTTTTTTGGTTGTTTTCTAGTTCACTGCAAATGGATTTTGGAATAAGCATGTTTTGCAGAAACACTGATCATAACTCTGTCATGTACAATAATGAAATGGAAGAAAGTCAAGACTCGCCTGGACAAATAATTACAGAAAAAGTTTACATTTCAGACATTACTCAATCAAGATGGCCTAACAGCTTTCTTTTATGCCTTGTATAGAACAAAAACTTAGGTTTTGAATTTCCACAATAGTAAATCAATTTCGATGCATTTATAACTTTGGGACTACTCATGACTAAGCAGCCTAAAGACTGAAACAACCACAAAGATTCAAGTTCACGATGACTCATCTAAAGGAGGCAAAGAACTAGGTAGTCTTAGATTCACTTCTCTTTCATTTTATTAAAACCAGCTCAGCTCACAAAAGGAATTTTTCATCAGGAGTGGAATTCCCCAGTGCTGTGGTCCCATATTAACTCAGGGCAGAATGCCCATTAAGGGGAAGAAAGGCCATGAGGACATGCCAGGGCTGAACTGTGCTGGGTCCCTCTCTCTAGTATGTGCATTCACTGGGTAAAGTCCTTATAGTGGGCGAGGATTCCGATATGGCAAAGCCTGGAAATTTATCTTCATCCCAAACTCCTAATTCTGTGATTTTTTTAAACAAGTGTTTTTCCAAAACATTGGGGGAAAAAAATGAAGAAGATATGTCCTCTTCTCGGTACATGAAAATTAACTATTTTTAATCCACAAAATCAGCCCCAGCTACAATGACATAAACCCTAAAATGAGCAAGAGGCACCAGATTCCTCTTACTGTTATCTTGAATTTATTTCGTCATTTAAAAAATTAATATTATTCTTAATTGATAAATTAGGATGTAAATTTATAGGGTAAAATATATTTTGATATATGTATACAATGTTAAATTCCTGAATCAAACTAATTAACATATCAGTCTCTTCACTTCCTTATCATTTTTTGTAAAGAGGCATTTGAAATCGACTGTCTAAGCTATTTTGAATAGCCATGTTCTAGTGGTATATATATTTCTTATTTGCCAGAGTGTGTGTGCTCTCCAGAGAGAGAGAGAAAGAGACAGTGCCTCAATAGAACATGGTCGCATTATGATCCCCCTGCTTCCTTTCCTTATCCCGTTAGGATTTTTTTTCCTATAAGGCACGTGTGCTTGCCAGAGAGGGAGAGGAAGAGAAATCACACTCCAGGGGGAATGGCCACATCACAATCCCTTTCCTCCATTCTCTTCTTGGGACTTTGGGCACACACACACATGTACCCTGCTTGTTCCCCAAGCTGCTGGGTCCAAACCACACAGCTGGTCATGTGGGGTCCAGCAGCCTTAATCACCATGCCACAGGCTGGCCCCCATTAGGATTTGGGACACACACACACACACGTGTTGTGTTTTCAAGCCTCTGGGTACCAGGATTGAACTCAATTGGCCACATGGGATCCAGCTTGCTAGGAATAGCACTTAACCACTGTTCTTTGGGACCAGCCCCTACTAGTAGTTGTATTTTCAGGTTTTCCAGCAACTTCCATATGTTTCTATAATGGCTGACTAATTTACCATCCCACCACAGTGTTCAAGGCTTCCCTTTTCTCCACATTCTCACAAACACTTACCATTTATGGTAACAGGTATCTAACAGGTATATGATTATATCTTATTGTAATAAGGTGGTATCTCATTTAGTTTGCATTTTCCTCATGTTTAGTGATGTTAAGCTTTTTTTGAGAAAGAGAGAGAGATTTTTGCTATTAGGCATGTGTGTGCACCAGAAAGACAGAGAGAGACAGAGACAGAGAAAGTGAGAAATCATCCCCCCAGGGGGGATGGCCATGCCACAATCCCTTCTCCTCTATTCTCTTCTTGGGATTTTGGGCATGCACGCACATGAACCTGGCGTGAGTTTCAGATTGCTGGAGCCAGGACTTAAACCACAGTTGGCCATGTGAGAGTCCAGTGCCTTAACCACTATGCCACCAGCTAACCCCTTTTAAGCACTTTTTAATGTATCTGTTGGTCATTTGTACATCTTCTTTGGAGGAATACCTATGAAATCCTTTACCCCTTTTTTAGTCATTTTGTTTTCTTGATATTCAGTTGTTTGAATTTCTCGCATATTTTGGATTTAATCAGATGTCTGGTACAAATATTTCTCTATATGGGAGATATCTTCACTCTCGATTGTTTTCTTTTCACTGGGTTCTTAGATGATTCTTTGAAGTTCTTGCTAATAGGCTAACATGCTAATATATTAGTATTAACTAGTGATATACTAAATTTTAGGTAATAGGCTGATGAGTAAAACAGTCATGATATTATAATATCCTGAGGTTCTTAGAGAATGGCTTAGATGTCCACAGAACTTCTGTCTCCCTGCTGGGTCCTCTTCATTTTGCAGGTGCCTCATCTGTTTTTCAGTCCTTTCAGAGCTATTCGTATGTGCTGACTCTTGCCTTCTGTGCCTGGCCCTAACTGCGGCTTGCCATTGCTGCTTCTGTGTGATTCAGTGACTTCACTCTGCATGAAAAGGATTGTCCTCCCACCCCTCCCCCAAGGCTGCTCCTTTGGACTCCCTGTTGTTAAGTAACACTGTTAATTGGGCTATCCAAAATCTCTTCCCTTTTCTCTTCTACCAAAATGCTTCCAGCAATCGCGGTAACATAGTCAAATACGTCCATTCTTAGCCTGTTTTTATCCCCTGGCCCCAGATGTAAGGAGAGATCTGCTGGAGAGAATTCTGGGAAAGATTGCCTCCCTCATGGAAAGGAACACACACCACTTTGAGTTTCTCCTTATAGCCTCAAAAGCATAAGTAGCAGCTGACAGGACAGCACTTATACCTGGGATGTGAGGCAAGACCTAGAGAGTCACAGAGATGGCCTCACTGACGTTATCGAGCCACTAAAACAACACCAGCAGCCTGTACGGCTGGACTTACTATGTGAGAAGTTTAAGCATATCGTTTAAGCCTACGTGGTTGTTGGGTTGTTTCTTGCAGCCGAATGCCATTCTTACTGACATATTGCCATTACCACTATCAGAGTCAAAGCTACCTCTGCATGTTAGGAGTTTAGTACATTTTTCTATTCAAGTGCTATCTAGAACATTGATGAAAAACTGACCCCAAAGAAATATTCAGTCTTCGTGAAAACTGTCAGCACATCATGAGTCTCATGGTGGTTCGGTGCCCATCAGCTTCTATTTCGGTTGTTTGCCTGTGAGCTTTTAGCCAAATCACCTGGCGAGACGGGGTGTGGGAAGCGAGTCCAGTAGCACAGTCCAGTAGAATGAGCAGGAACTACACATGCACCCCACAGTCACTCCATCCCTCCCAATCACATTACGCCGACCTTCTTGAAATAAGATTATGATATCCTATCTCTTACATGCTCAACTCGGAAGGAGGCATCCACTTACGCCGTCCTACATTTGAATCTCCCATTAATATGGACACTAGTTTCAAGATCTGGTGGTATCTGGGCAAAGGATCTCAGTTCACTAAGCTCATTCATTCTAGAAGGAATCATAATTAAATAAATATTCCAAACTTCACACTCATCATCTCTTTCTCTCCTCTTGTTACTAAACAGAGACATTATCTATCATAGAAAAATCTCTTCTTATGTAATCTCATCTCCTCTCACTTTTTCAGGACTCTTCCTCTCTGGAGAAAACCATTGTTTCTTATGTCTCTTATATAACTTCAACCTCTCCTTCTTTATTAGGTCCTTTTCATCAAAATCTAAACATATTACTGTCTCTCCCACCTTAAGGAAAATAAAAAAAATGAAAACTATATTTTATTGAACTATAAATCTCCAAGTAAAAATCTCATCTTTTCTCCTAGGCACAAAATATATGATAGCTTCAATGGATACTTCTGCTTATTACTGACTTCGCCAGTCCAGTCTTACCTAAAAATAGTTCTTATTCTTACCATCTGACTCCTAGCATTAAGTCAGCAATGACTCGCATGTCGCCAAGGCAATAAAAGTGCTCATGTCTCTCCTATTGGACCTCAGTATCCTTCGTACACAGGTTTCCACTCCTCCCTTGTAGTAACGGTCTCTTTCCTTGTTTATCTGTCTAAAACCACTACACTTCCCTTGTTTTCCTCCAACTGATCAGTTCCAGCCTCCTTTACACTTCCCCTCTACCCACCCTTTTCATACAGACCTGCCTCAGGACTCAGTCTTGGAACCTTCTCTGTCTTTCTCCATATCCTCTCCCAAAGTGATTTTGTTACTCTCATTATCCTCAAACACCATCTATGGCCAATGGTCTGAATCATGTCTGCATCCCAGACCACTCTTCTGAGTTATAGACACATGTCCAAATGTCCATACTGTCTCCACTTGGGACATTAGAATGTGTTATAAGAATCTCAGATACAGTATTCCCTAAAATAAACTTACTCTGTATAACCACCTTGCCCCAAACTGCATTTCTGTAGAGTTTCTTATTATAGTAAATGGTACAAACATCCCCTCAGATCTGTTACCCAGAAGCCTGTGAGTCATCCTTACCACCTCTCTCTCTTTCAATGTCTTCCCTCACCTTCTCCCCCCAAAAATCAGCCTCTAAATCCAGTTGACCTTGTCTCCTAAATCTACCTTCGTTTCAGTTTAAGTCACCATCATCTCTTAACTGCACTACTCAAGTTACTTTCTAACTACTTTTCTTTAACCCAGTTTTTCTTGCCTTAACCTTGCTTTTCACACGGCAGTAAGAGTCATTACTTAAAATGTACTTCTGAACAAATCATTCCTTTACTGAAACCACCAAATGGTTTCTTGATATTAAGCATTAAACCCAAAGTCCTTCTTTGCATTTCCTGAGCAAAACAATCTCTTTCTTGCCTCAGGACATTATTTATATGTCTCTGCTAGGAATGCTATTTCTTCCACTTTGAGCACAGCTAATTCTTGCTCATCTTCCAGGTATGAATTTAATTACTACTTTCCTGAGGAAATTTCTCCTGATTAAATTAGAAATAATGTTAACTTCCCTATTTAGTTTCAGACCACCCTGTGATTTTCAATTATAGGACTTATCACTCTAGTAATTACATCCTACTTACGTGATTATTTAGTAGGGAGGCTCTAGCTAAATAATGTAAGCTCTCTGAGGGTAGGAATTTGGTGTAATTGCTCACTAATACATTCTCAGTCACTAGCACAGAGGAATAGTAGGTGTTCAGTAAGATTTGTTGGATTCATAAACTGAGTTTTATACTGAGTTCTGCTTTTAAGACCTATACCAACTTCCTGTTCTGTTCACAGATATATTTGACTTTAATTATGACTAATATGGGTACTTATGTTTTAATTATAAGTATTTAATTATGATGCTTATTTAATTATATTTACACCTCCAGAGATATGTGAATAGAAAATATTTATTTTTAAAAAAACTATTAAAAAATAAATTTGGGGGGAATCAGCAGTTAGCGTAATGGCTATGTCACTGGACTCCCACGTAGTCGACCGCGGTTTGCGTCCCGGACCCGGTGGCTTAAAACTCACGCCGGGCGCGTGTGCATGCGTGCCCAAGATCCCAAGAGGAGAATGGAGAAGAAGGGATTGCGGCATGAACATCCCCCCTGGGGGGTGATTTCTCGCTTTCTGTCTCTATGTCTCTCTCTGTCTGTCTGGCGAGCGCACGTGCCCTATAGCGAAAAAAACTCTCCAAAAAATAAATAAATAAATACATTTTTAGGGGCCATCAGGTGATGTGCTGGCTAAGGCACTGGACTCCCACATGGCCAACTATAGTTCTAATCTCAGACCTGCTGGCTTAAAACTCACACTGGGTGCAAATGCATGTGTGCCCAAAATCATAGGAGGAGAATGGAGAAGGGATTGTAGTATGTCCATCCCCCCCGGGAAGTGATTTCTCACTTTCCCTCTGACTGTCCCTCTCTGTGTCTCCCTCTAGTGACCACATGTGCTCTATAACAAAAACTTTTAAAAAATAATAAGTAAATAAATGAATTTTTTCAAATAACTAAAAGAAGTTCTGAATTTTTCTAAGAATTTTTAGAAGAATTTTATTTTTCTTGAAGACTACTTGCCAGTAAGTTGTGTTGTGTTTTTTTTTTTTTTTTTTTTTTGTTTTTTTTTTTTCATTTATTTTTTTTAATTTGACCAGAGAGAGGGGGAGAGAAAGTGAGAAAGCAAGCCACCAGGTCCAGGACTTGAACCATGGTCGGCCATGTGGGAACTTCCAGAGCCTTAAACACCATGCCACCTGCTGGTCCCCCCAGTTGTCATGATTTTTGACAATGAGAAAAATAGTCAAAAATCAACTACTTTGGTAAAATTGATATATTCCTCATCGAGGTTCAAAATAAATGAGAAAAACATCTCTCACCTTTTTAAGGCACTTTCTAAATTAAATAAAATTTTCATTCTAAATCTACTGTTGTGAGCTTAAGGAAGAAAAGTTGAAGTTAGGCCCTGTAGAGCAGTCGTTAAGTGCTGAGCACTGAAAACAAGACCCCACATGACCAACTGCAATTTGAATTATGCCCTTGGCAGTTTGAAAAATATGCCGGGTGTGTGCATGTATTGATACATGCCCCAAATCCGGACGTGATGGAGAAATGGAGGAAAAGGATTGTGATGGGACTGTGCCACATTTCGGGGAAGGGGAGCTTTCTCTCTCCCTGTCTCTTTTGAATGCATGTGCCTTCTGGCAATTAAAAAAAAGAAGTTGAAGAGTGATGCTCTAAAACTTTCCTTGAACGATGTTCTAATACAAGAAATTAAAGCCAGTCTGTGTCCCTAGGGTCTATTATTAATACATGTGGGAATAGAATGATTAACACATAATAATAGACCCCAGGGGCAAACCCTACCAAACAAGGAAGAAGACTGATGAGGATATAAATTCTAGGAAACTCCAAATTTTCAAGGGTTTTGATTTATTGACATGAGAATATCGTAGCAGACAAGAGAGAGAGGAAGAAGTAATTAAAACAGATTTCTCAAGCTCAGCATTCTTCACTTTGTGCTGGATAATTCTTTGTTGCTAAGGGTGGTTCTATGCATCATGGGATATTTAACAGCCTTCCAGGTCTCTGCCCAATGGCTGCCAGCAGTAAATCCACCCACTGATCTCCACAATAGTGACAATTAGAAAGGCCTCCAGACATTGCCAAATGTCCCTTGGGAGAAGGTGGTGGGTTGGGAGGGAGAAAAATCGCCCCTGGTTGAGAATCACCAGATCAGAGAAGGTCATAGAGTCATTTGCTGATTCAAAAAAAGACAGATGAAGAAGTTCTCTCTGTCATTCACTGATTTCTTGATTTTTTTTGTAAGATTTAGTCATTCATTCATTTGACCAAACACAGTACCAGGTACAATATTCTCAAGATAAATACAGCACAGTTCTTTTAGGAACTGAAAGTCTACTAAGATAAAGAGCCCATTGTCTTACAAGGTATCATGGATTCATAGTTACATGAGATGTAGATCATAGCTATCTCCCATGAAAGGTGCTTTCTCACTTTCCCTCTGATGATTTTGATTAATGCATAATCAAAATTAACCGGAAAAGGTCACAAATTTACCCCAAATTCACAGTAGACCTATTATGGTAAATAAAGTAAATTAGCATTCAACAGTCAGTTCAACTTCTGGAGTGCCTTCCTGCTCTGCACCAGTTGGAGAACTAAATCTACCTCACCCAGAATCCTTTGCAACCAGGTATTGGGGATACAAATTGGCTCATTTCATTATACTTGCATGAGATCAAATTCATAGCTAGGAAGAGCCCATCTGCTGCCTGATGCTCAGAGGCACAGTCCTGGAGACTTGGGTGTATTCTCAGCAGTGTTCCAGTATCTGGTTTTGAGCTTTCCGGGGATGCGGTGGGAATAGTGGTGGCTTCCTGATCCCTGGATGGCAGCTATGGCACTGTACTCTTGAATGCAACTGATCAGTAAGAGGCCCCTAATTCTATCTTTCTACTTCGAAAGAAGCAGCACCACCCCTGCCTCTGAAACTTGTTCTGAAAGAGTCAGCCTTCAACCTCTAGCATTCTATTGAGCATGGATGAGTCTGAGTCTATGTATTACAGGCATTCTGCTTAAAATAGCTAGAATGAGTTCTGGTTTTCGCAAAGGGAGCCCTGCGACTGTATACAACAAGCTTTAATAACTCAGTAAATATATCACACACAGTGTGATCACACTCCCCCAATATAGAAACAGATCCTAGACGCTTCAGTTAAGCACCAGATGAAGAATTTGGCTTGCACTTAGGAGCCATGCTGCATGAAAAACATGTTTGCTTTTGTTTGTATGTTGTCGAATCAATGCAAGTAAAAATATAAGACTGCACATAAAATGCAGCGCCAGAGATAAGCGTAGGATGCAATATGGAGGTGATACAGTTAGGGAAGATTTTCTAGAAGAGTCATGACTGAGATAAGTTGGAGTATGAGTAAGAGAGAGCCAGGAAAACTGCATTTGAGGGGTGGGGAAAAGGATAAGAGCAGCTAAGCAGAAGACATACAGTAAGTACAAAGAGTTGGGAAGGAGTGGTACATTTACAGAGGTGGCAATAGTTCGGTGTACACAGGCTACACAGTGAGAGGTAGGGACTGTGGAGAGATTATTTAGAAAACAGGGAAAAGATCATGAAGAAGAGAGAACAGTTTAACTTACATATTTTGAAATCTCAGAAGCCAATGATTATAAAATACACTATTCATTGTATAAAAGCTTTAAGGAAAAATAGACACATTACACTAAATGTACACATTTCTTTAAGATTAAATTAAAATATCATTCACTCATCAATCTAGACTCTTTCTTTTCAATACCTAATCAAAATTTGCATCTAAACCATATTGACAAGTATAGAGAGTACAGAGATCCTTCTAAACCACTTTCGGTCATTAGCAGTTAGATTTAGCTTTTCACCAGTGCCTGTGGTCTTGATATATTTTTTTTAAGATTGAGAGTAAATTTCAAGGCATATCAAATAATATTAAGATTTCTTAACCTGCATTTTCTATTTGGTTAAATTTAGAATTTTGATTTTTCTGTGATTGAATTATATTGGCCAATTACCATAGGTCAAATAGCTTCTCTTAAAAGAGAGCCAAAAACTTTGACACTTAATCAATAGTCCATAACTGAATAATAGTCCTATGTAAGTTAATGCGTCTTAATCACACTAACTTCTCCCTGCTTAGAAAAGCCCATGAGCTGGTGCCAGCTGGCAGTATGACTGATGAGGTGGCTGGACAACTGGGCCGTTCAAGTTCCAGACCCAGTGGCTTGGGAAACACGCTGAGTGTATATGTGTGCATGCCCAGAATCCTAAAAAGAAAAATGGAGGAGAAAAGATCATGGAGCTTTCTCACTTTTCCTCTCTCTCTCTCTCTCCCTCTGTCTCTGTCTCTTTCTGGTAAGTGCATGTGCCCTATAGCAAATTAAAAAAAAAAATTCAATGCTCTGTTGCAGAAGATTTGGCAAGTCTGAACGTCTTTAATGCCATTGTCTAGTATATGAAAGTCAATAATATTTTAAGTAGAATTTACTTTAATTTCAGGGCTGCACGATAGTTTTTACAGAGGTGCTAAGTAAAGTTCAGGAGTCCAAATTTAAGTTTCAATTCAATGACCTGTTATCGATGCAAAAAGCCCAAGTAGGAGTGACAATAGAATGAGTATGGCTTGTTTCACATAACTCAAGAAATGCTAACTGTCACAATTCTCTCCACTGCCTAGAATCTGGTAATATTATTTTGACTGTAAGAGTTTTCCTGTGTTTGGAAATGATAAAATGTACAGGGAAAAAAAAATGATTCAAGCAAGATGGTTCCTGGAACAAAGTCCAGTATGGGCCCCCTACATACAACAACAAAAGTCTCATTTTCTTCTTCAGATGAAGAGATATATGATGGAGTAAGGTTGAGCAGGAAAATTATTTTGGATGTCAGGTGGGAGGAAAAAGAAAAAAAGAAAGTGGAAGGGAGTTTTTAATGCTTTAGTAAAAGTTTGATTTTATTAGGACCAGCAATTGGCATAATGGCTATGTCACTGGACTCCCACATAGTTCATCATGGTTCAAGTACACTACCCAGTGGCTTAAACTCACGCCAGGTGCATGTGTGTACGTGCCCAAGATCCCAAAAGGAGAATGGAAGAGAAAGGATTGCAGCATGGCCAAAGCTCGCTTTCTGTCTCTCTGTCTCTCTCTGTTGTTTCTGGTGAGCACACTCACCCTATAGCAAAAACCTCTCCAAAAAAAAGAGGGAGGTTGGGACCAGCAGTTAGCATAATGGCTATGTCGCTGGACTTCCATGTAGTCGACCACGGTTCCCGTCCCAGACCTGGTGGCTTAAAATGCCGGGCGCGTGTGCGTGCGTTCCCAAGATCCCAATAGGATAATGGAGGAGAAGGGATTGCAGCATGGCCATCCCCCCGGGGGGGTGATTTCTCTCTTTCTGTCTCTCTGTCTCTCTCTGTCTGTCTGGCAAGCGCACACGCCCTTTAGCGAAAGTGAAGCGCGCCACCCCTTTAGCGAAAACCCCCCTAAAAAAAAAAAAAAAAAAAAAAAGGGAGGGGTGATTTTATTTAGAAAACAAACACAAAACCAGAGGGCAGATGATTTATAACCACACCCTAGGGACACTTAGATATGCAAATACTATGTGGTTCCTTTAATCTCTAAAACACACATAATTTTCCCTTTGAACAACCATCCTGATAAGTAGTAACAGCTATTTAAACTTTCTATTTTATAATATTTTGACTTTTCTGGTTTAAACTATCCATTTTAAACAGCCAATCTATGAATTTTGTTTTCCTGTCCAACTAGCTTAAAAATCTCTTAGTCCATTTTTGCTTTGCTAGCAGAAATATGTGACATGGAATGAACTTAAGAGAATAGTGGTTTAATTTGACTCACAGTTCTGGGGGCTAGGAAGTCCAAATGTATAACAAAATGACAAAAGACAGAACTCTTAGCACAACAGGATGTGGTCTGTAGCCATGTGGCTTTCTTTCTACTATTCTGTTACTCGCTTGTAACGCTCATCAGAACTCAATTATGGAGGCTCTGCCTAATGATATTATTATACCCAAAGGTCTTACCCTGAGACACCATGAAGGAATTAACTTTCTACTTAAAATCTTTACTATACAATCAAGTCTTAATACATGAATTTGGGAGGAGATGTCCAAATACCACCCAATAAGACCAAATTCCAAAGTATAGAACTTTGGGGGAACAAACCATTATTCAAACTATAATATCTCTTTTGCATGATTTGTTTTTATGTCTTCAGATTTCTTTTCCTCCCCCTCTTGTCCCTAAAATGCCGTCTAGAATAGAGAAGATGGTGGGGAGTGGAGGTTCCATCAGCTCATATAATCTCCAGAGAGAAAGAGCAGAAAAATCCTCTGATCCTCACTGTACCCTCTATCTCTGTCTCTGTCTCCACAGAAAGATGTTTTATCCACCACTTGACTATACCACCTGACATCTGTGGCTGATGTAACTTATGGGCTGGTGTCTGTGGACAGAAATAGCTCCATATTTTCCTTCCCTAAATGACTCAGCCCCACCTATACCCTCTCTAGTTTAACAGTTCACTCATACACAAGCACATACATGCACACACACACACACACGTCTGGTTCTGATTCCTACTGGGGCCCAGCTTAGGCCCACCCTATAAGCCTTGTCTGAAGCCACTTCACTCCTTCCTCAGTAACAACCCCTTGCACACTGGCAAGCCCTTCAGTCAGCCTTTCTGAGAATTCTAGGTTTCTCTTTAAGGGTATGAGACTTTGGCTACAACTGAGAAATTGAGGTGGCTTGAGAAAATTAAGTCCTGGAATTTCTTCAGCCCACCCAACCTTGTGGATCTGTAAAGTGTATTCCATGCATTCACACTCAGCTGCTTGTGGAACAGCCTGTAAGGCATCTCCTTCTTGAATTCCACTTGGAAAGGAAAGTAAAAACCCTGAGGGAGGTAGTATTTTCTAAACTTCTCAAACATACCAACCCTATATTGTCCAAGTCAAAGCCTGAATAGGGAGTGTCATCAGTCATTCCTGGACCTCCTTAGGGCCAGTTTTACTCAAGACATGGAAAGAGCAAGTTAGGAGTGGAGAACTTTAATGAGTTCAGTTGTCGATATTCTGAATTTGAAAAATCTATGGTACATCAAAGAGATATTCAGCAGGCACGTGGATTGTGGATCTGGAGCCTAAAAGGGTCTAAGCTAGTGAAGTAGATGTGAGAATGTTTCAAGTATTAGTGGCAGTCAATGTCATGAGAGTAGATAAGCTCACTCGCCCAAAAATTTGTAAAATGAGAAACGGGATAGAAAGGGGAATTGAGGAACATCATCATTTAAAGAATGTGCAGGGGAAAGGAGTAAACAAAGATGAAGAAAAATTCAGAGCAGTAAAATACAGAAAAAAAGAGAAAAAAAGTTATAGAATTCTCAAGTAAGACATCCATTTGCATTTAAAAAATAAATAAATAAACATGTGTATGGTCTTTATAACATCCCTACTTTGGGGTTTGGGGGAGGATCTTGAGCTAGTTTCACTCAGATTTTCCATTTCCCTAATCTGATATGTTTTCAAAAGACCTGCTCTTCTATGGATTCTTCTTTTTTTTTCTTTTCTTTTTTTTTTTTTGGAGAGATTTTTGCTATAGGGCACGTGTGCTCGCTAGACAGACAGGACAGACAGAGAGATAGAAAACAAGAAATCACCCCCTAGGGGGGATGGCCACACTGCAATCCCTTCTCCTCCATTCTCCTCTCGGGATCTTGGGCACACACGCACATGCGCCCAGTGTGAGTTTAAGCCACCAGGTCTGGGACGTGAACCGCTGTCGACTACGTGAGAGTCCAGCGACATAGCCATTATGCTAACTGCTGTTCCCTGGATTCTTAAAACTGGGGAAAAGAAATTTATTCACACAGTATAGTTAAACAGACATTGCATTTCACAAAGACTTGCACGTGGATGGGCAAAAACATTTCTGCTGAACAGTCACTTAAGTCCTAGCTTGGATCAAAGGAAAGCCTCACTAGGTTCCATGGGAATGGCAGTTATCAGAGTCCCCAGATGATGCTGACACAGACTGCACCCTTTGGAAACCCTTGGACAATGCCTGTCACAGGGGTCCTTCTCAGCAGTTCTCATTTCTGGTTGGATTGACCCTTTCTGGTCTAGCTATTTCCTTCTCATTTCATAACCTCTTTTCCCATTTCCTAAGTTTCTCTCCATGTTCAATAAAAGTTAAGGGGATGCTTTTCTCTCTGGATAGTCAAGGAAAGGAAGTCTTTCTATCACCTGTGATGTTTCCCTAAAGAATCACAGATATTTTTTTCAGTCAAAAACAGGAGGATACTTTCAGTTTCTGTTTTAACGTTGTCATGTTCTTTCACTAAAAAAGCTCAAAGAACCCAACTGCTTGAGTTGGGGGTGGGGGTGGGGGGCGGAGACAAGGAGAACTATTTCAAAGGAGAATAAGGGAAAAGACAGTGGTCTATCAGTGAGGAAACAACATTTATTATGTAAAATATTAGTCTGACAAGAAAACCCGGACAGTGTTAAAAAGATGACTTCTGGACATAGTACACTGAGAACACTGTCTAAAAAGACAAACCAGCAATGTCCAATAGACAGAGATATAAAATAAGCCCCTTCTTCTCCTCCTGAAGAAGTAAGAAATAGAGAGGGATAGCAAGTATTAAATTCTTATCAAAGTAGATTTTTTCAGGGCCTAATTCCACTTCTATCCAAGAATAAATTCATTACTTTGGGCTGAATATTGACTCTTTCTGAGCTTCATGGTGCCATTTATAATGCAGATTTGGGGGACAGGAGGTGGCATAGTGGTTAAGGACTCCCACGTGGCCGACTGCAGTTACAGCCCCGGACCCAGCAGCTTGAAAATCCTTCAGGCGCATGTGCATGCCCAAAATCCTGAAAGGAGAATGGAGGAAAGGGAATTTCAGCCTGGCCATTTCCCCTGGGGGTGATTTCTCACTTTCCCTTTCTCTGTCTCTCTCTCTCTCCAGTGAGTGCAAGTGCCCTTTGGCAAAAAGAATTAAAAGGAAAAAATCATATTTGTATTATGATAACCAAGAGTCAGGTCACTGATTTAAATGCTTCGTCAGCCAGTATTGACCAGTTTCACATCATTAGTCTAAACAAAGGTGGATACTGTTTAATCCAGTTCACCTTTTCCCCATCCTCAGGTTCAGGTAGAAAACGTTAAGAAAGTGAAGGTGGCACCTCACAACAATCTCTCCAGCTCTGACCCTGTCCATCACCTCACCCCAAAATGCTAGACTCCTTTATAAGGAGAGATTGAGAGATTATTCAGTTCCTCCTTACACATCACCATCTGCTTATCTAAAACCTTGCCTGCCTACTTAAGCCATGGGTTTTGGCCAGTGTCACTTTTCCCATAGCATTCCTTTATAGTTCAAGAGAGGAATAAAAAATTATAATTCACATAACAAGAAAAATATTTCTAAATACAGAAATGAGAGGCAAATATAAGTTTTCTAACATAATCCTCTTAAGAAGCATCTGTGATAGGGGCCGGCAGGTGGTGTGGTGAAGGGCACTGGACTCCCACATGGCTGACCATGGTTCGAGTACTGAACCCGGTGGCTTGCTTTCTCACTTTCTCTCTTCTCTTCTCTTCTCTTCTCTTCTCTTCTCTTCTCTTCTCTTTCTCTTCTCTTCTCCTCTTTACTCTCTCTCTCTCTCTTTCTCTCTCTTTCACTGTATCCTTCTCTGGTCACATTAAAATAAATTAAGTTAAATAAAATAATTCTTAAAAAAAAAAATAAAGAAGCATCTGTGATATCATGATCACACAAGACCACCACCCGAAGCCAGACCATCTGGGTTAAAATCACAGGTCCCTGCCTATATGCTTTGGGCATGCCATATATCCTCTCTGTGTCTCATACTATTGTTAAAACATGAAGCTTGCAGGACACTGCCTACCACATACTAAAACCCTCATTAAATATTATCTATGGACTATTGCTTACCTTCTTTAAAAGCTTTCAGCTTATCTTCTTATTTTATAATTGTCTTTAATGCCAAAAGAAATTAGTCATTCAGAATGATAATAATGCAAATGATGAGGATGAATTAATGATAGATCTAAAGAGAAGATGTAGGTTTTTGATCTACGGTAGCTTGTACACCTTAGATATTTATTATTGGAGAATCTGACCCCCACCCTGACAGTGAAACAAAACAAAACAAAACAAAAACAATTCACTGTTTGTAAGGAAAAACACCAGCTCTCATTAGTCAATTGACTCACATTGTAATTAGTTCAATCTTATTATATAATATAATTTGCTCTCAAAATGCTCATTTCAGTGACCAGAAGATGAAACTTGTCATGCTATAAGACCTACTATTTTAATGTCTTTTCTTTTTTTAAGTTTATTTGTTTTCATGGTGTGGAGCAGGGACTTCTCCAACAAGATGTCTTGTGTATGTGCACCCAGCACATACACGTTGAACCAGGAACCAAACTGCCATCTTCCATATGGTTTCAGCATTGCAGAGGATTGTGCTACCACTGTACTATTGAGGCCAGGCTTACTGTAGTCTCATAACAAGATAAGAAACCAATTAACCCGACTAACTCAGTAACAAATTCATTACAATCAAAAAACAGGAGTTAGTATATGTACGGTGTCATAAAAAAAAATCTTTCGTTAAAAAAAGGTTTTTTGACAATGTCAGCTGGGAGTAAAAATGGACTAGAAAATTGAGTCCAAGTTCAGAGATTATGGTCAGGGTGCTACTGTAATGAAAATTTTTATTATAAATGAAAAAGAATATAGGATTGTTAACACAGAGGAATAACCACTCTGACACTTAGGCCCAAAAGGCTAAAGCAAAATATCCTTAATATTAACCTAACATGGTGACCTCATTATGCCTTAGTCAGTGTAATCCTTAGCCATTAGCTGGGATATAGATTTTTGTACATGAGGGTATTGTTCTTTCTGTGAAAAAAAAAAAAAAGCCTTTAGAAACAGTTCTAATAATTTATTACAAAATCTTTCTGGAGAAGCTGTGGGGTACTGGTAAGAATGTGGAGGTAGGGAAAATGCTATTTTTAAGATCCTAAAATGACTTTCTGATGCTGAGTATAAAGTAGCCTGATTTGAACTTTGGATTTCCAGAATTTCTTATTGAAACAGGATGAACTTCTCTCTTGAGAAATGCTGTTTTAAAATGAAAAGATCAAGGTCACTGTCAGGTGAGGTCAAGGGAGTGTGGAAAACAGCTGTGCCACTGTATACAGATGTGTAGGAGGTATGTCTATGCACACGGTTACAGGTGTGGGTGAATGGATGTGTGTATGTGTGTGTGGCAACGTGTTCATGCTGTGGGGGGCTGTCCAGATCCACCCACCATGACCCAGGTACACGTTTTCCAGCTTTAAGAAAGTGGCTGCAGACAGCTCATTGAAAGAGAGAGAGATGGCTTGCTTAAGTTTCATTTCCCTTGCAGGGGAAGCCCATACCGACGACTGATTGATGCCTCGGTACAAGGCCAAAACAACTTTCCATTCAGAAAAACCCCAAATACTGTCCCAGCTCCCAGAGCTCCTTGTGATATATGCTGAGGCTTTTGCTGCCTCTGCATTGTTTTCTGAACTTCCTCACATGGGTCTTTGTGATGACTATGTCCCAAAGGCTCCCTGAACATAAATCTCCATCTCAAAGTCTGTCTCCTAGGGGGGAAAAAAAAAAAAACGAAGACGTTAAGCACTTATTATTCAGCATCACTTTTAGCAGAAGGTTGGTTTACTGATTATAAATGTTGAAGGGAGAAGAAGGCAGGATAGATGTTTTAATTTTGTCAAAGTACCCATTGGTATACAACCTGTGAAGAACTAAGACGGTGGTTTATTATTTTGCTAGTCTGATCACTTGTGTGTCTTCCCTCAGTGCAGATTCCCATAAAATTGACTACAGTATCATCATTAAAAAATAATAATAATAGTAATTCCAGTCTAACTATACCATCATCCCTCCAAACTGCTGAAGTACCATGACCCTTGCTTTTCAAAGACAGTAGTGTTGGATTGAGTGACCCTTTGAGACTAGAAGGGTTTAAATCAGAACTAGACAAATAAAATTCCAATGAAAGATAGTAGAAATGACAACATAGTGTGTGTTTTCAGAATTATTATGGACAATATGTGGTTCTTTTAATAACCAGGAGCAGGCAGGAAAATTCAGTGAGATATAATCAGGGCATGTCAATCATTTGGTCTCAATTGAGAACAGGTACAACTTGGAAATCAAAGCAGACAGGCGGTTGACATCAAAGAAATCTATCAAATAGAAGCAATATAGTCATGAAACTGAGGTTCAGAGCTAGGTTCCAACATGATGCATGTAAAGAGGGCTTGGGATCAAATTTGTGGGAGAATAAGTACCTAAAAAGAAGCCACTATTTTTTTTTAGAGGTTTTTGCTATAGGGCGCATGCGCTCGCCAGACAGAGAGAGAGAGAGGCAAAGGGATAGAAAGTGAGAAATCACCCCGCAATCCCTTCTCCTCCATTCCCCTCTCAGGATCCTGGGCATGCATGCACACGCACCCGGCGTGAGTTTAAGCCACCGGGTCTGGGACGCGAACCGTGGTCGACTACGTGGGAGTCCAGCAACATAGCCATTACACTAACAGCTGGTCCCCAAAGAAGCCACTATTTGATTCTTCCAGATGTCTCTCATTATTTTGGTTCCCTAGCCTGGCCAGAGTAGCATGTGTTGGTTGAGGCTGCTATTCAGTAGTCTAAAGCCACAAAGGAGACCCAGGTTTGATTCCCAGATCACTTTAAAATCCAGGTTCAGTGACATGTGCTGTAGTCCTAGCTACTTAGGAGGCTGAGGCAGAAGGATCGCAATGTACTGAGACCCTGCATATTAAGAAAAAAAAACATTATCCGCTATTTTCTCAATGTGTTCTCATCACTTCTTAAAGAACATTGAAAATTTGTAATTTTGGAGAATATCATATTTTATTATTATTATTTTAATTCTCCAGAGAACATGTGCATTCAGCAGAGAAAAATGGGATTGGAGTTGGTGAGAGACCACTTCCCAAAGGGCATGGTCATACTACAATCTCTTCTCTATTTCTCTCTTCTTTTGGGACTTTGGGCATGCACACACCCATGCCTGGCATGATTTTCAAGCCACTAGGTCTGGGGCTCAAACCACACACTCGGGTATGTCAGATTCAGCCACATTAACCACCAGACCTTGGTCTGGCCCTGGACAATATTCTTTTTTTCTTTTCTTTTCTTTTTTTTTTTTTTGGAGAGGTTTTTGCTATAGGGCGTGTGCGCTCACCAGACAGACAGAGAGAGACATTAGAGACAGAAAGCAAGAAATCTCCCCCCAGGGGGGATGGCCACACCACAATCCCTTTCCCTCCATTCTCCTCTCGGGATCTTGGGCACGCACGCACACGTGGCCGGCGTGAGTTTTAAGCCACCGGGTCCGGAACATGAACCGCGGTTGACTACGTGGGAGTCCAGCAACATAGCCATTACGCTAACTGCTGGTTCCCTTCTGGACAATATTCTTATGGGAGAAATCTGCTTCCACTCTTGCAGATCCATCTTCTCAGAGACTAAACTTGGTCATAGGCTGGTAGTCTGGTCTCAAACAAAGTAGAACATGGTTGCCAGAACTCAGACACCAAGGTCTTTTGTCTAAGAATAAAATTAATTGGTTGAGCTCATGGATAGGGATCAGAAAATCCCAGCTACAAAGAGAGAAAACATATAATGAGGGAAACGTATTGTAATAGGACAGGAGCAAGACCTGGAATGGTGAACACTTGTGAAGAATTAAGGGATGCTATGATCTGAGTGTTTGTGTCTCCCCCAAAATTCCTGTGTTGAGACCTAATCACCAATATAACGGTATTAGGAAGTGGGAAATTTGAGAGGAGATTAGTTCATGAGGCAGAGCCCTAATGAAAAGAATTAGCGCCCTTACTAAAGGGACCTCAAGGGAGCGATCTTTGCCCCACTTGTACCATACGAGGACACAATGAAGGACACTGTCTACAAGCCAGAAAGCCAATCCTTATGGGACACTGGATCTGCCAGCACCTTGATATTTAGCTTCTCGTTCTCCACAACTATGAGAAAATAAATTTCTTTGTTTATAAGCCATTCGATCTATAGTATTTTGTTATAGTGGCCTGAGTGTACTAAGACAAGAGGAGACAGCTATTTAAGAAAATCGTTGTTGAAAAAGAACTTTGAGAAATTTTCTGGGAAGACAGAAACTGTTGGTACAGAATAATGTATACATTCCACTGACCACTTGTGAAAAGCAACTTTGCCCATAAACACATAGAACTGGTATATTCTCATGAATGAAAGCCCCAGAAGACTTCTCCAAGAGATTTATGGTAGATTCTCTATACTTACTCACGAGCCTAAGGAAATTCAGGCTCACTAGTCTCCATCCCCACCCCAAGAGGTTCTGATAAAACCAAAACTTCTATTGAACCTACTCTTTATTGGTCTAAATATATCTAAAGAGATTAACTCAGAGATGATAATAATATCTATGTGCTTTATACTTAAGACTTGACCATATATTACTTCACTTGAATGTATTGCTGTTATCATTACCTTATAGATGTGGAAACTGGTGCTGCCAGTGATATTATAAGGGATATCTTACCAGAAGGTATCAGAACCAGAACAGAAACAGAAGTTTCTGGACTCCTAAGTTAATTCCCAAAACATCATTGTATAGCATCCCTCTATCTTACACGTAGACAGAGTTGATATTCCACGAATAGTCAATAAGTGTGAACTGAAGGGACATTCTGTAAGTAGCATTGTTTACCTGTGACATGACATGTTCTGCCCTCTGGTGGTTTTTTAGAATTCAACATATCAGATTACCTTTGGGGGCACAGATTTCTATTGTAAAGTAAAAAGTTCAGAATAGGCATTTATAATATTCTTTCTAGATATACAAATCTGGTGAGGTGTAGAACAGACTGTGTGTGGGGTGGGGGGCACAGAAAATTTCCCATATTGACATCAAAAGTGTTGCTTTTTCAAGTGCAGTTTTCCTATTCTAAAGGAGGTACAAGTTCTGGAGGTTAAACTATATTCATACTGGGGCCAGCAGGGAGTGTAGTAGTTAAGGCTCTGGATCTCCACATGGCCAACAACAGTTCAGATCCCAAACCCGGAAGTTTGAAAATCACAACAGTGCATGGCGTGCATGCCCCAAATCAAAGAGAAGAATGGAGGATAAGGGATTGTGACATGGCCATCCACCCTGAAGGATGATTTCTCACTTTCCCTCTCTTTGTATCTCTCCAGTGAGTACACATGCCCTGAAGCAAAAACCTATAACAAACCAGAACAAAAACTATATTAATACTGAGTTAATTCAGTAGGAACGTTCTGATATTCATTAAGAAATACTTGGTGGTTCAAAACTTCCCTTCTTCTCTCTTACTTTCAGGAGGTTTTTCCTTTCTATGAATCCTTTCATGTGTATTTAGGGTATAACTAAGTATAATTCAGGTATACCTAGTTGATGATTTTCTAGTCCTAACTGAAGGAGGTTTAACTTACAAGCTATTAGTAATCAGTTACCCATTGATTTTGATGCAAACTGTGAGACACAGTTAAATATTAAAGAATATCTAGATGTATATTTACAGGTTCAATTGCATCACAAATGTAATTACTCTCAATTACAACTCTATATGGACACACATACAAGCATTCTATATCAAACACTTGGTTCATATGGCTTTACAGTTTACAGCCTTCTTTCACATACACCCACGGAACATTCTGTGTAGTATTTGTGTGACCTGTTGAGTCATCCCCACTTGTTTTGCCTAGGTTACTGAATTGCTCTGTCTTAAATTCCTTCCTTTGGCATGTTACAAACACACCCCACAAACATCAGAAATATGCTTACCACCCAAAAGACCTCAGCTTGATATTTTACAAAATCTAAAAATGGACACTAATAAGAGGCCTCAGTTATGTGAAGTATCTAAAATTCCACAGTAACCCAGTTCTCTATGCAGACTATGAAGGTCATTTGTCTTCATTAATAAGCAGCTGTACAGGGGCTAATAGGTGGCATGGTGGCTGAGGTGCTAGACTCCCACATGGTTGACTGCAGTTCAAGTCCCAGACCTGGCACCTTGCTTTTTCTCTCTCTCTCTCTTTCTCTTTTTCTCTCTGGTCAAACTGAAGGTGAATAAGAATAAATAAAATAAAATAAATAATTCTAAAAAAAAGCCAGCTGTACAATCAGAATATAGATCTCACCTCACTTATCAAACAAATTCAGCTCCTACAACTAGGTCATTAAGCAAATTGGTTAATAAACAAGGAGCTTAAAGATAGATGTCTTGTGGTGTGTTGTGGGACACTAGGGTGTGCATTTTTCAATAAATATCACATGACACCACGTTAGAATAAAATAATTCTGTCTGTACAAAAAGCATACATTAGATAAACTCCAGAAAGTGGTGAGACACAATATTATAAATCCTGTATAATCATTTTTATCTTTTCTGAATAGTACTGTGTGTGCACGATAAATTACAGATTATAAGCATAATGTGTAGTCTTGTTTGATTGTGAACACTTCATGTTGTGAATGCTAACCAACTGTAGGACCAATATAAAGACTGAAAAAGGGGCTTCTGTGCATTGGAGAGTGGTCATTAAACAGGTCATTAGGGGAGGTGTGGCTGTAATTTGCTTAAATCTCCTCATCCTGTTTGAGACCATGAAATCTTAGATTTGGGAGAGATCTCAGAAAATTACTGAAAATATGGATTAGGACAACCTAGGTTGTTTCTGTTTAATCGTTGCTATGTATTTCTTTTGATAAAAGTTCGTTCACTCCCAGATCACGTAATACAGTGAAGGATGGAATGTTTCATGAAGCGGATGGTGCAAGTTGCACGTGGACTGAGTTTCTGCTCACCCAGGAGGTAGTACTGACTTTTAGTCTACTAATTACTGAGCATATGAGATTCTACTGCTCAGACTGATTCTTCAACGTCATTTTACTTTCTCACGCCTTGTTATTTTTGATGTACGTACATTTGTTTTCAATTTATTTGCTTTCCTCTTTCCGGCCTGTTCATTTCCAGCCATCATCTACTATTATTTTATCTTGTCATTTTCACAGACTCTTTGATCTTCCGTTTTAGTTTCTGAAGTCTTGGCTACATAAGAAGGAAGTTTTTACTAAGAATAATACATTAATCCATATTGGAACGTTTTCTTTTACAGGTTATAGTTCTCTAGCTACTTACTTAGTCTGAGAGCTTACTCATGAATTACTGAGTTGTTCTTTAATTTATTCTAATTGTTGTTTCACAATCTGATTTTTTTTTTGCTTCAATGTCATTTTCTTTGTTTCTCCTATTGACTTTCCTTACAGTCCATTTAATTAATATACAATGCCTTAAATTGAGAATAGAATAAATTGAATGAAGGCAAGATCAGGACCATACTTACTCTGCTGTAAAAAGTCAAATAGCTCCATAACCTTCTTTCATACAATAATTGCAGTATAAAATAATATTCTGTCAACACAAAGGATAAAAATAATCCATTTATAAATCAAAATGATAATTTTCCTAGGGCCCATTTTATAAGGTCTTAAAATATAAAACTAACTTTTTTAGTATCTTTATAAAAACTAAAATTAGTATATAATTTAATCACTCAGTTATATAGGCATTTGAACAAATCTAAAAGCTCAAGAAATAATGAGATGGAAATAGATGGTTTTGATACTGTCACCAAGATAGACTTATTTTACTGCTTTACTTAGTCACTACTGAAATGAATTTCTCTATTATAACATAAACTAGGCCAAGACACCATTATGGTCCATATATAAACGATTTGCCATCTTAAATTAATTCTCCTACAAAGACTACCTCTAAAATTTGTGGGAAATCCTTGAAGAATCAAAACATTTAAAAACAACTTTTTAATTGAATAGAAATTCAATCCCTCGGCCATGTAGAAGTTAAAGAATTGACTGCAAGCTTTTTTGTCTGACTGAAATAATTCAAAAGATGTTCTGATTTGAGAGATCATAGTATTAGAAGTTAAGGCTTTTATTTAAAAATAGTAAATATAACTGAGATATTTATTTAGAAAAAAATCCTTTCCATATATTTCTGGAAAATAAACTGACAGATGCTGCTGGGCAAATGAACTTCATGAAAGTTTATGTGAATGTAAAAGGCAAATATTCCCAATTGTTTAGGAAATATGGTTCTGGAAACGTTTCACCATAGTTTCTATCTCTTGTCTATATCAAAGTCCAGCAAACAAGAGAATATTTTAAGCCAAATTAAACATTTGATTAATACTCCACAAAAATCCGAACACAGGAGGCTACTGAAATAGCCTCATGTGTAACTTTTCACCTCTCCATTTGTCCCTTCTCAACCCGCACCTCAACTAACCTTATTAGTTGGTAATTCATATGTGTGTATACAGGATCCAATCCCTGGTAGTCCCAGTAAATGAACCTAAATTTGAATCTTTATTTATTTTTTTAATTTGCTGGAGAGCACATACTCTCACCAGAGCAAGATAGAGAGTGGAAAAGAAAGTGAGAAAGTAATTGAGAAAGTGGCCTCTCTGGAAGATAGCCATGCCACGATCCCTTCTCCTCCATTTGCCCTTTGGGATTTGGGGCATGCTCACACATGTGCCCAGTGTGTTTCTCAAGTTGCTGGGTTTGGGATTTGAACCTTATAGTTGACCATGTGGGATCCAGTTGCCTCAACCACCATTCCACTGGCTGGCCCTTAAACTTTAATACTTAAAGTGACTCTTGCCAGAACAATGGATTTGTAAAACGGCTATAGCAGTTATTTATGAATTTATGCTTAGAATATCTACTACTGCATAGAGTAAATATATAATTGATCCAGAAACTAGGCTGCTTTTATGGGTTTAAAGGGGCTTAGTCTTGGGCCAGCCCCATGATCTAGTGGTATCACTGCAACCTCAGGCTTCCGTTATCACAGCTCCTACTACTGACTCCGATCACCCTGCTTCTTTTCATAAATACTCTTGTGCTTATATCAGGTCCACTTAGATAATCCCAAATAATATCCTTATCTCAAGAGCCTTAACTTATACTGCAAATTCCCTTTACTACATAAGTTAACAAATTCAAAAGTTCTGGCATTAAGACATAGTCATCTTCCAGGGACACTATTCACTCCATCATAACTACCATAAATCAGAAGGTATAAACTGGAACTATTCACAGAAGACTGGGATGACAGTTCACTCTTTCGAACTGGCTTATCCTTTCATAGGTAACATCAGCGAGAAGTAGGAGACCTCAGCCTTGTGCCTCCACCAAAACAAAACGAAAATTAAACAGCTGTACAAGAAGGAAAACAGCTTTGGGAAAGTTCAAAAGTCCATTTAAGAAACTCCAGCAACAGAGTTGGGAGTGGGGGGGAGAAAGAGAGAGAGAGAGAAATGGCACAATATGGGTAGGAAGAACAGTCTCATTTTGCCTGCATTATCCCATCCCCAAGGCCAGGACTACTCAGTGCTGAGGGGAACATAAATTTTGCTCATAGAATAAAGGAGAGCAAGGTAAACAACAGTGTCGCCACCTTTGGGGACGCTGCCTGAAGGACTCACCTCTGTTCCATCCCACCCATATCACTGGGTAGACAGATACAATGAGTTAGAGTTATCTGGAGATGGTGAGGAACAAAGAGGGGCAGAAGTCATCAGTATCATCCATTTCATGGGTGTCACAGCCATCCCCGGTGTCCTGCCCTACAAAGGGCCCCAGCATTTCTACTGCTAAGTTCATCAGCTCTTACGGCCACCACGAATTTCCTGCATTTTTCTCCACTAAGGATCCTACAGTTCTCACTGTCATGAACTTCAGCAGTCAGTTCCACAGAAGAGACAGAGACAGAGGTTTTCACTGCCCAGGGCCTTGCATTTATTTGCTTTCACAGACTCCAGTTGCCTGGCTGCCATTCCCCTTCATTTGATAGAGCTATCCCCACTGCTTCATGGATGTCCATAGGGCCCTGTAGCCACATGTGAGCATGACACCATTCCCGGCCCCCACTGCTTTCCTTTCACACTCAGTTGGCCCCTGCCGCACGTGTACCCATAGTCGGCCCTATCTCTCCCTAGCTCTCACTATCATGTACTTGCTTATAGCCAACCCTTAACATTATATATGTAGCCGCCACCTGCCCCTGCAGCCAAGTGCATGCAGACTGCCAGCCACAGTCATCATCACCGTCTGCCCTGGCCCCTTGCTTCTAGACCCAGAGATACTGCTAAGAACCCCAACAGCCCTTGAAGACACTGAAGATCCCCCATAGTTTTTGCTGCTAAGGACTGCACATTTACCAACATAGTGAACTCCATTTTCCTGAAACAATAAGACACCATGCCCCAAATACACAGCATACCACTGCACTTGACACCCATGTCATTAGACTCAATGCCATTATATCCAGTGCCAAATCACACTTCTATATGCCCTTCCCCCACAGGTGAAGGTCTTTCTTTACAAAAGTCATAAAATATGGAAGAGGTGACTTCTTCAAATGTGTAGATACCTCAAAAGGCTGTAAGGGAACCAGCAGTTAGCCTAATGGCTATGTCGCTGGACTCCCATGTGGTCAACAGCGATTCGAGTCCCAGACCCGGCAGCTTAAACTCACGCCGGAAGCGTGTGTGTGCGTGCCCAAGATCCCAAGAGGAGAATGGAGAAGGGATTGCGGCTTGGCCATCCCCTTGGGGGGTGATTTCTCGCTTTCTATCTCTCTGTCTCCCTCTGTCTGTCTGGCGAGCGCACGCACCCTATAGCAAAAACCTCTCCAAAAAAAAAAAGAAAAGAAAAAAAAGGCTATAAGGATCATGAAGGATCAGGGAAACATGGCTCCACCAAAGGATCACAATAAACTTCCAGTAACCAACCCCCCAAAATGGGAAGATATCCAAATTGTCTGACAGATAAGTCAAATAACTTTCTAAAGAAGATCAGTGAGTTACAAGAGGACACAAATAAACAATTTAACAAAATCAGGGAACACCATAACAATAAAATTTGAAGTTCTGCAAAGACATAGAAAACATTAAAGAGCCAAACAGAAATTTTAGAGTGGAAGAATACAATGACTGAACCAAAAAATGCAATGGAGAGCTTCAATAGCAAACTGAATCAAGCAGAAGAAAGAATCAGTGATTTGAAGACAGGATATCTGAAATTACTTGAAGGAGAAAAAAAGAAAAACAAAAAAAAAGATGAAAAAAGCCTATGGGGTTTATGCGACATCACCCAGAAAGCCAGCACTTGCATTATGGGTATTCTAGAAGAGAAGAAAGAGAGGAAAGCGCAGAAAGCTTACATAAAGAAATAACTTCTGAAAACTTTCCAGATCTGAGGGGAGAGATGGATGCATTTCCAGCATGGATTTATGCCATCTCCTACTGCACTTGCACAATCCACTGAATGTAATACAGATACGTTTGTGAATCTGTCTTTTCTTCCCTACCAGAATTAAGTTATTGATGATAGGAACCATGCTGAAAGCATGGTTCAATACCTGCAATGGAAACATGTCTGACAGTTTCTAGGCCTGTATCTATTAGTGCATCCTCTTGAAGCCACATCTCAGCTTATCCTGCCAGCGATCCAAATACAGGAGTCACTTGACACACAGAACTGAAGAGAGCTTTGTTCCTGCTAAAGAGAAGAACATTTCTCCAGAAACTTCCTCTCCAGACTGTTAAAGCCAATGTCTTAATGGAACTATGTCTATTAGCCATGGTAATTTTTACCAATAGGATGATTCCATCCCATCAACGTGTCCTGGTTATTAACTGCAGAAATAAAGAACCACTTTGAATATTGTTTGAGTGCTTTCAGATGCTCATCAACAAAACTCGGCAGCATCGTTTTCTGCTTTGGGATTTTGAAATGGCGGGAGCTATCACGGAAGTCTTTTTAATCAAAGGAGAGGAAACATGCTGCCAGAATCCCATTTAACCAGTTACTTCTCTAGAAAATATGTGTCGGGACCAGCAGTTAGCGTAATGGCTATGTCGCTGGACTCCCATGTAGTTGACCAAGGTTCACGTCCCGGACCCGGTGGCTTAAACTCACACCAGGCGTATGTGCGTGCGTGCCCAAGATCCCAAGAGGAGAATGGAGGAGAAGGGATTGTGGCATGGCCATCCGCCCTGGGGGGGTGATTTCTCGCTTTCTGTCTCTCTGTCTCTCTCTGTCTGTCTGGCAAGTGCACACACCCTATAGCAAAAACCTCTCCCCCCCCAAAAAAAGAAAATATGTGTCAAAATATAGGTAGGGAGGAATCCACAAAATATTTATACTTATTTAGTGGATGCTAACCAGGAAAATTTATATACTGGGGAAAAAAAATTGGTCTTGGTGGATTTTCTTTACCAGATATCCACACAGCACAGACTTTCTAGCCAGATTTCTGTGTATCAGAAAGTGGAAAAAGTAGTACACATTGTTACCTTGGGAGTCATTCTGATTGTTTTTTTTGTTTTGTTTTGTTTTGTTTTCACTTCCATTATTAGGCATTCCATCCTGTTATTTATCCAGGGAAGGAAAGGCCCGGAATAGCCACCAAACTAACCCTATTGTGAAGCAGCTGTCTTTGGCCAGGGAAGCAGGCAGGCAGTTGGAGTCCAAGCTCAGATAACAAACAAGGCTACACTGAAACAGTCATCATGCTAATCATCATGTTGGTAGCAAATGTGCTGCACTCTGTATTTTCAAAGCATTGTATTATCATTAATTAATTAATGAGTGGTAATCACTATTGCAGTGGCAAATAAAATTAGGTGCAACATCCGAAAAGAAAAAGTCATTCATATGGAGTTCACGCACAAAGCCAGAGCAAAGACAGAGCAAGGTTTTCTCCTGTTCTTGACGTTTAGTTTTCCATTGAACGAGCTGTACCATGGTCTCTCTCCCTCCCCTAGCTTATCTTATGCTATTCCTTCTTACACACATCCTCAAAGAACTCCTGCTTACCTGTTCGATACCCTCCTAAATATGACTTCATCCTACAGACATTCTCTGGCCATAATAAGGTATTTTGCAGACTCCCATAGTCACCTTTTACTCTCTATTAAATTGCCTATTTAATGATCTGACCCCCATGCTGGACCACAGGTTTGGTGAGGCCAGAGGTCACATGTGTCTTGTTCGCCATTACATCCCTACCACAAAGACTGGCACATGGTAATCACTCAAAACGTGTTTCTTAAATGGATAAGAGAGTCCCCCATGAGAGAGAGGTCATGATTGCTAACATGAGTTCTCACTCTATGAGAATTAATCTCCTCAGCACTCTAGATGCTTGGTCTTATTTGATGCTCACCATATTTTCTGGAGGTAGGTACCAAGTAGCCAACTGAAGTATTTGCCCGTGAATACATTGCTAGTAAGTGCTAGGAGGTTGAACTGAAGGAACTTCGTCTCCCATTTGTGTTTCTCTTGAAGAATCTAGCAGTGTGTCTCATGTTCACCATAAACACAGATTAAGAAAGACAAAGTCTCTCATTTCAATGGGTTTACAGTTACATGGTGTCAATAAAATAACAAATAAATCCCATATCTGAGAAATGTAGTGTTCAAAAATGATGTAAATATTGGAACCAGCAGTTAGGATAATGGCTATGTTGCTGGACTCCCACATAGTCGACCGTGGCTCGAGTCCTGGACCCAGTGAATTTAAGCAACTCACGCCGGGTGTGTGTGTGTGTGTGCTCAAGATCCCGAGAGGAGAATGGAGGAGAAGGGATTGCAGCGTGGCCATCCCCCCTGGGGGGTGATTTCTTGCTTTCTCTATCTCTGTCTCTCTCTGTCTGGCGAGTGCATGCACCCTATCGCAAAAACCTCTCAAAAAACAAAAAAGAAATTATGTAAATATTCACAGATGAGTGAAATTACAAGTGGTCAAGGGCTATATGTGTATGTGTGTGTGTGTGTGTGTGTGTGTGTGTGTGTGTGTATCATATATGCTTAGAAGCTAGTTTCATGAAGTACAAATATTTTCAAAGTTATCCCAATGGCTATGTGACTTTCCACCAAGAGGTTACAATTTTTATTTGGTTTTCCTATTTTCCAGACATTAGTTGTTTTGCTGTTATGAATAATGCTGTGATGATTATCTTTGTAATAGAAATAACTTTGAAGTAGAATAACTAGACAAAATGACATGAAGATATTTAAAGTTGTTGGTACACATGGCTGGCCTTAAAATGTTTGTCTTCAAAGCTATTAGCTCTGTGATCTCTGTTTTGATCCCTCAACCAAAGATAACTTCACTCACCTATGAACTTTTATCGTCTTTGAACCTCAGGTACAACAGTTTTTATTATTTTATGCACAAAAGTGTAGAAACAATACCCATGAGATATTAGTGACTTATTTTTCTAGAGAGCCAATGTTGGATAAGCAGCATGTATTACTTACTGAACACCAGAATTAAGAGTTGTCAAAGAGAACAAGAGTCTTCAAAAAAATTATTTTTTCAGCTTTCTGAAATGATAATCAATGTGGGAAATTAACCACACTGGTAAAATATTTCATAGTTCAGGAACATTCTGTATCTTAACAGCTTGAAAAATCTTCTTTGAGACACTTCTAAGAAAATAAAAAGAAGGGACCAAGAGTTGGCATAATGGATATGTCGCTGGATCCCATGTAGTCCCACACCCAGTGGCTTAAACTCATGCCGGGCACGTGTGCATGCATGCCCGAGATCCCAAGAGGAGAATGGAAGAGAAGGGATTGTGGCATGGCCATCCCCCCTGGGGGATGATTTCTCATTTTCTCTCTCTGTCTCTCTCTGTCTTTCTGGTGAGTGCATTGCCCTATAGCACAAAAAAAAAAAATTTCACCAAAAAAAAAAAAAGAAAAGAAAGAAAGAAAGAAAGAAAGAAAGAAAGAAAGAAAGAAAGAAAGAAAGAAAGAAAGAAAGAAAGAAAAGAAAAGAAAAGAAATGCAATGAACTTGTGCTTATCATCTCCCTT
Organism: Tupaia belangeri chinensis; assembly: GCF_000334495.1. NCBI lineage: Eukaryota > Metazoa > Chordata > Mammalia > Scandentia > Tupaiidae > Tupaia > Tupaia belangeri. The sequence goes on from NW_006208752.1 coordinate 703,754, forward strand.
CTACCACAAAACTGGGTTCCATGCTGCTACAGTTAGGGTACTAGAGAGGAGTTAGAGTATAGGTGACTGAGGACACACTGTTTATGTTTGAGGTTGTGTCTGCATTAAAATTTTATAATGCATTCAAAATCATATCTAAACAGCGATTAAAAAAAGAAATTGGATTTTTGCGTACTTGGGTTTTACCTACCAAAATGAATGCAGAATTACTCTGTACTCATTTTACTTTTCTATTTCTCAGGGGAATGTAAAGATTACACAATATTGGGACCTGCAGTTAGTGTAATGGCTATGTCACTGGACTCCCATGCAGTCAATCTCAGTTTGAGTCCCGGACCTGGTAGCTTAAACTCACGCCGGGTGCCTGTGCGTGCGTGCCCAAGATCCCGAGAGTAGAATGGAGGAGAAAGGATTGCGGTGTGGCCATCCCCCCTGGGGGGTGATTTCTCGCTTTCTGTCTCTCTGTCTCTCCAGCGAGCGCACAATCCCTATAGCAAAAACCTCTCAAATAAATAAATAAATAAATAAATAAATAAATAGTTCCAGGGAGACCCAATCATAGGGGATCTCCCATAATCTTGTGAGTTTTTTCTCCAGGAACTCTACCAGGTCCTCATGGTGAATATTGGACAAAAAATCCCCTTGTGCTCTCAGTAAGAGAAGTGGAAAAGGAACAGTTAGTTCTTAATAGATTCTGCCGTCCAGATAAATGGTTTTAACACAGCCTAACATGCTAAGGTTTGATCAGAGCCTAACCTACCCAGAGAAAACGAAGTACCTCATGCTAGCCCCTTGTAGCCATCCCGTCCAGTCTAAGAGGGGGAATAAAACTGAGAGCACGGATGACGTTCACAGGCTAAGGACATGGCTCACCACACACTGAGACCCAATGATAGGATTGCAGAATGCCTCCCTGTCCCCAAGATCTTACCGCCACATTACTAAAGTCCTGATTAATGAGGTTTCTTTCACCCAGTACACCATGTCCAGATTTCAACAAAAATCATATGGCAAACCCAAAGAAGAAAAATACACACACACACAATTTAAAGAGACAGAGCAAGAACCAGAATCACAGTGAGGTATAGCAGATGTGGTGGAATTATCAGACAAGGAATTTAAAAGAACTATAATTGTCAATAATATGCTAAGGGCCATAACGGAAAAAGTAGACAATTTGCAGAGATACAAGGGCAAAGTAAGCAGAGAAATAAAAATTCTAAGAAAAAAAACGCTAAAGATGAATGGCACTATAACGAATAATGCCTTTGATGAGCTCACTAGTGGACACTGCCAGTAAAGTATCTCTGAGCTTGAGGATGCAACAACAGAAACTTCTTAAACTGGAAAAGCAAAGACAAAAGAAAAAACAAGACAGGATAGAATAGAGGGTCCAAGAACCATAGGATAACAACAAAAGGTATAACAGATGCTTAATGGGAATACCAGAAAGAAAGGAACAGAATAATGTTTAAAGGAATAATTATTAAGAATTATCCCAAGTTCATGTCAAACACCAAACCACAGATCCAGGACACTCAGAGAACACCACGCAGGACAAACGTCCCCCCCACCCCGCCCCCAAAAAAACCCTACATCTAGCTAGAGGACCGGATCTGTGGAGGATGCCCTTCCCCTTCCATACTTAAACTTCAGAAAATCAAAGCTAAAGGGAAAATCTTGGGACCAGTCAGTGGCATGGTGGTTAGGGCGACTGGATCCCACACGGCCAACTACACAGTTTGAGCCTCAGCCCCTGCAGCTGGAAAAACATGCCAGGTGCATCTGCAGGCATGCCCCAAATCCAGAAAGGAGGGAGAAATGGTTGAGAAAGTATTGTGGCATGAGCATTCCTCAGGAAGGATGCTTTTCTCTCTTCTACTCTCTCTCTCTATTTCTTTTTAGTGAGCTCACTGCCCTCTGGCATTTTTTTTTAAAAAGAAGGAAAAATCTTGAAAAAATCCAGGAAGCAAATGTCCTTACCTGTAGAGGAGTGAAGATAAAAATTATACTGAATTTCTCAGGAAATCATAAAAATAAGGGAAAAAGTATTTAAAGTGTTGAAAGAGCCTCATAACTCAGTGGTAAAGTGCTATGTGAAGGGGGCTGAATTCCACATGGCCAAATGTGGTGTGAATCTTGGTCCCAGAAACTTGAAAAACACACTGGGCACCTGAGGTGGGATGGAGGGATGAGGGAAGGGGACTGTGGTCTGACCAGGCCCTATTGGTGGTGGCAGAGTGTGTATGCGTTGGGGGTGGTGGTGTCTTTCTTTCTCTCTCTTTTTCTCTCTGGTGCATACAACCATACTTTAACAAAAAAGTAAGTGTTGAGAGAGAAACTCACTAACCTAGAATTCTGTATACTGCGAAGTTATCCTTTAAAAGTGAAAGAGAAACCCAGCCATGGTGGCACAGTCCACGGTATTCTGGACTGCAGTGCTAGAAGCCACATGGTCCACTGTGGGTTTTGATCCCTGACCTGGATGACCTAAAATATGACCAGTGGGAGTTTGTATGCCCCAAATCTTGACAAGGCAGAAGGCTGAAAGAAGGGGACTGAGGCATGATCAGATGGGTTGAGAATCTCTGTCTCTCTCTTTTTTCTCCCTCCCTCTCTCTCACATGTGCCTGTGCTATCATTAATAAAATAAATAAAAACTCAAAAACAAAATGCAGGAAAAATAACTTGCTTCACTACAGGAACCTTACTTTCAATATGGATTCCATGACTTTATATTGAATAACTTATTTATATACAATACAGTTTTGTTTTGTTGTTTAAGTGAAGGGTCAATTCCATAGTACAACAGTGTAGCATTATGCACAGGGAGCTAGATCTCACACAGACAACCACACATGGAATCCTGCCTGTGCATGGATGCCCCGAATCCTGAGGGGATGGAGAAACGGAGTATCACACCACATTGAAGGGTGCTTTCTTGAGTGCACACACCCTGGGCAAAAGAAACATAAAAGCAAAGAAGAAATACTTTCTCAAACAAACAAAAACTGAGAGAAATTGTTGCCAGTAGGCTAAGAAATATTAAAAGAATTTCTTCAGAGAGAAGGAAAATGATGTAGGCCAGAAACCTGGATCTACATAAAGAAGGAAATAGCACCAGAAAACGAATAAGTGAAGGTAAAATCAAAAATTTTGTTTTTCTTATTCTTAATTTAGCTCACATACAACAGTTTGTTCAAAATTATAATAGCAACCATGTATTTGATTATGTATACCTACGTATAGGTGAGATGAATGACAGCGATGATATAAAGGACGAGAGGGAGGAGTGACACTTCTGTCAAGATCCACAGAACGTACAGCACCTGAGGGGAACCACTTACGTGGTGCATGTGTCGGTAAGGAGGTAGCCATGAGTGAGAACGCGGGACCACAGGAACTCTCCAATACTTCTGACAGATATATAAATGATGCAATCATTTTAGAATAACACTTAGTTTCTTACTGTGTTAAAAATACATCTTCCTCTTGACACAATTTGACTCCTATGTATCCATCCTTGAGAAATGAAAACCTATTACTGTAACAAAAAGAGTTGTACAAGAATATTCATGAGGACCCTATTCACAACTGCCAAACAGTGAAGACAATCTAAATGTCCATTAATAGGAGAATGGGGGGGCTGGCAGGTGATGTGATGGTTAAGGATGCTGGACTCCCACATGGCTGACTGTGGTTCAAGTCCTGGACCTTACAGCTTGCTTCATTTCTCTCTCTCTCTCTCCCTCCCTCTCTGGTCACATTAAATAAATACATAAATACATAAATACATAAATAAATAGTTAAATAAAATAATTTAAAGAATAGGAGAATGGGTAGACAAATCCTGGTGTATTCATATAAAGGAATACTACATAGCTATGAAAACAAACTACTGATACATAGGACAGTATGAACAAATCTCATAGGCAAAATGCTTAGCAAAAGTAGCGAAATGCTGAGAATAAGTAATTGCTTGTTTTATTAAAACACACACACACACACACACACACCTCATCATCATGTATCATTAGGGAATTATAAATTAAAACAATAAGATACCACTGCACACACATAGGAATGGCCAAAATTCAAAACACTAACAACACCAAATGCTGGCAAGGATGTGAAGCAATAGGAACTATCCGTTGCTAGTGAGACTGCAAACCGTATGATATACTGGAAAAGGCAAAACTATACAAATAATCAAAAGAGTAGTGATTGCCAGGGTTAGGGCAAGAGAGAGAAGGACAGGCAGAACACGGGATTTGTGTGGCAGTGAAACTGCTCCGTATGATACTACAATGGTGGACATATGTCATTACACATTTGTCAAAACCCATGGGATGTGTAATACCGAAAGTAACCCAGACTGTAAACTACGGGCTTTGGGTGATAATGAAGTGTCAAGGTAGACTCATCAATCATAAAAAAGTGGTACTTTCATGCATGAAAACTTTTTCTTAAATAATAAAAAAAGAGAGACTGAAAACTTTTTCTGTTAAAAAAGTAATGGGTATCTACTAAACATTGATAGTAAGGAGTAAAAAAGAGAAAGTAGACTCCAGTAAATACCTATGATGCAAGGAAAAAAACAGTATGAATTCACTAGAATGAACTGTAAAAAGAAAATGTTCATGGAAAATGGAATTCAAATACAAGTGTATTCTGATGCAAAGGGGTTTTTTTTTTTTTTGAAATTCAAGGATAGATTTTTGTTTTGTTTTGTTTTTAATAATATACATTTTCCAGGAACTTTTTGAAGACCTCCCCTCCCTTATGAGAAAATACTTTTGCGGTGTCTGTAAATGTAAAGACTGAGATCTTGGAAAAGTAGCAATAACTTTGTGGGACTGTGTTCATAAATGAATGTGAACATAAATTGGCACAATTTATATAGTTGGAACAGAAAGGAGAGGAAAGCAAACTGATATAATTATACATAAGAGCATTTACAAGTCTACTGCAGTGTATTTTGACACTGAAATGATTAAAAGCCTGAATGAGAAATATTTTCAAGGAAATTTTTAAGACTATAGTAAACTGAATAAAACATCCTGCAGCTGCTACTCTAAGAATTAGTTTCTCACCATTGTCGCGGACGACTTTCAGAGCGTTTTCTTGGAAGAACTGGAATCCAGATATTTTAAGCAATCAGGCAATGCTACAGATCAGCCAGACTATTTTCAGTTTAATGTAACCTTAATCAATCAAAATAAAAGATGAATTTACCCCTAAACATAATGTTGGTGTTTATTGGTTATTTAAAATGTCATAATAAAACTAAATAGCACTAATAATTTGACACTCATGTACCAGCTAACAGTTTGGTTCATCTGTATTTGCTGTTTTTTGCTGATGTGTATTTATTTCCCTATATGTTAATATATATACAGAGATATGTACACATTCTCTCCTTAGAATTTGTTGCTTAAAATACATAAAATCAATTTTCTTTTTGATCATTGAATATTGCATTTGTTCCAAAATTTGTTCATGCTTTTATTTCCTTTGGCGGTGCATTAGTTACTGACAATAAAAAATTTTGCCTGTATAGGTCAATTTTATCTACCAAACACTTGGAAAGTTTCACTCATCTTTTAAGAATAAGTGTGGAGTGAATGGCCACTCACCCATTAAGGATGATCACTGGCAATCCTAAAATACACTGTTCTACTTCTTGTGCCTTTACACTTGCTACTTTAGTATAAAGTAAATTTAAAATTTAGTATAAATTTTAAGTGCAATATTTCTCTTTCTCTCCCTCTAGTGCCACTAAAATTTTTCTCTAATAGCTAAGAGATTGAAATGCTTCCTTTCTTTCCTGAGTCCTTATCTAAGTAATCATTGGTCAGCATATGGGCAGGAGGTACTACTACAGGCATAAGATTCAAACCAAGAAATAGAAAAGTCTTGCTGAAGGTACTTTTGTATCCAAAAATAATGCCTTCATAGACCTCAGAGAGCTCTGGTACAGTTACTCGCTCGCTATTGCTGTGTTAGTCACTGAAATACTGCCACCTTCAGGCAGAAGTATGGCAACCTGCAATTGCGTTTCCAATGGGGACCCTGAAATCAAAACTCTTTACTTCCCTTTCTTTAAATATAGTTAACATTGATAGTAAGGAGTAAAAAAGAGAAAGTAGACTCCAGTAAATACCTATGATGCAAGGAAAAAAACAGTATGAATTCACTAGAATGAACTGTAAAAAGAAAATGTTCATGGAAAATGGAATTCAAATACAAGTGTATTCTGATGCAAAGGGGTTTTTTTTTTTTTTGAAATTCAAGGATAGATTTTTGTTTTGTTTTGTTTTTAATAATATACATTTTCCAGGAACTTTTTGAAGACCTCCCCTCCCTTATGAGAAAATACTTTTGCGGTGTCTGTAAATGTAAAGACTGAGATCTTGGAAAAGTAGCAATAACTTTGTGGGACTGTGTTCATAAATGAATGTGAACATAAATTGGCACAATTTATATAGTTGGAACAGAAAGGAGAGGAAAGCAAACTGATATAATTATACATAAGAGCATTTACAAGTCTACTGCAGTGTATTTTGACACTGAAATGATTAAAAGCCTGAATGAGAAATATTTTCAAGGAAATTTTTAAGACTATAGTAAACTGAATAAAACATCCTGCAGCTGCTACTCTAAGAATTAGTTTCTCACCATTGTCGCGGACGACTTTCAGCATTCCTTGGGGCTTTGTGGTTTCTTGTTTTCTTGGAAGAACTGGAATCCAGATATTTTAAGCAATCAGGCAATGCTACAGATCAGCCAGACTATTTTCAGTTTAATGTAACCTTAATCAATCAAAATAAAAGATGAATTTACCCCTAAACATAATGTTGGTGTTTATTGGTTATTTAAAATGTCATAATAAAACTAAATAGCACTAATAATTTGACACTCATGTACCAGCTAACAGTTTGGTTCATCTGTATTTGCTGTTTTTTGCTGATGTGTATTTATTTCCCTATATGTTAATATATATACAGAGATATGTACACATTCTCTCCTTAGAATTTGTTGCTTAAAATACATAAAATCAATTTTCTTTTTGATCATTGAATATTGCATTTGTTCCAAAATTTGTTCATGCTTTTATTTCCTTTGGCGGTGCATTAGTTACTGACAATAAAAAATTTTGCCTGTATAGGTCAATTTTATCTACCAAACACTTGGAAAGTTTCACTCATCTTTTAAGAATAAGTGTGGAGTGAATGGCCACTCACCCATTAAGGATGATCACTGGCAATCCTAAAATACACTGTTCTACTTCTTGTGCCTTTACACTTGCTACTTTAGTATAAAGTAAATTTAAAATTTAGTATAAATTTTAAGTGCAATATTTCTCTTTCTCTCCCTCTAGTGCCACTAAAATTTTTCTCTAATAGCTAAGAGATTGAAATGCTTCCTTTCTTTCCTGAGTCCTTATCTAAGTAATCATTGGTCAGCATATGGGCAGGAGGTACTACTACAGGCATAAGATTCAAACCAAGAAATAGAAAAGTCTTGCTGAAGGTACTTTTGTATCCAAAAATAATGCCTTCATAGACCTCAGAGAGCTCTGGTACAGTTACTCGCTCGCTATTGCTGTGTTAGTCACTGAAATACTGCCACCTTCAGGCAGAAGTATGGCAACCTGCAATTGCGTTTCCAATGGGGACCCTGAAATCAAAACTCTTTACTTCCCTTTCTTTAAATATAGTTCTAAAAGTATCTGACTAAGTTATTTTTCCTATGTATCTAACTACCAGCAGTCTATTTCTGCAGATGTTTTTACCTTAATAGTATTTTCTTTCCAAACAACTAGACATTACAGTGAAAACTGCCTGGAAATAATAAATGGAAGATAATTCACTATTATCAGTCAAATGACAACTACTTCAATAAAACAAGAGAATCTTTTAGTTATTAAATTATAAACCATGAAGAACTCTAAGCCTTTTCATTGGTTCGAATAATATAATATATAGATAAAATCGAGGTACATGGTTTTAAAAATAATGCTCAAACCAATTTATATATTGTATTTTAAAATATTTCTTTAAATTAATTAACTCAAGCCTTCTAAAATAAGAGCCTTTTCCCCTTTTTATTCTATATTCTCATTATGTTGAGCTAACATAAAGGTTAAAAGCAACTATATATCAGCTTTCCAGAGTTTTCATATTTCAGTAAACATCAAAAATGTGTCTCCCTTCTCTGTTTCTTGTTTTTTTCTCTCTCACAAGTTTGGCTCCCTATTCCATACTCTGCTCTTGACCTAATTTTATTACTTTTACTTAATCATTCTCCTCTTTTCCTGTCCTCTTCCTCTCTTCATTGACTTATTTTTCCTTCATTCAAAAATTTCATTGTAGAGGGCCAGCAAGTGGCATAGGGGTTAAGGCACTGGACTACCATGCGACCAACTGTGATTCAAGTCATGGACCTGGTGGCTTGAAAATCACAGCGGACATGTGTGCATGTGTACCCAGAACCCCAGAAGGAGAATGGAGAAGAGACTGTGGTGTAGTCATCCCCCACTTGGGAGTGATTTCTCACTTCCCCTCTCACTATCTCTCTCTTTCTCTCTCTCTCTCCCTCTGGTGAGTGCATACACCCTATGGTGCAAGCACACACACACACACACACACACACACAGACAAAACCATTATAATGTACTAATTTATTTTATGCTCTCCCTGTTTCTATTTATTCAAAATCTATTCCATGTTATCAAAAAATGCCAATGAGTACTTATTAAAAACAGGGGTTTTTGTTGTTGTTTAGGTTTTTGCCATAGGGATGTGTGATCTCCAGAGAGAACTAGAGAGAGACAGAGAGAGAAAAAGTGAGAAATCACCCCTAGGGGCGGGGAGATATCCATGCCACAATCCCTTCTCTTCCATTCTCCTCTAGAGATTTTGGGTACTCATGCACAGGCACCTGGAATGATTTTCAAGCTGCCAGGTCCAAGACTCAAACCACTATAGGCCATGTGTGAATCCAGTGCTTCAACCACTACACCACTTGCCGGCTCAAAACAGGGATTTTTTTTTTAAATACTACAATTATGGTAAAATTTCACCAATATTTTACAGAACACTTACTATATAGTCTAACTGGGAAGGACACATACACAAAACCTACTCTTATTTTAATCCTCTAAAGCAATTTAATAGTTACAAAGATGTCAAATCTCCCCAAATTAATTTTTAAAATGCATAAGATGTGATCATTTTAGGTAGAGGGAAGAGTTAAATAACTTTGACATTCACCAAAAGGAATCAGCTGGAGATAGTAACCACTACAAGTCAAGTTTTTGGAAAAAGAATATTATTAAAGGATAATATGCACTATCAGATATTAAAATATACAATAAAAATAATTAAAACCACATGGAATTGATGTCTGAAAAGAAGAACAAATGAATGGAACTGAAAGGGACCCTAGTACAGATAAAAATTCGCGTGTATTGAAGCTATCTTTTCTTTTTTTTTTTTTTCTTTTTTTTAAGGTTTTGGTCAGAGGGTGTGTGTACTTACTAGACAGACAGAGAAAGGGAAAGTGAGAAATCAACCCCTAGTGGCGATGGCCATGCTACAATCCCTTCATCTCTATTCTCTCAGGATTTTAGGTACACATATACATACCCCTAGCGTGTTTTTTAAGCCATTGGTCCCAGGACTCAAACCACAGAGTCAGCCATGTGGGATCCAGAGCCTTAACCACCATGCACCCTGCTGCACACACACATGCCTCTCCCCCAGCTATCTTTTCGGATTTTTTTTAGATAGTTGCCATAGGGCATGTGCAATCATCACAGAAAAAAAACAGAGGAGAAGTGAGAAATCATCCCCCAGGGGGTTGCTACACCGTAATCTCTTCTTTGTTCTTCTCTTAGGATTTTGAGCATGCTTGCACATGTGCCCAGCATGATTTTCAAACCGCCAGGTCTGGAATTTGAACTGCTGTTGACCATATAGGAATCCAGCACCTAAACTACCATGTCACCTGCTGGCCCCCATCATTTGTTTAAAGTGAGAGAAGATCGCTTATCTTAAAAATGGTTCAGCATTTGAAAATGAATAAATAAATAAAATTAGAACTTCTACCTGATTAATAATCCATAACAAATCTTAGAGTCAACTTTTTTTTTAACAAATCTATTTAAAAATGTAAATGAACATTTATAGGGTTAGATGTAGATATGGAAGAAACAAGAAAAAAATGTATTTAACTGGGTTAATATAAAAGTTCTCTCTTAAAAACATTATAAATATAAGCAAAAGGCACATGGCAAACTTGGAAAAATATTTTCAACATTAACAAAAAGGTACAGGCTTAACATCCTTATATTTGAAGATAATTTACAAATAATAAATGTCTATATAGCAGAAAATGGCCAAAGGTTGTGAACAGATAATCTAAAGACATATTCTTGTCTGATAGATATTTTTTTAATGCTAATTCTCATTAGTAATCAAAAATATAAGTTTAAACAGTAAGTTTTGCCTGTAAACTTGATGAATATTTTTAAATTATAATACCCAGTTCCACAAGGGTATTAAAAAATGACATGCTGGGACCAAGAGATGCTATTGAATGTTACGTTGCTGAACTCCCACATAGTAGACCATGGTTCAAGTCTCAGACCTGGTGGCTTAAAACTCAAGTTGGGCGCATGTGTGTGCACGCCCAAAATCCTGAGGAGACAATGAAGAAGGAATTGTGGCATGGCTGTCTCCCGCCCCCGGGGGGGGGGGTGGTGAGCGGGCAGTGATTTCTTAAATTTCTGTCTCTCTCTCTCCACTGAGCGCATGCGCCCTATAGCAAAAATCTCTCTTAAAAACAAATGGCATGCTTACACAAACTTGCTGGATGATGACTCGACACTGTGCTATCTAGAGTTTAATGCTCTTACTCTTTGACCTAGCAGTTTCTTAGGACACAGTCCTGTACGTCCAAGAGAGATAATCAAGATGTAAAAGGAAGTTCTGCATAAGAATTGTAGTGGAGATTGGTAAAATACATAATGGTACATCTATATAAGTAGAATACTATTCAGGTATTTATTCAGCTTAAAAAGAATTACTTGGAAAATGTCCAAGTATTTACTGAATGATTAAGCAGTTATTAAGCTATATTATGAAATAATTTATACTTTCATATACAGAGTGAGGAGACTAACAACAAACTCTTAGTTAATTTTTTTTCCCGAGTGGTAAGACCAGTGCTCTTTGTTTTTTCTTTAATATCTTTTGGTATTTTAAAATTTTCAACAATAGTATGGCATGTTAAGCAGGAAAAGACTTGTTTTTAAACCAGTAAGAACTCTTATTTCAATTCCATTTTAAAATCAAGTACATTAAAGAAAAGCAGAACTGTCATATGTAACACGTATACAAAAACGATTCCTCAAACTGGCTCCATGGCCTGGTGGTTACAGCAGCTAGATCCCCCACCTGGCTGACCTTGTGGTTCGAGTCTCAGACCTGGCAGCTTAAGAAATACAATGAGCACGTGAACGTGCTCAAAGTCCTCAAAGGAGGGAGAGAAGGAGGAAGAGGGTTTGCGGCATAACCTTGCCCTATCAGGAGTACTTTTACTCTCTTTCGGTCTTTCTCTGGCAAGTGCACCACCCCCTTCCCTCCCCCCAAAAAAAGATTTCTTCGTCAAAGCCCACAAAATGTACAATGCCAATAATTAACCCAAACGTAAACTATGGATTTGGGCTGATAAGACCTATCAGTGGAGGCTCATTGATTGTAACAAATGCACTAAATGTTCTCTGGTGCATGATGCTGATAAAGTGGGAGGCTTCTTTTGTGTGGGGACAGGGACTGAACGGGAACTTTCTGTACTTTTGTTCAATTTTGAAGAAACCTAAAAATGCTCTAAAAAAATAAAGTTAAAGAAAGTGATTCCCAGAATGCAAATTGAATGCAAAGTAGAACTGGCACTGCATAATACAGAAATTTAAAAGACAATACTGATATAGTGATGAACTCTTTAAAATATGCTGAACAGGTGCCTGATAAATTTTTGGACATCAATTGTTTTGAGCAAATCTATATCTCACATAATGAGTATGAGATTAGATATGGCATTTTCCCATTTGCCTTCATAAACTCATAATGGCACACTGTCCAGTAGAAATATGAGGTATATATGTAATTAAAATAATCTGGTAGCCACAGTTGAAAAAAAGTAGATGGAAGTAAGAAAGATCCATTTTCATAATCTATTTACTACAATATCTAAATATCATTCCAACATGTAATCAATATAAAACTAGAAGGTTTATAAAATCTTTTCATCATAGTAACTCGTTGAATCTGATGTGAATGGTATGCAGGACATCTCAATTTAGGTACCAAAGCATCACTGAAAGTATTTCATCAGTATTGAGATTTCATAAGATGTACTGTTGAAAATATAGGCGATTATATCCTTATTTTTCCAAAATAATTACGTTGATAAATAATTGACGTGAGGATCTATCTTTAATATTGAAATGAATTAAAATTAAACAGAATTTGGGTCCAGCAGATAGCATAGCAGTTACATCTCTGGACTCCCACATGGCCAACCGCAGTTCAAGTTCCAGACCCAGTGGCTTGAAAATCACATCGGGCACATGTGCCTAAAATCCTAGGAGGAGAGTAGAGGATAAGGGATTGTGGTGTGGCATCCCCCTCCCCCCGGGGGGTGGTGGTGATTTCTCACTTTCCTTTTCACTATGTCTGTCTCACTCTCTCTCCTTCTGGTGAGCACACTTGCCCTAAGGCAAAAACATCTAAAAACAAACCAAAACAAATTAAGCAGAATTTAAAATCAAGTTTTTCAGTTACACCAGCCACATTTCACATGTGGCTAGAGGCTACCTGATTGGACAAATCTCTCCTGGGAAAGGATTAATCATGAAGTGTCAATGCTGGCTATGTTACTTTGTGGGGATTAGGCCGGACTACTCCTACTACTTGGCAAATTTCAAATCTAAATTTCGATCATATGAAAGAATATAAATTTTGTGTCCTGACTTTCTTGGCTTCTCTTTTATGTCACTGAATCACATGTGTGATGAGTTATTTGCAGCAAATTTATCTACAAAAGGAGAAGTAATAGCCAACGCTGAAAATGAGGTATTGCACCCAGCAATCAATTGGCTGCATATTTTCACTTCCCCTTGCCGGATTAAGGAATGATTCTGCCACTGTGTGATTTCTAATAATAAAGACAGAATGAGAAGTGCACAATACCAGCATATTGCTATTTACAGTAGATGTACTTGTGACCTCACATGCAACAGAACTTCTTTACATATTTAAGAAGTTTTGCAAGTTCCAGAAGAGTGGAACTAATGGGCTGTCCAAAGCTCAGCTGCGCTTTTCAGCTTGTCTTTATAAACTGGACAAGTCCTTTGCTGCTAGAAGCCATTCCTCTGGTGGCACTGGTGACTGTAATATTTGAAATTCAAAAGAAACTGGACTCAAAATCTTACATACTGCTATGGGAAGCTGCAACCTCAGTACAAGCAAAGGAATAGCTAATAGCTAAAATAGAACACAGAGATGAACAAGACTGCCAATGAGGATAGCTGTTTGAAAAAAGTATACTATATCATGACAAATGCACCTTTCCTTCCTCTGAATAAATGGATTCCCCAAAAGACCACCCTCCTCAGTAACATAAGTAAAAACGATGATCAACTAGGAAGTGGTAATGTTTTAACGTAAGCGTGTGCATTAGTACCAGTTTCAATGTGTCAGCCCATTAACCATCAGAAACTTTACCTGTATAGAGTGCAGGCACTTCCACAGGCATCAGGATGCAGCTATGTAGATGGCCCAGTTCCTAATTAGGGAGGTTACGCTTGTAGACAGCAGACGACAGCTGACATGAGGTGGTATGGCGTTAAGTGCACATGGGTGATTCAGATAACTGTTCTACAACTAAGGCAGCAGTTCTTCAACTGGGGTCCACAGATCCCTGGAGGGCTGTAATACTCAGGGTTCTGTGCAATTGAAATGATTTTCATGAAGATACTACAAGTGTCACTTGCTTTTTTCACTGTGGTTTCCCCAGCACAAAGCAAGGCAGTGGCACCCAACTGTAGCCACGGTATTCCCGTGTTCTTCGCTGAACACTTGCAGCAAAAAATAAGAGAGAGAGAGAGAGAGAGAAAGTTGATTCAAAAATGTACACCTGAGAAAGCAATAAAAATGTTCATTTTAATAAGTCCCAACCCTCCAGGGCCTCTCTTTTTAATATTCTGTGGGACGGAATGGGGAGTATATAGGAAGTGCTTCTGCCACACACCAAAGTCAGATGGCTGTCTCACAAAAGCACTGAAGCAATCGAGTTTCAAATGGAACTGGTCGCTTCTTTTTTATTTGAAAGAACTAACTGACAAACAAACCATGGTTATTCAGACTTAATATCTGGTAACTATGTTCTTAGAAATTAAAAAAGAAATTTAAAAAGAGAGCCTATCACTTCAAAGGGGACAATTGACAATATTTTTGCCAATGATAAAATTTGACTGTCTTACAAGTAAAAATGAGAATATTAGAAAATTTGTATCCTAATATGTACAATTTTTCCTGATGAAGTATAATGAGTGACTATGATACTTTTCATACAGTAAAATGAGATAAATAACATTGGAAGATCCACTTAATTCAGTAAACGGATCATTTCCAAATGACCACTGTATGCCATTACAAATCGTGCATGGGTAAGAGGTCCACTCAATGAACTAACGAGTTTTACTATAATAGAGTATGAAAAGTGTATTGAAATGGATGTAAGTGTCACATTGCAACTAACTTTTTAAAAATTACTGCTTGAATGACTTTGGAATAATATCAAAGACTACCCATGATTGTCTGAAAAAGCTATTACAATGCACCCTCCTTTCCAACTATATAGCTCTTTGAGGTGAGATTTTCCTCATTTATTTCAATCTATGTGACATATCACAATAGATGGAATGCAGAAGCAAAAATGAAGATCCCGCTGCCTCTATTAAGTCAGAGATTAAAAAGAATTGCAAAATATAAAACAACATTTTTCCATTTTTTTTGTTTGGAAAAACATTATTGGTTTTCACTAATATGTCATGGGTTTATCATTTTTATAAATTAAGTGACAAATATTTTAAACATGCCTCCAATTTTGATTTCTAATACACTGAGTATTAATAAACAAAAGTTTTGTGGAGTCCTAAAATTAAAAAAACAAAAAATTGAGAAGTGTTGTACTAAAAAGAAGGGACCAATCAGAAGGCGCCAGAAAAACTGTTCTCTAAGACATGCTGTTGCATAATCTCAAACATACCCCTTTATAACTCCAAATGAATGGTGTTTGTTATTTAAATATGACTAATTTACATTAGTGTTCTTTACATAACAATGTGTTGTAGAAATGTAATATAAAATCCCCAAATGCAGCAAAACTCATTATAATCAGAGTTGGGTTTTTTTGTTTTTTGTTTTTTTGTTTTAGTTTTTGCTATAGTGCATGTGCATTCACTGGAAAGAAAGAGGAAAAGTGAGAAATCACCCCCCACCATCCCTTCTCCTTCAAGTCTCCTCTCAGAATTTTGGGTACGCACACACACGTTCCCAGTGAGATTTCAAAGCCACGGAGTCTGGGACTTGAACAGCACAGTCGCCATGTAGAACTAATAAGTGACACATAGAATAATTGTATTGTGTGAGCTTTTACCAGGTGTCAGTGATTCCATTTCATATCTGAAGTCCCTTTTGATATTTGGTGTTTTTGTTTTGTTTTGTTTTGTTTTTGAGAGGTTTTTGCTACAGAGCATGTGCGCTAGCCAGAAAGACAGAGACAGAGGGACAGAAAGCGAGAAATCACCCCCTCCCCAGGGGGGATGGCCACGCTTCAATCCCTTCTCCTCCATTCTCCTCTTGAGATCTTGGACACATATGCACACGCACCCAGCGTGAGTTTAAGCCACTGAGTCCCGGATTCGATCGAAGGTTGACTACATGGGAGTCCAGCAACATAGCCATTATGCCAACTGCTGGCCCCCCCTTTTTTATATTTATAATTATCATTTTTACAACCTTTCCACAGACCTGAAACAACTGAATGTACTATCTAGCAAACAAATTACAGTTACTATATAACAGTCTATTCATTTTCCTACTTCAGATTAACTACACAAGTCCAGCAAGCAAAACAATAAAATTTTAGTTAATCTGTCCGTGGGAATCATGCAAGTTTGACTTATATTTTTGAAAATTTAAAGTAGGTTGTATACTTCTTTGCACTCCATTAATACCTTCATAAGTCATTTAATACAGAAACTCAAGGTTGAGAAACTCTGTGACATAGAGGGTTTTGGGTTTGCTTTGTGATTAACCTAGTTTTTGGTCTCTAACATCATGATAGAAATAAATTTACCCATTTTTGCTCAGTCATCAGACACCTACAAGTTCAGTCTTTGCACCCTTTACAGGGATATGCTACAATTTCCTAGTTGACAAGCAAGACGGTGTAAAACACCTGGGCTCTACACTCAGAAAGTGGCTTTCCAGCCAGTAACTGTGTAAACTTGGGGAGGTAGTATAAGCTCTTTGACTTCAGTTTTCTTATATGTAAAATGTCTTATATAGCTGGTATGTGGAACAGGAAATGATAACCATTATTACTAAGCAAATAAGTCAAGTTGTGCTATGAATCAATATATTATTTTAAAAGTTGAAATGACTGATATTTCATATTATTGCCAATTCATAGCAATTATTTTATTTATATTATTTCAATTTATTTATACTATTTTATTTATATTTTATTAAATTTTAAAAAATTATTTAATTTAATTTCTTTTAATTTGCTACAGGGCTCCTATGCTTATCAGAAAGAGACAGAAAGAGAGAGAGGGAAAGTGAGAAAGCAAGCCATCACGTCTGGGACTCAAACCGTGGTCGGCCATGTGGGGGTCCAGCACCTTAATTACCATGCCACCTGCTGGCCCAAGCAAATTTTTTTTTTTAAAGAAACTTTTTGATTGGTCTTTGGTACACATTTTCCCACCTGTAAAACATGGGCTAAAACATACGTCTGTGTTTAATGTGCAATCGCTCTTACACATTTAAAGGGAAATAATGTTGGTCCCTGGCAGAGTTAAAAATTGCTCAGGCATATCTTTAAACACAAAGAACACTCTGCTTTCGGAGCCCAGGCTAAATCCCATCTCATGGTTTCACAGATATAGGGGAACCCAAGAGAAGGAGCAGGGCATTTGGTTTTTCTTAGGATTGGGAATCAAATTTGAAAATCCTCCCATCCAGATTTACCTGTTTTTTGCACCACCTAAGACCGTAAGTTAGTCCTTTCCTTCTTGTCTTCTGATTCCTCCTCATCCCTCTCAAATGCAAACTTAACATTTCCCTATAAATGTTGTACTACCTTAATTAGTATTCATCATTATTTTGGGAGACTCTGTTCTCCCAGCATATGGACTTTCCATGTTAATAAAACTCCTGGCAATTGTGTTATTGAAATACAAAGGTGCATTTCTAGAATTTATTACGATGTTTAAAAAATTACACTGGGGCCAGCAGGTGGTGTGGTGGTGAGCACAGGGTTCCTACACAGCTGACTGCAGTTCAAGTCCCAGACCTGGCTGCTTGAAAATCACACTGGGCCTGTGTGCATGGGTGCCCAAAATCCCAGGAAGAGAATGAAGGAGAAGGGGTTGCTATGTGGCCATCACTCCAGGGAGTGATTTTTCACTTTCCTTCTCTCTGTCTCTCTCTGAGGAGTACACATGCCCTATGATCAAAAGCAAAAAGGAAGAAAAGAACATAAAAACTAAATAACATATAAATAAATAAACAACTACATTAAAAGTTGGTATAATCGGACTTGCCTGTGGCCTGGTAGCTACGGTGGCTGGATCCCACATGGCAGCCTCAGGCTTGAGACACACCAGAGTGCAAGCATGCCCGAAATCCCAAAGGAGGGAGATAAGCAGATATCATAAATATGTTTATTCATAACTGTAATACAATTAAAAACAGCTTGTGTCACGATAAATTCTATAATTAAAAAGTGTAATCCTTTCCTATTTTCCAAAGGCATGTCAGGGATTACTTAGAGTGTTTAACTGATCATAGATTCATGGAGTAAGGTACAACCTTGCTCCTTTAACATACATTTTCATTTGGATAATTTAATAGTTATCACTTTCTAAAAGCTACTTAGAAATGGTTGTAATAGCCAGTCTTTAAATTTTAACATTGATTTCTCTCTTCTTCAAAACAAACAAACCAAAACTGGTCCACATGTGTATTTTCGTATTTCAGACCAAAATATGCCCATTTCTGAAGAATTGTTGAGTTGGAGAAGATACACAACGCCGCTTCAAGGATTCTGCAAACTCAAGTGCTCTGGCTACTCAGCGAGGTAGCTTTTCAGGAAAGCCCAGGACTCAGGAATCTCAGTCGGGACCAATCCGAGCTGCCTCGGCTTGGCACTTTGGGAATGGAAGCTGCGCAGCCGCCGCCTGGCCGCGCTCTCAGACTCACACCAGGGAGAAGTGGCCGAGTCCTCCCGATTTCTCTTCCGAGAAGCCTGGGTATCGTCACCTCAGTGATCAACGAGTGTCTGGATCCGTAGTTCCTAACTTTTTCTAATGAGAAAAGCCATTTTGAAATTCAACACAATGTAACAGACCCCACCATCACCACCATCCAAAAAGCTGTGGTAGACATACTTTTTAAGTTCTGTATTGACTGGAAACACTTAAGGACGCTTCAAAAATCCAGTCGACTCTGGACTTTTTAAACGCCCATACACTGTATCTTATTAATGGTAGCATTTGCATACATCTGGATTTGCTTGCTTGTTGATGCTGTACGCTGCGTTTACAGGAACGGCACGCTGCACAGAAAGTTTTGCCCAGCCCCTTGCACCAGGGGACCCCCACCCCGACCCCGCACCCAGGGCGCGCAGGTGGCTGCTACCGTGGACTTAAGAGACGAGGGTTCCAGCCTTATACCCCAAACGTCCACTTAAACCCAGTTCCCAGGGACAGCAGGGCGCTCTTCCTGCCTGGAGACCGAGCTTCGCGGTGCATCTGCTGCCCCCTATCGGTTATGAGAACAATAGCCAGAGCGGGTTAGAATCCACTGGAAGAGGCCTCTTGAATAAAAGAATATTCCAGGATTGCGCAGCAGCGACTGGACTCGCAGAGAGCCCGTTTTCCGCAGTCAGCTCCGACTGCCTTGTTTGAATGCACTTGTTCCCAAGTGAAGTTGAGAATATTGGATCGCTAAGAGGCAACTGACGACTGCTTTGGTGACGGGCAGGGGGGCGGGGACAGGATCCACCCAAGGTTCAATTTGTTTTCCGCCCTCCTAGTCCTTAGGAAAAGCACTTGCCCGCAGCCGGGATGGGGACGTCCATTATAGCACAGCGTGGCGTTTCCCCAAGCCTCTGAAGGCACCTGTCACCCTATTACACCTTGAGTGAGTTCAGTGGCCTGTGCTGCGGAGGTGACAAAGGCCGCCCTCCCTGAGAGGCTGCCCACGGCTGTGTCCAGGAATGGCCTTCCCACAACGGCTGTTTCTTCCCGGGTCCCTTCGGTGGGAATCTGTATGTGCTCCAGAAAAGTCAAATGAATGCTGAGAAGGAAGTTCCCGGCCGCCCCTCCTCCACGGATGGCTGTCCGTGTGCAATTTTCTCCTAGGGCTGGACATTTAAAATGTGCCTCCACTTGGACACAGCCATCACGGCTAGCAGGCTGGGAACGGGGTGTTTGTGTGCGTGTGCGTGTGTGTGACAGACTGTAACATACTCTGGTTTATTTTCATTATTTTCTCCCACTTCATTACCACCCCCTCCCAGTGCAGTCTTGGCAGTCTCCCGACTTGTCCACTCATGTCCATGTTTGCCTGGGTGCTTTCGGGAAGAAGGGAAAACACAAGGAGACGGTGAGTAGAAGGGAGGGAGGGGAGCTGCAGAGCCGGCTTCCACGCCAGACGGTGTGTTTCCGCAGGCGGTGGCCGAGGGGCTTCGGAGGACGACGGAAACCCCTGGGTCGGCTCCCTGCCCAAGGGTCGGCACCCAGCCTGCCAGGGGCCGCAGGAGAGCCGAGGTCCCCC
>NW_006208752.1:724274-732893 GCF_000334495.1 Tupaia belangeri chinensis
GAGGCCGGCGCCCACGCTCTCCACCCCGCCGTGCGCTCCCCCGGCACAGCCCGAGCCCCACCGCCTCGGCGCGCAGGCCCCGCTCCCGGGCCGGTGCTGCGGCGCCTGCCACCTCCGGGACCCAGGGCCGCCCACCCAGCCTCCCGGCGAGCAGTGACTTCCCGGATGGGGCCATGCTTTTCTTCCAGGACAATCAGGACTCCTCCCCTCCCAGCGATCTTTCTAGGAGGCCACCTCCTGAGATTCCGACGCGATTTCCTCCCTACCGGGACTAAGCTGGGAACTCCTCACTTCATACACTGGGGAGAACCGCAAGCTGAGTATTTGACGGGGGTTACCACTGCACCTCACCCCCGCAAAACACAGTTTACTGTGCGTAGATTGTTTTGATAAACGGGTTAATGGGGGCTAGAAATTCGCTCTCTATTTTTCATAGCAATGATTATCAAGCTTTTAGAAAGTTACGTTGTCTTGTTTTCTGCTTGGTCGACAACACGGAAAATGAAATATTGCTTTTTTATGTGACTCAGCATCAATTGTAATGATAACGACTTTGAGAATTTCACGGCTTCTTGTGAGATAAAATGGAGATGCGCACCTAGGTGAAGGTCACCGTATTACAACGTGCCAGGCTAGATTCGGCTGCAGTCCCTGAGGCTCATTCCTGTTCCCTCTCGGCTCACCCATTCTAGGGAGACTTGGCGTTTAATTATTGTTTAATTATCACAAGCCTCTCAGTCTAAGAGTAAGCATAGGGGGAGGATTGAGCACAATATTTAAACAGTTCTCTGAAACTGGCTTTACCTCGATTGGGGAAGTTAATTCTGGGGCTCATATAAGAAATTCGGATCTGAGAACAAAAGAAAAAGTTGCTTAAAAAAAAACTTTATTGATTCAATGAATATTTATGAATCACCTCCCTGGTGTGCACACCTGCACACACACACACACGCACACACAATACCTGCGGTGGGCTATACAAGTGATAATATATGAGGGGACTTCAAAAAGTTCATGGGAATAGTGTATTAAAATACGAGTTTATTTTGGTGCAAAAAAAGTGCTTTTGAAGTGCAAGCACAGTATTTTCAATACCTATTTCCCATTAATTATCTCTCCTATGACGTCTGTAGAATGCTTGGTGTGTGACACGCAATGTACTTGCCATTTTGAAAGCATTATATAATTGTATCCTCACAGGACAGTATAAAGTAGATTCTGTTACTGTTAGCCCTGCTTTGCATAACAGTGAGAGACTGGAGATAACTTACTGCAGGTCACCCAGCTAAATGGTAGGAAAGGGCATTAAACCCAGACAGTGGAGGCTGTCTTCAGGCAACCATGACACTATATCCCTCCATCAGAGCTGGGAATCTGTATATACTCAAAGCACATCTGATGAATCTGTTGCAAAGACAAACTTAAGAACTGTTGATAAAACCACATACCGTCAAACCAAAGAATTGATTTGTCCAAAGACACAAGGAATCGCAGAGTGAGATCCAAAAACCACCTCCTCCCAGTTCCTTGACTAATGTCCTATTTTACCATCCAAACCACATTGGTCAGTCCAGAAGGAGTCAAAGAATATAAATAATTCAACAATTAATATAAACGTGCAAGTAAATCTTGATTATGCTTAGCTTCCTTTCTAACTGCTTGCCTTCTGATTATTTGGTTATCTGGTTTCTCTCCCAGAGGTAGAGAAAACAGGGTGAAACAATTATTTTATTTCTACTAATGTTAACTGGTAAGACCTTTATTATTAAAAAGAAAAAGGAAAAAAAAAAAAAAGAAAGAGGCTTGGCAGAAAATATAGAAGTTCCTGAAATAACACCTTCAGATGATCTCTTGGGTTTGTTTTTCTGTGATATTGGTAACTCCCAATGCTATTAGTGAAAGCGTGGACTAGAGGAAGAAGCAAGATGGATGTTCCCTAACACTGCCATTGTCCACTGCGCCTCTTCTTGGCCACCCCATGGCTACTCCATCCTTGATATTTGAGCAGCATAAAAAAGGAGAAGGAAATAGATGAAAGGCATATGATGAATTACTCTAGAACAGTTTCTACTTTTGCTTTGGAAAATAGAAGAGTTACAGTACTAAAAAGTAAATAATAAGGGCACTGTTTTTCCACCCTCAGTCCAGCAATGAGTGTCGATAGTCAGTCATATGTTGTCATTAAACAAATAGATTTCTCCTACTTGTAACAGCCTCACTTCTACATTTTTTTTTTCTGTTCTAACTTATCCTTCAATCATAGGGATATTGAAACACTGTGCAAGAACCATGCCAAGCACTGCCTTTTCTCAACAACTCTGAGCAAGTTGTTCCTTTACCTAAAATCATGTGCTGATTCCCCATCAACTCCACAAGATAATATTGCACTCATAATTTAAGACAAACAAAAATATTACGTTATATCACCTGTCTACTTTTCATCACCCACAACTCTGCCTCGCACTGAGGCAATCCTAACCAAGCTGTAGTCCTCTGAATGTCTAGCGCCATCCTCTGCCTTTGTTTTCTTGCGTTTTGCCCATCTTCAACATGGAATTCCTCTTTCACCTGTCCTCTTAGTAAATGCTCACTTGTTGCCCCAAACCTGCTCATATAGAACTATACCTGTGAATGCTTTTTTTTTTTTTTTGAGAGGTTTTTGCTATAGGGCGCGTGCGCTCGCCAGAGAGAGAGAGACAGAGAGACAGAAAGTGAGAAATCACCCCTGGGGGGATGGCCATGCCGCAATCCCTTCTCCTCTGTTCTCCTCTTGGGATCTTGGGCATGCACGTACACGCGCCCGGCATGAGTCTTAAGCCACCAGGTCCGGGACGCTATCCACGGTCGACTACATGGGAGTCCAGCGACATAGCCATTATGCTAACTGCTGGTCCCTGTGAATGCTTTTTTTGACCTTATTCTCCATTCCCCCAGAGCAATAGGAAATCTCTTGCTGTGGAGGAAGCCACTTCTATGGCTTCTGGATTCTCCATTATGACTTTTAGTCTGTACAGGGGTTTCCCCCCATATCCTTCTGTTAGACTAGAACTTCTTGGGAATCTGCTTACATAAACTTTGTTTAGAGTATTTGATAAGTTAGGAAACAAAGGATACATTTAATTTAAATAGAATGCTAGTTACATTTTGAAATAATATGTCTAGTATGTTCAAAGCCACAGGTCCACTCATTTGTTATATACTACAGAATGTCCAGAAAAACCACAGAGGAAAATACAGTGCATTTATTGTGATTTTTTTCACATTATGCAATTACTTTAGATACCTCAAAAGATTTCTGGAGGTTGAAAAAAACACACTGAGCATATTTGAAAATGTAAGTAAAATGCTGCTAATGTCTAAGTATGCCCTGTTTCCTAGCATTCAGACACCCTGTAGTCCCAGCACCTTACACTATTTCCCAGTACTCAACAGAAAATAATTATCTATTGAATGGTTTTAAACTGAACACAAGCTGGTTAGCATAGCCACAAGTCCAGGGATTTGAACTCATCACAGTCCATGTTTCTGTCTCTACCTTTGATGAACTTTTTTCCGCCTCAATCGCTTGCTAGTTATACCCCCTTTGATTTTAATATTAATACTTTTGGTTAAATTGTAATTAGTTACATGCTTTTGACACTTATTAGGGTACAGAATTTCCTACTGCCGGAAGTATACAAGTAGGCAAATATTTTCTAGACCACCCGGGACCATAAGGGCATGCCATGACCAGCCACTTAAAGTAAGGATTTACATTTAGAAATTTTCTATGTTAGGTTAACTCTTCAGTAAACAAAGAACTTTGTGTATCTTTGTAGAATTCAAACCGTAATTGGTAAATATTTGACAGCACCTCTGGAGCACAAATGCAAGGGTACTTCAAAAAGTGGGTGAAAGTAGAATTCGAGCACATTTATTTGTGCAGAACAATTTTAAAACCCACTTCCTGTGCTTCCGTAACACATATTTCCCATGACTTTTTGAAAATCCCCTCATCTAATACTCATAGATCACTTTCCTAAGAAATGGTTTCACATGGGGACCAGCAGATGGTTACATCACTAGACTCACACGTAGTCAGCTGTGGTTCTAGTCCCAGACCCAATGGCTTAAAACTCACACCTGGCGCTTATGTGTGCATGCCCAAAATCCCTAGAGGAGAATGGAGGAGAAGGCGGTGTGGCATGGCCATCCCCCAGGGGCTGATTTCTCACCTTCTGTGTCTCTGTCTCTCTCTGTCTCACCCAGCAAGAACACATCCCTATAGCAAAAATCTCTCTAAAAAAAGAAATGATTTCACGTAAAACTGACCTCATATAATAAGATATCTGCGTCTCTAGGTTTCAGTTAGTATGTACTATAATAATACTGCAACTACCTCATATGTTTATTCAGGTATATTAGTAAGATTGATATACGCACCTCAAGTCAATAATTAGAAAATAAGCCTGAGAAGAACAGGTTTAATATGCTTTTTTTTTTTTTTTTTTGGAGAGGTTTCTGCTATAGGGCGCGTGTGCTCACCAGAAAGACAGAGAGAAAGAGACAGGAAGCGAGAAATCACTCCCCAGGGGGAATGGCCATGCCGCAATCCCTTCTCCTCCATTTTCCTCTCGGGATCTTTGGCATGCACACACACCCAGCGTGAGTTTAAGCCACCAGGTCCGGGACTCAAACTGTGGTCGACTACATGGGAGTCCAGTGACATAGCCATTACGCTAACTGCTGGTCCCTATGTGCTTTTTAACATCATTAGAAGTATATCTTGTGCATCACGAGGGAGAAGATTCTGGTATTTTAGACTCTTTAGTCCCGAGGAAAGCAATGTGAAATATAGCAAGCTATGAAGTATTAATAAAGTCTGTATTTCAGGAGAGAGATTATATTCTCCAACACAAACATTTTGGAGGCTCTTGCTCAAGAAACATTTCCTAGATTATAGATTTGAGAAATACAGGGTATAAAATTTCCTTTTTCAGATGTGTAGTTCTGGGCCCCACCGTGGTGATGCAACAGTAGCACGTCACTCCACAGTTCTGGATGCTGTATGGAAGATCCCTGTTCTCTGGCCAGCTCGCACATGACAGGCACAAGCACGCTTGCCGCGATCCTGGCTGGCTGGAGGGTGGGGCATCGGAAGCGCTGTGAGACCCTGTTGAGGTGCTTCTCTGTTTCCTTCTCTTTTCTCTTTCTCAAAAGAAAGCAATAAACTTTAAAATAAATAAAAATAGAAATGTGGTTTGGAGTTTTCTGTTTTGTTTTTCTCTGTGACACTCAGGTCATGTCTCAATTTGCGAAGCAACCAAAAATACCCAGTCAATTATCGGAGTAATTTCGGCCCCAGATAAATTGCTTGAATTACCTCAGTAGTTATTACCGTTATAATCACATTAGCTCAGACTGGGAGAAACAACACAACATGCTGGTAGTAATTCGGAGTCATGATTTGGATTCAAATCCCGAGTCCTCCACTTACCAGCTCTGTGACCTTGACCTTGCACCACTTCTTTCCTCTTTTTGGTAACTTCTTTGTGAAACAGGGGTCTCCACATCACCCTTAGAGAGGTCCTGTGGGAACCAAACGAGGTGCTGAGCGCGAAGCTGCATTGTGAACTGCTCTGCACCTCAGATGTATGTTTCTGATGTAGGTCATAAGATGAAAAGAAATATTCCTTGAAACATAATAAAAGAAATACCCCAACTGATTCTTGGACTCATGCACAGATTAGAATTCTCTAAAGTAGACACCAAGAAACCACTGTCTTAAGTACTTGTCCACTTGGTTTTGCTTTGCATTTGATCAGCAAAATGAGTTCTGATACTGTTACAACCACCTGACAGTGGTACCCTGGCTCCTGAACCAGTAAGACAGCATCCATGAGGTGACAAAAAAGTATCACTGACTTCCATCATCTTACAAAATTTATTTCGTGTAATTTAGTTTTACTAATTTGTTTCACTGAATTCACTATCAGCATCTACACTGATAGCCCTAAATACAGCATGTGTAAGCAGACATGGGAAGTTGGGGGCCAAAGGCTACCAAGTGAAGTTATGTAGGATGAATAAACGGAGTGGTCTAATACACAGCATGAGGACTGTAATGAATAGCATTGTATTATACACTGGAAATTGGCTTGGAGAGTAGATGGTGAGTACTTTTGCCACACACACAAAATTAACTGTGTGAGATAATGGACGTGCTAATTTGGTTGACTGCAGTAATTATTTCACTGTGTGTGTGTGTATATATATATGTACACACACTTTATGTTCTACAGCTTAAATATACACAATAAAATTACTACAAATGGGACCAGCAGTTAGTGTAATGGCTATGTCACTGGACTCCCACATAGTTGACCGCGGTTCGAGTCCTGGACCCGGTGGCTTAAACTCACGCCGGGCGTGTGTGCGTGCGTGCCCAAGATCCCAAGAGGAGAATGGAGGAGAAGGAATTGCAGCGTGGCCATCTCCCCTGGGGGGGTGATTTCTCACTTTCTGTCTCTCTGTCTCTGTCTGGCGAGCGCACACGCCCTATAGCAAAAACCTCTCTCCCCAAAAAAAAGAAAGAAAGAAAGAAAAAAAATTACTACAAATTCCTTAGCCATTTACTCAACATGTGAGTTAATATGCAAAGCAGATGTGACAGCTGGGGAACAAGGTTTTGTTTTTTGGTAGATCTTCACAGTTGATCATGCAATCAGTTTTTTCCTAAGCAAAAAGATGCTATCAATTGATAATTCTGAGCTAGTACTGTTCAGATTGGAAGTGAGAGAAAGATGTATTAATAAAAATATCTCTCTGAGAATTAAGCAATAAGGGGCATCATAACTCAAAACAATGCCCATTTTTCCAGCGAAGTGTTCTTCAATAAGACATGTCTGCTTCATTTCCCATATCTGTTTTCTCCTGTAAGTTGTGATTGATGTTTAGAACATATATCCTATTCATAACTTCATTAACATGCCCCCCTTTTCATCTCACCTCCTGACTACTGCAGTAAACAGAGAAAAATTATTGTAAAATGAAAATACAAAAAAAAAAAAAAAGTGGGTAAGGAAAGGGAAAATGTGAGCATTACTGACCTAAATAAATGACATGAAACTTGTATGGAACAATAAGTCCCTTGCTTTGTTTTTAACCCTATGAAGTGACAATCATTCTGAGTGAGTTACTGTCTTGAGCTCCTTTCTACCAGGTGAAAAAATAAGGCTTGCGATGATTCTGGATGGCTCTGCCTGGGGAGGGCCGGAACTGGCATCTCGCATTTCTACAAACAAGAGGTGATGCTCTCTGGAGAAGTGAGTAATGTTCAGGTGCGGGGTTGCGCAAGTGCCCAGGGGTTGATGAGTATCTGTATGTGTGGGCATGTTAAAGAGAGCCCTCAGAGGCTAATGTTCAAAACCACTAGAAAATACCCACTAGAATGATTAATGCCTCTCCAGTTTTATGAGTACATTTTCCTGATTAACTTGGTAAATTAAACTGTTCTTAAGTGGCCAGAATAAAAGATAGGTGCACATTTACACAAGAGTATGACCGATGACCAAGAAGGGGTGTCATGAGACACTGTGCCAATTAGTGAATTTCAGGAGAAGAATCAGTTTAAGGATCCCGAGGACAAAAAGGATGATGCGTAGGCAAATCCTCACGGCATCTCCACGGCACCAGGTCGTTTATAACTTTCTTCTATTTCCCATCTTTGAAGAAGAGAAGGCCTGATTTCTCGTCTTCCCTTAGCTCAGTCCTCACTGCTATTTGGGAGAGGGGGGTTTGTCAGTGAGAGGTCTCCAGCCACCATGTTAGGTTGACTTCAGCAGTGTGACCAGAGACTGGCAGAGATAGACTTAATTATGTGATTTAATGGAACACTGGATCCCTGGCCTCAGGGCTTCAACTTTAGACTTCTTTCTGGACCGTAAGTGTACAAATCTACATGGCGTATCTCATGAGTAAGCTTCCAGAGAATACGCAAGATTTGCATTTTGCTAGTTCTATAAACGTTCTAGAACAGGACTGTAAATAACTAGTTGTCCTATCTGGGGGCACTTTCATTATAGTATGTTAATGAATAATTGGTAAAATTGTAATGTTTTATAATAGTAAAAGTTTTTTGAGCAATTAAAAATTACCAGCAGTTAGCGTAATGGCTATGTCGCTGGACTCCCATGTAGCCGACCGCAGTTCGAGTCCCGGACCTGGCGGATTAAACTCATGCCGGGTGCATGTGTGTGCGTGCCCAAGATCATGAGAGGAGAATGGAGGAGAAGGGATTGTGGTGTGGCCATCCTCCCTGGGGGGTGATTTCTCGCTTTCTGTGTCTCTGTTTTTCTGGTGAGCGCACGTGCCCTGTAGCAGAAACCTCGCGGACGGCCCCTGTAGCAAAAACCTCTCAAAAAAAAAAAAAAAAATCAAAAAACAAAAGAAATTACTAAATGATATTTGACATTTTTCTCTTCCTTATTTCTTTTTTTAAAAGAACTATTTAATTTAATTTATTTTATTTATTTATTTTAATTTGACCAGAGAGGGACAGAGAGAGAGAGAGAGAAAGTGAGAAAGCAAGCCATCAGGTTTGGGACTCAAACCACAGTTGGCCATATGGGAGTCCAGCAC
>NW_006208752.1:734007-747045 GCF_000334495.1 Tupaia belangeri chinensis
ATTTGCCCTTTAGCAAAAACCCCTCAAAAAAAAAAAAAAAAAATCAAAAAACAAAAGAAATTACTAAATGATATTTGACATTTTTCTCTTCCTTATTTCTTTTTTTAAAAGAACTATTTAATTTAATTTATTTTATTTATTTATTTTAATTTGACCAGAGAGGGACAGAGAGAGAGAGAGAGAAAGTGAGAAAGCAAGCCATCAGGTTTGGGACTCAAACCACAGTTGGCCATATGGGAGTCCAGCACCCTTAACCTCCATGCCACCTGTCAGGGCCTCTTCTTTTTTTAATAATTGCCAGAGAGAGCATATTCTCACCAGAGAGAGATAAAGAAGTACCCTCTAATGAGGAATGGTCATGCTGCAATCTTTTCCCTCCATTTTTCCATCCCATCAAAATCTGGGGCATGCACACACATGTGGCCAGCATATTTTTCAAGCCACCAGGGCCAGCCATGTGGGGTCCAGTTCCCTGCTTCACTACAGTAAAAGCCCTCAACTTTTTTTTCTAATGGTGAATTCATGTAACAACTAATTCCCCAGCACCCACTACATAACGAGGGGGACAAAGGTAAATATCATAGCAGTACCTTCTACAGTGCATCAGGTGGTTATAAATGCTGGGAGCAAAAACAAAGCAAGGTAGGGCCATGAGTTTTTATTTATAAATAAAATTATAATTGTTATAGAAGGCTTCATTAAGAGAGTGACCCCAACCAATGACCTGAAGAGGGTAAAGAGCCGACTGCACAGCATGGAGCGAGAGCGCGGCAGCAGGGAGAGACAGCGAGTGCCAAAGCTCTGCAGCAAGTGCGCCCGCACGCACAGACGAGGAGACCAAGGTGGTTGTGACAGTTGGACAGGGAGGGGAGCAGAAGATGGGGTCAGAGTGATGAGCGAGTGGCAGGGACCTTGAGGCAGTCGTTAGGGCTTAGCCTTGATTCCAAGCGAAATGGGAGTGTTCTGAGCAGAGATGTGACATGAGCTGTCTTAAGTTTTCTCAGAAATATTCTGTCTGCTGTGTTGAAAATAGCTAGGGAAGGACAAGAATGGAAGCAGGGAGACAGGAGCTACCACAGTGGTCAAGGTGAGAGGTGAGGGTGGATAATGGCAGCACTGGAAACAGCGAGAAGAGGCATGTGTATTTTGAAGGTAGCACGAACAGTACTTGCTGATAGCTTAGACATGGGGTGTGAAAGAAAGAGAGGAGTTTAAAAACCAAACAGGCCCAGCCCTGTGGTAGAGCTGATGGCATACCAGAGTGTGGAGCTGGAAGCCATCTAGACTGTGGTTTGAGCCCTGGCCCAGTCAACCTGAAAATGCACCAGGGGCATATGTATGCACCCAGAATCCTGGTGAGGTGGAAACTCGAGGAGGGAGAGCATGGTGGAAGCTCTGTGGAAGATACTTCTCTATCTCTTTTTCTCTCTCTCTCATGCACATGCACGCTCGCATAAATTTCTTAAAAATCAAAATGAAAAATAAATACCAAATAAACAAAAATGCCTAATATTTGGGGTATGAAAGGATAGAATTACCATTAGATGTGTTGGGGAAGACTGTATGAGAAGGTCTGAAGGGACAAATCAGGGCATTTTAAAATGCCCCTATGTGCTCAAGTAGAGATATTGAATAGGCGATAGGCTACACAAGTCTGAGGTTCAGGAAAAGGTCTGAGCCGAAGATACGGAAGTTTGTTTAAAGCCCTGTAAAGGAATGTAAAGGTACTATTTGAAATATAACTACCAGTATAGCCATGGTACTAACTAGTACCAGTCCCACAGACTAGAGCACAGTTCACAGGTGTTACCCTCTTGGAAACTAGATCATCATATGTTGGATGGTGAGGCCACAGTGGTGGAGTGGAAGGGGTGCGAGAAAGCGTGAAGAGCCATCCTGGCTGACTTGAATGGAAGGGTTCCCATGTTTCACACCAACACACTTACACGTATAGCATATCACTGTGCATCCGGGGGAAATTAGTCCTGAGGGAATAGAGAGAAGGAGAAAGAACACAAAGAGGTCCAGGACTGAGCCCCGGGTAGTCCAATATTTAAAGGTTTGGAAGATGAGGGAGACAGCAAAGGACCTGAAGAAAGGGGCCAGTGAGATAGGGAGACAAGACAGCATGGTGGTGTCCTAGGACAGTGACTGGACGGCCCAGCTTGCCTGGGCCAGCCCAAGTTGCTGCCTGTGTCTCAGTCTAATTAGTAGCAATGCCCTTCTTTTACTTTCAAAAATGCTTTAAATCGGATGATACATTATGTGGTCTCCCTACATAGAAGCCAAGTGAGGAAAGTGGTTCAAGTGGAAGAAAACAAATTAGTATTTAAAATGCTCTAGGGGAGACATGGTGGTAACACACCTGGACCCACAAGGGAAACGTCCTGAGTTTGTGTCCTGAGACCTCCCTGAGTGTGCTGGGCATGCATGTCTCTGACCTGGGCCAGTTGAGACTGGGGGGGGTGGATTGCCACAGGGGGACCCTGCTGAGGGTGCAAGTCTCTCTCACGCTCTCGTGGAAGACATAAATAAACTTAAAAACATAAATAAACAAAATGCAGCTGCCACATAAAGTTAAAGAAGTACTGAGACCTGGCTACTAGGTTTGGCATCATAGCGATCACTGGGACTTCATCAGTTTCATTGCCACAGAGGGCATGAAAACCTGAGGTCAGAGGACAGAGAAAAGGAATTAAGCACTGTAAGTACAGACACATCTCTTGAGAAGTTTCCCTGTTTAAAAGAAAAGAGAGAGAGAGACAGAGAGTTGAGGAGGAATAGATGGTTGGAAAGGAAAGCAAGTCAAAACAGAGTGCAGGTAAGATAAGGACAACAGCGGCTCTCTCCAATGGGTGATGACCTAAACGAAAGGTGAAAATGGATGCTGAAAAAAGCAAAAGAGGCAGCCATGTTGTCAGGACGGTGTTCTGCCAGGCCTGAGCCCTTGGCACTTCTGAAAATAAGGGCTCCTTCCTCCATTTAAAAAGTAAATTAGGGAACCAGCAGTTAGCATAATGGCTATGTCGCTGGACTCCCACGTAGTCAACCACGGTTCAAGCCCCGGATCAGGTGGCTTAAAACTCACACCGGGCACGTGTGCGTGCATGCCCAAGATCCCGAAAGGAGAATGGAGGAGAAGGGATTGCGGCGTGACCATCCCCCCTGGGGGGTGATTTCTCACTTTCTGTCTCTATGTCTCTCTCTGTCTGTCTGGAGAGCGCACGCGCCCTATAGTGAAAACCTCTCCAAAAAAAAAATTAATTAAAAATAAATAATGATATAAAAAGACATTCTGTGACTGTACTGTATAAAAATGAATATATTAACATTATAAATTAAAACATTTTCTTTGACCGAAAAGTTCCTGTTTTTCTCTGATTTTAAAGGGGCCCCTGAAAGTATTATTTCATGGGTCCTGGACTGTACCTACCACATGTGGGTCCATCTGCCCTAACAGGTAAGAAGGTGAGAGAGGACAGGGTTAGTGCACAGCTGAGGGCTGGCCTGAGACGGAGGCCCTGTGGTTCATCCACAGGAATAGTACAGAGGGCCGGGTTCGGGGCCACAGTGGGTGGACAGATACAGGAATGGAGTGGGCAAGGTTTTTCGGTGGTTTCTTTTCCTGATTGTTTCTATTTTCTCAATGAAATCATAAGCACAAGCTGAGCATGAGAATGGCAAAGGAGATACACTGGTCTGAGGGGGAAAGAGAACATGAGCCAGTCACCCAGGAACATGGGAGCGTGAATAAACTAGGGAAAAATGTAGAATGTTCCAGGGCAGCACTAGCCCCTGAGGACAGGGGAGGGGTTTAAGAGGAAACCAGCCAGCATGAGTTGCATGGTTTTACTCTTCAACAGGGATGGTTTGCCAAGTAGGCATAGCAAAGCAAGGAGCAGGCCAGTTGTGGAGGGTGCAAAATGCATAACAGACCTTGGAATTTAAGCTGGGGAAAGGTGGCAATGGGGTAGAAGGGGCTAGGGACATGGAAATCATGGGAAATGTCCCCACTTCAACTTCTCTCTCCCTTTCACTCTCCAAAGGCCAATACTGACGTGGTCAGAGGAGTTTCCACTCTTCTGAAGGTCATGCTCTGTTAATACGAACAAGAATGTCAAGACAGTGGTGTTATACACTAATTAGTATAAAGTTATTGACCCTTAAACTTATTTTAGGTGGTTTTGAAAACATGCACATAACTCTGTCTCAAATGGTCTAAGTTGGATAATTATTGCTATCATTGTTGCTTTAATCTCTGTATCAGAGCAGATCATCCTAACTTAGCATTTTAAATGTACAAGATAACTTGGAAATCACTTAAATCCCATCCTCTCATTTTATAGGTTTGAAAGCTAAGCTGCAACATGGAAGATCCTATGACTGTTTACCATTCTCCAGGAAGGATAATCATTGCTTAAGGGAGTCCTGGTCCTGTGTTCAGTGTAAGGTGAGAAGATCAAGTGAGGCAGGTCCCAGCGCAGAGAGAGAGCTGCTAACCACATACCCTTGTAAAATCCAAACACATTCTCTTTTGCTAACAGACACTAATGACTCTAATAATTAAGGAGGTTTAGTTAGACAGTAAACAATTACAGTTGACACACGGTGTAAATTTGATGCCCTGGTTAATGTATTGACCAATAGATCTTTCTAGGTTGAGAGCCCTGGGCCTAATTCAGCCATAATATACATAGTCTTTTTCTTTACGTACTAAGACTAAACCATATTCAATATTAAAATAATTGTAGCACCGAGAAAGGTATTAGAAAAACAGAAAGAGACTCTGAATGAACCCAAGTTTTGTCACATTTTCCTCTAAGAGTGATGATACTTTGAATTACTGCACAGTATTATGAAGATTAACAAGATTAATAAGTATTTAATACTTATTAAAGTATAAGTATTCTAAGCTCTCCAGATTTAAAAACTGCAGTTGGCTAGCAGTAATATTTCCTTTATGACTGATCCGTGCAGTTCGTTCTGTAATGAGATGTGACTATAAAGTACGGAGCCCAATCTTGGACAAGCATATCTCGCTCACACACTGAAACCTGCTTTGTCTTTCCACATGGTCAAAACGGAAGACTTACTTCATTTTAATGAGGCTGTCACTGCTTAAAACATTTTCCAGGGCCAGGAGGTGGCATGGAGGATAAGGCAATCAGATCTCGTATGGCAAATTTGGTGGTTCAAGTCCCAGACCCAGCAGCTTAAAAATTATGTGTAATTTGTGTGCATGCATGCCCAAAAGTCTTGAGAGGAGATTGGAGGAGAAGGGATTGTGGCATGGCCATCCACCATGGGGGCTGATTCTTCATTTTCCCTCTTTCTCTCTCTCTGTCTCTCTCACAGGAGCACATGCATCCTATAGCAAAAACTAAAAACACAAAAAAATTTCTCCAAACTGTTATTTAGGAAGGGCTTTTGATCCAGCTCATAAGACAAGAAGAAAATAGTCTCCTTGCAGTTTGGGGAAAGCATGGAAGTACCTAAAGGTCTTTACAACTACTACTCATTTACCAGCTAAGTCAGTACCCTGCAGAGGCAAAGTTCTGTGTAACTAGCAAAGAAGTAATTGCATAAGAAGACAAATGTCAGGTTAAAATTCCTATGAAGTTGTTATAAGGCTCATCAAAAGCATTTTTAAGCACATCTATGCATGCAATATTCTCTGGGAAGATAAGAAGAGGAGAGTTTTTTTTAATATGAAAGCTAGGCATCTATATTCAGTTAGTTGACAGATCATATGTTGGCCAATGATTTTAGTAAGCATGAACATCTGTATAGTACATTCTTTTTTTTTTGGAGAGTTTTTTCGCTATAGGGCGCGTGCGCTCGCCAGACAGACAGAGAAAGACATAGAGACAGAAAGGGAGAAATCCCCCCCCCCCAGGGGGGATGGTCATGCTGCAATCCCTTCTCCTCCATTCTCCTCTCGGGATCTTGGGCACGCATGCACATGCGCTCGGCGTGAGTTTTAAGTCACCGGGTCCGGGACTCGAACCGCGGTTGTCTACGTGGGAGTCCAGCGACATAGCCATTACGCTAACTGCTGGTTCCCTGTTTAGTACATTCTAACTTAAAACATTTTTATGTGCATTGGTTCATTTTTATCTTCACAACAACCTGAAGATAAAGACATCACCCTCAATTTACTTAAGTAAAAATTCAAGCTCAAAAAGTTGAAAGACAAGACCAAGTTGATGCAATTAATAAATGAATCTGCTCTCAAGCCCAACCCTTCAAATTTCTCATGCTGAATGCTTTCAACAGTATAAATGACACCGGTTTTTTGCTGTTTTGGTTTTAGGTTTTTGCCATGTGGTATGTGCGCTCGCCAGACAGAGACGGATAGAGTCAGAAACAGGGAAAGTGAGGAATCATCCCTTGGGAGGGATGGCCATGCTGCAATCCCTTTTCCTCCACCTCCTCTCAGGATTTTAGGCATGCAAACGCACGTGCCAGTGTGATTTTCAAACTGCCAGGTCTGCGTCCCAAACCAGGGTCAGCTGTGCGAGAGTCCAGCATCTTAACCACCATGCCACCTGTTGGCCCCATAACGGATGTTTTCTAAAGTGTGTCATTAAGAATTCTGGATCCCCTGGGACCAGCAGATGGCATAATGGCTACGTTGCTGAACTCCCATGTAGTTAACTGCGGTTTGAGTCCTGAACCCAGGGATTTTAAACTCATGTCGGGCACATGTGCATGTGTGCCCAAGATCCCAAGAGGAGAATGGAAGAAAAGGGATTGCAGTGTGGCCATCCCTCCTGAGGGGTGATTTCTCACTTTCTGTCTCTGTCTTTCTGGTGAGCACACATGCCAAATTCCAAAAAAGAATTCTGGATCCCCAATATGGTTTTTGGAGAACTTTAAAAATAAATCCACAAATTCTTTTGCATCACTCTCTTTAAAAGTTGGAACCTAAATAAAAGTGTAGAGGTGGAGCCTGATTCTCATTCTTTCCAGTGTAGGGTGGAATTGGTGACTTATTGGTCAATGTGATGATATGTGACTTCTGAGACTAGGTCATAAAAGGTAGTACCATTTTCTCCTTCCTCTCTCTTAGATCATTCACTCTGCGGGAGGGCAGCTGCCACATCATGAGGACAATTAAGCAGCCTATAGAAAGGTCTGCACTGAACTGAAGCCTCCTGCCAGCAGCTATACAGGGGATCCATCTTGGAAGCAAATCTATCAGCCCTAGTCAAGTCTTCAGATGACTACAGCCTCAGCTGACATCTAGAACCCAATGTGAGGAGAGGTTCTGTTTTGCATCACAGACCTATGGCACCTACAGATTCCTGATCCTCAGAAATTGTAAAAGATGGTAGATAAATGTTTGTTTGTTTAGAAAAAGATTTTTGCTATAGGGTGGGTGCACTAGCCAGAGACACAAAGATGCAAAAAGAAAAATCACCCCCGAGGAGGTATGGCCACACCACAATCTCCTTTATTCTCCTCTCGGGATTTTGGGCATGCATGTGTGTGCACCTGGCTTGAGTTTGAAGCTGCCAAGTCCAAGACTCGAACTGCTGTCAGCCATGTGGGAGTCCAGTTATGTAACCATTACACCAATGTTTGTTGTTTTAAGCACATAAATTGTGGGTGAATTGTTATTGGGTAATAGATAACTAATATAGTCCTTAAACAACGTGGTCTGTAAACAAATGTTGGGAAACCCAGAATTCTATAACCCTCTTAAAGATTCATAGCATATATTAATGTATAAAAGTTTCTTGAGAAGGCCTGCAGCAAAGAAACTTATTTTCACTTTTTTATAATACTGTTTCAAGTCTCTTTTATCAAAAACTCATTCAAATCCCCATGAAATGGGTTTGGGATGCTTTTAACTGTAATAGTATAAATTGGTAATAAGTTCAATTAGTTACAAATTTCTGATTCAGTGTTTAGACAAAATATCAAAAAGTTGATTAATCCAGTGTATGTTTGGGTCTCTGTTGGGCATCCTACAAAGCAATGACTTAGATTCTTTAAAATGTCAATGTCATGAGGACCAGCAGGTGGTGTGGTGGTTAAGGCATTGGACACTCCGACATGGCTGACCAGAGTTGGAGTCCTGAATCTGGTGGCTTGCTTTCTCACTTCCTCTCTCTCTCTCTCACTCTCACCCTCTGTCTCTCTCTAGTCAAATTTAAGGAAAAAAAAAAGGATGAATAAATAAAATAATAATTATAAAAAAAAGTCAATGTCATAAAATTTGTAGAATTTTGTAGACTATAAAAGATTAAAAAGGAGGGACCAGCAGATGGCGTAATGGTTACATTGCTGGACTCCCACATAGTCAACCACAGTTCAAGTCCTGGACCTGGCAGCTTAAAACTGATGCCTGGTGCATTGTGCATACATGGCCAAAATCCCAAGAGAACAAAGGAGAAGGGACCTCGGCGTGGCCAGCCCCCTGGGAGATGATTTCTCAATTTCTGTCTCTCTATCTCTCTGGCAAGTACACATGCCTTATAGCTAAAATCTCTCTAAAAAGAAAAAAAAAATTAAAAAGACATGTCAACTAAATAATTGATTCTTGATTAGATTATGAATCATTAAACAAGAAATATCTATAAAGGACACTACTGAGACAATTTGGGGGATTTAAATTATGAACTATAATTAGAAAATAGTATTGCACTAATATTAAATTATGCAAGTATAATCATTGCACTGCAGTTATGTAGAAAAATGTCTGTTTCCTTAGGTGATATATGTTGAAATTTTTAGGAGTTAAGGTGTCAAAATATCTATAACTCTCAAATGATTCAGAAAAAAAGAGGTATATATGTATGCATGTGTGTGTGTATGCATGCAAGGAAAGGCAAAAGTGAGGAGAAAAATGTCAGGGCTTTCTCTGGAAGTAAAACTTAATCATTAAGGTGTGGGAGAGGGTATGAAGAGCCTTATTCTAGTTGGTGAGTTTGAGGGTCTCTGCTTGACAGCAGTCCTGACAAGCTGAAGAAGGAAGTGAAATATCTGTTCTTGACCCACTCTCTGGTGGAAGTCTTCTCATCCTTGAAGTTACAGTGTAGATGTCTCTTCCTAACTACTCTCTAAGTTCCTCTTAGTTATTCTCATTCACAAACTACCTTGCAAATCTCAAAACACTTCCCCAGTGTTTAAATTTCAAGTGTGTTTATTCTTTGTGTTGCTTATCTTCTCCTTCTAGATTGTATGTTCCTTGGGGACATGAAAAATACCTTTGTCATTTTACTGTTCTTTTCCAGTCCTTCACCCAAAACTTGGCCCATAATATGCATTCATGTATTTTTTAGAATAAATTATGTCCTTTTCACTATTTCATTCATACTGTATAGTGTTCCCAGATTACATCCAGCAAGTACTAAGTGCCTTTATGTTTCCCAGTGGAGACACACACACGCACACACTGGTGTCAGTGCCCTGTACCACATGGTGATTACTTGCCTCTACCATCGGATCTTCCCTAGCGGTCTGCCAAGCACCTACCCATAATCTAACGATAATAGATGTTATGTTGGGATGAAGCCCAGCTTCATGATGCAGTCAGTGGCAAACTGAACTGCAGTGCAGGAAACCACATGGCTGACTGTGGTTTGTATCCCCAAGTTGGCTTGAAAACACATAGTGCGTATCTGTGTATGCCCAAGATTCCCAAGGAGCTGGAGGACTGAGGGATGGGAAATCACAGTTTGACAAGACTCTGTTAAGGGTGTTTCTCTCTCGTGTGTGCATGTACACATGCTATCATAAATTAAATAAATTATTAAAATAAATGGTGTACGGGGTTGAAGAGCATCCCTCAGAAATTCAAGTCTACCTAGGACCTCATGGACAGAAAGGGAAGAATGCCAGGTGAAGGTAAGGGCAGAGACTGGAGTGTTGCACCTACAAAACAATGAACACCAAGGATTCCTGGCAAACACCAGACGTGGGAAGAATGAAAGGATCCTTCCCTAGAGTCTTTAATGAGAGCATGGCCCCGTTTACAACCTAATGTCAGATTTCTAGCTTCCAGAACTCTGAGAAGATACATTTCTGTTATTCAAAGGCACTTTAATCTGTGGTGACTTGCTCTGGCAGCTTGGGAAATAAATACGGATAGTTTGTAGAGATGTTTGTAAAATCAAACTAATGTGCTAGATAACCCTTCCCAGGTCTAAGCCTCCACGTTTGGCCTCTACACCTGTCACAGAAACTGGCCCTGTGAGTCCACTGTTCAAAGACTGACTACAGTAGAAAGTGTCAGTAACAAATCCCCCCAGTCTACTAAGTTGTTTTTGTTTGTTTGTTTGTTTGTTGTTTTTTTTGGGTTTTTTTTGAGAGGTTTTTGCTATAGGGCACATGTGCTCACCTGAAAGACAGAAAGAGAGAAATCACCCCCCAGAGGAATGGCCATGCCACAGTCCCTTACCCTCCATTCTCCTCTCGGGATCTTGGGCATGCATGCACACGTGCCTGGTGTGAGTTTAAGCCACTGGGTCCAGGACTCAACTACATGGGAGTCCAGCCACATAGCCACCACGCCAACTGCTGGTCCCACTAAGTTGTTAAATAAGGGTTGACGATTTCTTTTTCATCCTCTCAGGATATTTGCATTTTAATATGATGCCAACTCATTCAATATTCATGGATCCATTTACTCACAAGAGTTTACTAAGTGCTGATTCGGTTAAGCATTGCTAGGTTAGCCAGAGAATTATTTTAGGACACAGAAGCAGCTTTCCCTGAATGGTTCAAGTTATACCCTAAAGATCTCCACCAACTCACTCAATGAGCTCAAAGAACGTATTTGAAATTCAACTTGAGGAATGCAATAACCTGTATGTCTACTATTGAAGAGAAGATGCTCTGTCTGGAAAAGTTATTCTCTGTGTGGTCACAGTTTGGGCAGATAGAAACAGAGAGTGAAGAAGAGGAAAAATATGTAGTCAAAGAGCCAGTCAAGCAGAGTTAGAATAATTGGTGCTGGAAAATCCCACGGTACATTTTCCCTGACCTTGCTTCTTATTCTCTGGTCTCTTGTTCTCCATCTCC
Organism: Tupaia belangeri chinensis; assembly: GCF_000334495.1. Lineage (NCBI taxonomy): Eukaryota > Metazoa > Chordata > Mammalia > Scandentia > Tupaiidae > Tupaia > Tupaia belangeri. The sequence continues at coordinate 745,039 of NW_006208752.1, forward strand.
TTTAAACAGCCATCTTCCTCTGCCCATCCTGCAAATGTTTATGTTTTTCACTATTTTACCCACTTGTCTTCCTTTTCATTCTATGTACTCTCCCTGGATGTTTCATTCTAGTTCCATTGGTCTCAATTACCATTCAATATATGCTGATGTCTCCCCAATCTGTTACTCAAAACCAGGACTCCTTCCTAAACCACACACCATTAAATCCAACTGCCTAGTAGATAGCTCCCCTTGGATGTTCCACAAATATCTCAATTCAACATCTTCAAAATCCAATCCCTTCCCTTCAGCACCAGATCTGCTCTTCTATCATTGTCTTCCAGGTTGCTTATGGAAGAAACTACTTTTAAACTTCAAGGACAACCTGAATTCTAGTTCCTTAATTTTGTATATACAAATTTTAAAAAAAATTTTAATTAGTAGCATCAGTAGCATGCCCCTTCACAAGTGTACCAAAGTACTTAAAACTTGCATCACTCACTCATACGTCTAGAGATATATACTACACATTACTGGCAAAAAATCTTCTAGTTCAGAAAAAGAGTATTTGAAAGGAAATTTCTATTTATGTAAGTAACTAATACATTTTGAAAGGAAGGCATAATAACTACTTTTTAAAAAGTGTCTTAGCACAATCTTTCTCACTACTTTATAAAGAAAACTTGTCTTTAAAAGGAGATGGATTGATTAGTAAAAGGAGTTCAGGCCATTCATTCATCTCTTCTTCTTGAGACTCAAAGGTAAGTAGATTTGAAAGGGTGGGTGGAAGCCAGACGATGGCACAACAGTAATGTAATCCTCTCCGAAGCCCGCCCACAGGAAAGGGTTCCAGGTTCATGTCCAGAGATCTCCTTGCCCATGATCCAGGGTTGGCTGAAGTTGGGGGTGGATCTCAGTGTGAGTACCCTGTTGGAGGTGCCTGTCTGTCATTCCCTCTGTCTGTCTCTTTCACTCATTGAAGAAATAAAAGAATACAATAAAAAGGCTCAGGGGCTGAAACTGTCAAGAAGGCATCTGAAATAACCTAAGGAAATGGCAAGTCTAGAGTGTGGTCTCAATAGTTGTGACTAAGGCTGGCCATAACGCCATTGTGACACGCAGGTTTTGCTGTGGTGATTAATAGCAGAATATCTGGGTAGAAACTAGTAAGAGTTATGATCTCAAAGGCCAAGTTTAGAACCCCACTGTGGGGAGGACAGCGTCCAGATCTGTAAGAGCATCACACAGAGTAGATGAGCATTGGTGAAATTTGGGGAGCAGTCTTCAACAGTGACACTGGGGACAAGCCAGAAACAATGGCAATCATGAGTTGATCAGCTATTCCAGATCTCTTTGTACTCAGCCCTGGGAGCAGAGCTGGCCCTGCCTACCAATTCATCCTCTGCACCAAGTGGTATTTCCCTGGTATCCTCAAGAAATTGGCCAGAAAAGAGGACAGGCCCAGGAGGGTGGGGAAGGCTAAAGAGGGATATTTAAAACTTCCTAAGTATAATAAGGCACCTAGCAACATTTAATAAAAGGTATATGCCCACATTTATACCCAAATTTGTGGTACGAATCATTCCACTTATACACATGGGATGGGTGTCTAAGTCTATATATGTGCTGACTTTCTCAAAATATTAAGTTGTTATCTCTGAATAGGAAGATACCTGGGTGACTTAAATGCATTTTTAATCTTCAAAATGTCCTAAATGCAAAAATAATATGTCACAACAAATAAAAACTGGAAATGGCTCAGTTATCCCATGTTACTCAAGAACCTGGGCTTTGGTAATTTAACATGGTATAAATTCATAGTACACTCATTGACTTATTCCAGAAACAGTACTGACCTTTCAGATCACTCCCAATGACCTTAGGTTCCTGCTATGGTTTGAACGTCTGTTTTCAGGTGTTGCTAATGAGATGGTATTAACACGTGAGGCCACTAACAGATTATTAGGTCATGAGGACTCGCCCCTCATGAATGAGATTAAGACCCCTATGAAAGGTTTCACTCGGCAT
>NW_006208752.1:747076-803388 GCF_000334495.1 Tupaia belangeri chinensis
CATTCAGCTCACTGTCTGTCTGCTTTCAACCATGTGAGGACACAGAATTCTCCCTTCCAGAGAGTGTAGCAATAAGGCATCATCTTGGAAGGAGAGAGCAACTCTTACCAGATGACAGAACCTTCTAGGGCCTGATGTCTCCCCAATCTGTTACTCAAAACCAGGACTTCTTCCTAAACCACACACCATTAAATCCATAGGTTTTTGCCATAGGGCAGGCACCACCACGCCCTATCCAATCTTGGGCTTCCCAGCTTCCAGAAGTGTGAGAAATAAATTTCTGTTCTTTATAAATTACTTAAGTTCGTGGCATTTAGTCAGCAGCACAAATGAACTAAGACAGCAGCTCCCTAGCTATATTAATGTCAAGCTGGTTCCAAACCTACGTAGACCATGGGCTAGCCTCCCCTCGCCTGAGTACATGCACCTGAATGCTGGCATTTCTGGAGGTGTCATTGTAAAATCCTTATAAAATTGGTGCTCATCCTCCATCCAATGAAGGTCTCTGGTTTTTAAGATCTTGGTTGTATCTTAGTAACAAGTTTTTAATTCACTTTTAAAATGTTAATAACCATTTATATTATTAGCAAAACCTTTTTCTTACAGTTTCCAAATGTCTATCCTTTTACATACAAAAGAGAGGCTTCTTTTTTCAGGAGAGAGGGAAAGGTTTACTTTGCCGTAATACACAGCATGAGTCATGGAAAGGACTTGAATAGTTTGTAGACACATTGCTGTTGAGTCATCGCGAACGATACAAGACCACTCGAATACTGATGAAGTTAAATTATGTGTAATCATATGAAATGAAAACACTACCACTTTTTTATTTCACAAAGCTCCATTTCAGTTTTACCCTGGAAGAAACACTAGGGCTGGACAGCAACAATTCTCATTCACAGGTGAGAAGTGTGTTCCCTAAGAAGCCAAGTGGGATCTTTGGTATAGAGAAAGAATTGGGAGTGTAACATGAGGTTTAATACAAATATTACCTTTCCTTGCTTCATAGACTCCTGTTTTCACAATAGGTATTATGTTATATTAAAAAAAAAAAAAACTAGTCCAATTGTGATTAAAACATACTCAACATCTTGTGATTCTGAAGGTTTTCAGCAACATGACTGACAGGGTTCGATGGGTACATTGGAAGGAATGCCTGTGATTTATTATATCATTTAAATGCCCATCTGTGCAGCTGGGCAAAGACATAGCTGATGAAAATATCAGCTGTCCAGCTGTTCCCTCTGCTCCACAGAGGTCATGAGGGTTGCTTCTCTGGCTGCCATCACCACTCTAACAGCCCCACCTTCTGTCACAGGATGCTTCATTTCAGGGCTCTCCTGAAAAACAAGGGCAGTACACTGGTCCTTAATCCTGAAGATCCCAGTTACTTTCTAGGCTAGCTGCAATTTAATGAGCCTTAACATTAGTTAAAGAAATCATTCTCTCAACTTCTGTGTCACTGTGCTGTGTCTCTCAACTAACTAGCTAGTTTGGGACAAGGAGGAACTGTGGTTTGAACTGGTCTTCTACATTGCTTTTCAGGTTTCTTACACTTTTCTTCAACCCTTAAATTTAAAAAAATGAATTATGCAACAGCAAAACTAGGAAATACAACATTATTTTCCAGGAATTGGTTAGCTACCCTGACTCAGGGACTATCGATAAGGCTGATGACTATAAGAATTGGAACAAGGGGCCAGCCATGGTTAAAGTGGCTAAGGTGGCTAGATCCCACATGGCCGACTTTGTGGTTTGAGTCTCATACCTGGTGGTTTGAAAAACATGTTGGGCACTTATGTGTGAGTGCCCCAAATCCGAGAGGAGAATGGAGGAGAAGGCATGGCCATCTCCCTTGTTGGGGGTGGGGGTGCTTTCTACTGTCTCCCTTTGTCTGTCTCTGGCAAGCACATGTACCCAATAACAAATTTTAAAAAGAAAGACAGAAAGAAACTGTAACAGCAAACTTAGCAGTAATTCCCAATGTGTCCTATTTTGTTTTAAATAAATGATTAACTGGAGCAATCTTAGTTACTATTTTTTCCATTGAGCAGCTACTTACTACGTTTCAGGTGTTATTATAGGTACCCAGTTTACAAGCATGAGCAAGAGAGAAATGTTAACAAGATAGTGATAGGCCTGTCTTTTAGTAAAGATAGCTAGAGTTTATCTGGAGTGTTACACTCTCAATTTCTCTGAGCCTGTTATTTTAGAGGGAAATTATATCATTCTGGAGGCTTCTCTTCAAAGTTCTCTCTGGCCTAGGGCCACCTGGTGGTGCAGGAGTAGCACAGTTAAACCCAATGGGAAAGATCCTGGGTCCACATCCAGGGACTCACCTGAGAATGCTGTTAATATGTACACAGGTGATCCGGACTGGCAAAGATCCAGTGTGAATTATGGCATGGGGGTCCTCTTCAGGTGTCTATCTCTCTGTCTCTTTCCCGATGTCTATCTCTCTGTCTCTTGCCCTCTCGCTCTACCTGTTTCTCTCATGGAAATAAATAAATAATTTTAAAAATTATCTCTGACTGGGGCCAGCAGGTGGTGTGGTGGTTGAGGAACTAGATTCTCACATGACCAACCACAGTTCAAGTCTCAGACCCAGCGGGTTGAAAATCACAACAAATAAATAGATAAATAAATAAATAAATGTTAAAAATGAAAATCTCCCTGACTCAGTACAATAATAATAAATAATTTGAATAGTGTTCACAATCTGCAAAAAGCTTTAACATTCATTTGCTCATTCCATCTTCAGTGATAAAGCAGTTAACATCCCCTTTTGCAGATCACGGAACAAAGGCTCAAAAATACAGTGACAATAGACCCAGGCTATGTGGCGTAGTTATAGCATATTGGACTACAGTGCTGGAAACCACACACCTGATCATAGGTTCAGATACCTGGCCAGCTTGACCTGAAACGTTCTAGGCATACACACATGCTGAAGATCCTGACAAGTTGGTGAGCTGGAGGAAGGTGATCACAGTGTGACCAGACCCTGTCAAGAGTACCCCTCTTTCTTCTATCTCTTCTTTTTTCCTCTCTCTCGCTAATGCACATACTCATGCATTCTCAATCATGAATGAAATAAACAAATGCACAGAAAGAAAAAAAAGAATCTAGTGACATACTCAAAGTTACTTTCCAAATCGCAGCATCTTTCGGTGATAGCCTGTAGCCTTTTATATTCCTTGATTTTAATTTCAGGCATGTCCATTGCTTGACCTCTTGCGTGGGCATGTATGAGTCAGAACTTTACAAGTAACATCAGTACAATTTATTAAAATTAACTGATTGTTTATCCTTTCTTGCCTATGGAGTCTTATGTATGGAATTATTATTCAAGGCAAGATGATTAGCATAATAGAACACATGTGTAGCACTAACTAGGTGCCAGGGTTCTGTAGAGAGACAGAATCAATGGGATAAATGTATAGATCTACAAGAAAGGATTTATTACGAGAATTGGCTCGTGTGATTGTGGCAGCTGAGAAGTCCCACGTGCTGAAATCATAGCTCAGTCCAAGTCTGAAGGCCTCAGAGGCAGGGAAGTTGATGATGTAACACTCAGTCTGAGGCCAAAAGTGCCTGAGAACCTGCTGGAGGGAGAGAGGGAGGCTCTGGTAAAAGTCCTAGAGTCCAAAGACAGGCGAGCTTAGAGTTCTGATACCAAGGCAGTGACAAACATCTACCACGCTCTCAAAACGAGATCTATTTGCCTCAGTATTTGTTCTCTCCGGGTTCCTGGTCAATGGCAGAGCTTTCCCACCTAGTTTTCTCAGACTCACATGGTGCTCTTCTGTGGAAACACCAGCACAGACATACCCAGCATGATGCTTTATCAAGTTTCTGGGTGTTTCCGCAGTCCAGTCAAGTTGACACCCAGAGTTGACCATCACACTAGATATTTCTTTGTTTATTTGTTTTCAGGGTGCTAATATTTACATTTAGCTCTGACATACGAGGTGTGTCAATAATGTAGGAAGATAATTGGTATTGTGGCCCTTCACCAAAATTAATACAGTGACGCCCTAACCTCCATTTCCTCAGAATGTGACTATATTTATAGATAGGGTCTCAAAGAGGTAATTAAAGTCATTAAGGTGGGTTTTAATCTAATATCACTGGGGTCTTTGCAAGATGAGGAAATTTGGACATAGACATACACAGAGAGAAAGTCATGTGATGATACAGAGAGTAGACACCTATCTACAGACCGCGGAGAGAGACCTCAAAAGAGGTTGACCCCTGGATCTCAGACATCTAGCCTGCAGAATTTTTTATTTTTTAGAGTGGTTTTTGCTATAGGGCATGTGCACTCACCAAAAAGACAGAGAGCAAGACAGAGAGACAGAAAGAGAGAAATCACCCCCCAGGGGAAATGGCCACACCACAATCCCTTCTCCATTCTCCTCTCAGGATCTTGGGCATGCACGCCCACGCACCTGGCATGAGTTTAAGCCACAGGTTTGGGATTCGAACCACTGTTGACTACATGAGAGTCCAGCAACATAGCCATTATGCTAACTGCTGGTCTCAAGCCTGTAGAATTTTAAGAAAATAAATTTCTGTTATTTAAGAAATCCAGCCTGGTACTTTGTTAGGACAACTTAGCAAACTAATATAATAGCTCAAACTTAGTTGCTCATACAGGTCAGTAATATAAAATATAACTGACTTTTAATATAATATATGGGTATTAAAATGTCATTGACCTCAATTTTTAAAAATTCTGAGTATGTATGTTAATTATGGGTATACGTTTATTGTGTTTTGAACAGAGGCATTGTGTAGTAGCAATCATAATTTTTACATGCAAGTTAAAATGACATACACTGTGTTAGTAAACAGCACTGGCATTTAGATTTTCAGGAGTTCAATTTTATATGAGAAGTTTTCATGAAAGTGGTGGGGTTTATGTTGAGAATCAAGAATGGGTAAGTTTCTGATGCAGGTAGCTAAGGAGTGAGATAAAGCAAATCATGAAAGCACAGCAGCACAGAGGACACTTGGTCTAGTCTGTTCTGTTGCTATAAATAGAAATACCTGAAACTGGCTGATATAAGAGAATAGAGGTTTATTTATCTCATGATTTGGAGGTTCAAGGGCCAGGGGCTACATTGGGTAAGACTATGGCACGATATGGCAGAGGGCAGAAGCTTAGGCAGAGCAGAACATGTGTCTATTCTGGCCTTACTCCCTCTCCTTAGACACTCAACAGGAGTTCATTGTCGGGGCTACACTCCAGTAACTTCCCCACTCCAAATGGCCCTACCTTCTAACCAATACAAATACGAAGTTTCTTCTTAATACCTTTGCAATACAACCACGTTCTAACACATGAATTGTGGAGGGACACCAAAAACATAGCAAAACCAAACAGACCAGTTTGGCTGAAGTACTAGCGATGAAATGAAATCCATTTGGTTTCTGGGAGCAGAGAACTGAAAAGAGCAAGGCAGATTATTACGGTGACAGGGAGGTCGGAGGATGAGCTAGTCATACTTACTAGTTTCAACTCAAATACTAGCTGTTACTCTGCCTACAAAAATGTCCTGATGACCTAATGCTCCATCCCATGCCTGCCTTGGCATTTATTAAATCCCTTTCCAGAAATACCCAGGGAAATAAATGCTTCTTCCAACAGCAATATAGCTCTTGGAATCACATGGGGAGCGGTATTCATTGTCATAGTGAAAGAGAATCTATGGTAGTATTTTCAACATTAACTGTACATTATAATCATTCGAGGAGACTCAAAAAATTCTGATGCCCAGATTACAATCAAAGTCAACTAAGTCCAACTTAACCATGGTAGAAGCCAGGCATCAGTATTCTTCTAAGGTTCCCCATGTCACTTCAATGTATAACCAAGTTTGAGACCCACTGCTATAAGCAGTACGGCCTAGGTGTCTGTGGTTTTAGTAGTCTTCCCAAGTGACTCTGCCTAACCAGTCCGTGAAGAGCATTTGATCTTTAGCACTAAGGCATCATCTATCTTCTATCCCTTGGTTAGTTTTCTCTAAGCCCCTAAGAAAACATGCTCCCTGCTGTTTTTCTTCTCTTTTACCTTCATTTATCTGAACTTACTTCCCAATTTGGCAAGATAAAAAGAGAGTGTTGGGGCCAGCAGGTGGCGTGGTGGTTAAGGTGCTAGACTCCCACATGGCAACTACAGTTCAAGTCCTGTAACTAGTGGTTTGCTTCCTCACTTTCCCTTTCTCTCTCTCTCTGAGTCTTTCTCTGGTCAAATTAAAAAATAATAATAACCGGATCAGCAGTTGACGTAATGGCTATGTTGTTGTACTCTCATGTAATTGACTGTGGTTTGAGTCCCGGACCCGGTGGCTTAAACTCAAGCCGGACACGTGTGTGTGCATGTCCAAGATCCTGAGAGAAGAATGGAGGAGAAGGGATTGCGGCATGGCCATCCCCCCTTGGGAGGATGATTTCTCATTTTCTGTCTCTCTGTCTCTCTCTGTCATTCTGGTGAGTGCACACACCCTATAGCAAAAACATCTCCAAAAATAATAACAGTAACAACAAGAAGTAAAATTAAATAAATAAATAAATAATTCTTAAAAGAAAAAATTCTTTAAAAAAGAGAGTGTTATACATAGAACTTACAACCTAACAGTGGGTCCTACATTAAATTTGACATTAAGGCCCTTTACTAGACACACACTGAGGCAGTAAGTGAGGAAGCAGAGTGTTGAAAAGAGATATGGACAATATTGTGGAAGGACCAGTTTTTCAGCTACCCAGTCAATAGCCTTGAAAAAAATAATTCAGCAGAACATTGTCAAGATCAATAGAGGTTTTAAGGAAATTATAAAAAAGAGATCAATGAAACAAAAATGTGAAAGTGTAAAAGAGAAACAACTGAACTTAACTGCAATATTATGTGTGTAAGATATCAGGAATTGAAGATGCAGTTCCAAGGTTGTAAGCCTGGGGAAATGAAAAGAAATTAAAGAACTTTGGAAATGAAGCAAAGGGGCTGAATTTCCTAGGAGGAAAGGAGGCAGGAAGAGGACTGACTTGGGTTCTAGACTTGTCTGAGATAGCACAACATTTACAAAGTAAGGCTAGTCTAGAAACAGATTTGGGATCATATGCCAAGAAATCTTAGTTACATTCCCCCACTCCTCAAAAAAGATAGAAGAATATTAGAGAAGAAAAGATAAGAAGAGAAACAAATACAGCAACTTGGGAAATACTTTTGGGTTGTCGGAAAAGTCATGATGTATTTTCTACGTTTTTCTACACAAAAATGCATCATGACTTTTCCAATAACACAATAGAAAAAAAGTAAGCAAGTCAATGAAGCCAAAAAGGAATATCTATCAGAAATGCAGGAAGAGATCCTGGACAGGGTCACAGAAGAGAAAGGAGAAAGAGAAAGCATGCAATAGTGCCAAATGGCAGATGAGAAGGAGGCCTGAGGTTACATATATGGTAACTGTTCATTTCATAGCAGGGCCTAACAGCCATTAATGGCTCCCCACAGTCTACAGGATAATATGCGCTAGACCAAAAAAGAGGCCTTTATAAACTGGCTCTAATTTACCTTTATGGTACCCCATCTCTCAGCCCACACTGAATACATACTATTCTCCATACTAGTATGTTATTTTAGCTCCTTAATACTTGCTATTTCTTTTCCTAGTTAAATCTTACCCATTTGTAAAGAAGCTCATAATTCCGGTTCCTCTGAATCCTTATATCCTCCTAGTCCCTGGCCGAACACTATGTAGTCAACGTTTCTTCAATGCCACCCTTGCATTTTGTCCATCCCTGAAATGATAGTACCTACCACATGGCATCATAATTACACTTTTTATTTTTTACAAATATGTTTATCTTTTGCCATACAACAAGCCACTCCAGAACACAGTGACTTAAAAACTAATTTGTCATGTCTAGAGATGGGTGTGAGTTGACTGGGACAAGCGATGTGATTCTTTTGCAACTTGTGATGCCAACAAGAGGGCTCGACTAGGCTGGAACTTCTAAGATCGTTCACTCATATGTCTGGGACCTTGGCTGAGCTAGTTGGAGGACTGGGCTCGAGCTGGGCTGCTGGGCTTCTTTCTCTCTCTGAAGTCTCTTCACACGATCTCTCCACCAAGACAGCCCAACTTTTTATATAGCTCGAGGATGCCAAAAAAGAGTATTCCAAAAGGAGAGAATCAGAAGCTGCCAGTCCTCTTAAAGAGTAGGCCCTGACCTGACACTTCCATTACTGTTAACACAGTCCAAGAACTACTCAAAGACATGAATATCAGAAGGCGTGGCACCCTGGGGACTATCTTTGGAGCTATCGCACTTGTTTTTCTACTACTTGCTTGAAGGGCAAAGATAATGTCTTTTTCATCTTTGTGGCCCCAGTACATAGTGTGGAACTTAACACATAGTGGACGTTCATTAAATGATTGGGACAAGTGAGTTTGACCCTGAAAATGGAGGAACAGGCCAAATTAGGAAGAGTCAAGGCCAGTGCAAGGTTGGGGTAAGTGCCTCACAGTTAGACTTTTGATGCTATATCAAAACAAGGCCATACCTATCATCAATTCTGTATCTAAGTTAAAAATGTCAATCTGTTAAGTGTAAATATTTAAAATATGTCATAATTTGTGTATTCTTGTTTAGAATTTCTGTATTTTTTAACGTGGAAATGGACTAAGTTTCTCCTGACAGTCAAAAGTCCCCAGGATCAACCATTATTAAGTATATGTGCTAGGTAGTAACTTAAATTGTGTTGCTAAGAGATGCCCTGAAAGTTCAGTGGAACTCCCTCAGGGACCACTTTAGAGGGGATGGGAGAGAGGATTTGAGCTAAGCCTATTGGCTTGTGGGCTCCTGACCCTATCCCTACCCAACCAGGGAAATGTTTATTGATTTCATTTTTTGACACAAGCAAGATTTTATTTGGAAGATAAATAAAGGTAGGGTGTTTCTATTTTTTTTTTCTCCCATTAAATAAATTGTGAAAGTTACATGTTAGGAAAAAAAGAGGAGATGAATAACAAGATTAACCACCACGAAGACTCAGCTGAAACTGGACAGCCTATGCTGGCAGCAGGCCAAAACAGCACGATCCTATTGGCAAAGCAAGTGTAAGAGATTAAAGTGACAGGGAGGCCGGGGAGAAGGGAGAGCGACATACCTCGTGTGTGGAACCTGGATTTTAATCCAGCTTTGTCACTAACTGACGCTATAGCCTGAGGTAGGGCATTTAACCTCTGTGGGCCTCAGTTCCCTCATTTGCAAAATAAGGTCATTGGTCTACATGACTTCCAAAGTCTGGGGTTTCTGCTCTAAGGCTCTGTGATTCCCGGGAGTTAATGAAGCAGTGCTGGTGACTGGCAATGACTTCCAGGCTACACATGTAATTCAGTATGATCAGAGGATGCTTGTTATTTGCAGATGAGGACCAGAAGAGAGATGAAGGAAGAAGTTTGATATTGGAGTTTAGAGTACTTAGCTTGAATAATACCTAATGTGGCCTGAGCATTAAGTACTTATATTGTGCTAAGCCTTCTATGCATAATATAACATTTAAGTCTCATGACATTTCTATCAGGTAGGTACTATTTCCCTGTTTCAAAGTCAAGAGAATTGATGCTTCAGATATTGTCATTTGCCTTGGATCATATAACTAATAAGAGAACAGAGATTCAAATCTAGGCATTTAAGTGCATATCTCTATTTTTCCCTATCCCTACGAAGTCTGTCCACATTATATTATAAAGGCCTGATGAACTGGTCATGTCATCAGTTTAACTCACTTTTTGTAAGCCTACAACATGACTTCAGGCAGACAGGCACCTACTAGGTGTCTTTTTTTTTTTGGAGAGGTTTTTGCTATAGGGTGTGTGTGCTCGCCAGACAGACAGAGAGAGACAGAGAGAGAGAAAGCGAGAAATCACCCCCCAGGGGGTATGGTCACGCTGCAATCCCTTCTCCTCCATTCTCCTCTCGGGATCTTGGGCACGCACTCACACATGCTGGACGTGAGTTTTAAGCCACCAGGTCCGGGACGTGAACCGCGGTCGACTACCTGGGAGTCCAGCGACATAACCATTACGCTAACTGCTGGTTCCCCCCTAGGTGTCTTTTTATAATGATGATGCTATCGTATTGACAGGGTTCATGTTGGTTAAACAGAATTTATCTTTGAAATGCATTAACAAAGCAAACCTAGGATTTAATAGCAGTTCTATCCACTGTTCATATGTAATTCTATAGAAAGTTCTACCGCTAAAATGGAAGCATTTTTAGAGAAACTGAAAATTTTAATATTCTGCTCTATGAATTAAGTAGATTGACAAGTGGCAGAAGTGTCCAAACTATTTCATATTTGGGCAACTTATAAAATACAAAAGTATAAAAAAAAACATGTTATATTTGTAAAACATTTAACAGACTACAGAGCATCTTCATGGATACTATCTCAGATAATTCTCACAGCTTCATGAACATTATCATTCCCGTTTTACAGATCTAAAAACTGAGGATCATACAAGCTAAATGTTTTGACTAGGGTGATGCAGCCAGTCAGTGGATTCAAATTTTAATCTTTAAACTCCAAGTCAGTGTACTTTCCATTATACTCCAAGCTACTTTATTAAAATGTACATTTCATATCGAAGTAAAATATAGTGCAATAGATATCACCTGCTAGAATATTATTGGCTAGTTTCGCCCCCTAGAGGAGGAAACTATATGCTTTCCAAAGATTTGGTTGCTAAAGGTAACAATTTGTAGTTACGATATTAAGATTGTGATAGATATTGATTAGGATATATTGTTAACACTTTAAAAGAGGCAAATACATATAAAACTAAATGTAAGTGTTTTAAAAAATTAGGACTGTGAGCGCAGTTAGACAGATGCATTGTTTAATAAATACATAGGATTGAGTCATCTATTGCTATTTTAATGTTTTTAGAATTGTAAAATTACCCATTGTAAATCAGCCCAAAAGAATCAATAGTTTATTGGACATTAAGCCACTGGTGGTTTTGATACTTAAAAAACTTAATTTTCTTGATCTCAGGAAGAAGGTATATCTACAGCATGTTCTATAAACCCAGACAGATCTGGAATTTCCTCTAACTCGACTGCTAACTATCTTTGTGGACTGAAGGAAGTGCATTAACCTCCTTGGATTCTAAGTTTTCTCAACGTTAAATGGGGTAATTGTTCCTATGGTCATCGGATTAGTTTGAAAATTAAATATGAATGTGTGAACAATGTGTATAGCAAAGGATCTAGCACTCGAAAAATACAGTTTCCTTCCTTAAGCGGTTTTCAAGTACTGATATACGAGGCTTCCTGTGTAGGCTAAACACACACAAACCCAAAGACCAAAAACTTCATTTCTACTTCTATCTGTCATTAATGAATCAGCTACTTAGCACCTCCCTTGTACCTTGTTCATAGCCAGGAACTCGGTAGGCGCTCAATAAATAATAATTGAACTAAATTGAAATCAAATTACCCATCCCTCCAGGGTCTCGAGTGTTTAATTAGAAGCCCACCATAGCCAGCATCTCATTGACCAGTATTCAGCCAATACATGAAAACAAGTCCTTGCAACATTCTTCTTTGGTCTCTAGGCCCTGCTTTTTTGTCATGGCTCATTCCAGCTGAACTAAAATTTCCCCAAACATGACTGAAGCGACCGGCCGAATCTAACAAGATTAAGTTTAATAGGGATAAATGTAAAGACTTATACTTCAGTCCAAAAAGAATCCTGTTCAAGTGCTAGATGGGGAATATGGGGATTAGCAGCAACATGTGTGAAAAAGACTTAGGGGTTTTAGTTGATATTAAGCTCAATTAGTCAACAGTAGGCTTCGCTAACAAGAAAGTTGATGTGAACCGAGCCTGCATTAACTTCTGCCCAGCCCAGTGATTACCCTGCTGCACTAGTTCTTAAACCACAGCTTTCTAAGAATACCCTGAGAGGCCTGTTAATACAGAGGCCACACCCCAGAGTTTCTGATGCTGTAGGTCTGGGGTGAGGCTTGAGGAACTGCATTTTTTTTTTTTTTTTAGTTTGCTATAGGGTGCATGAGCTTGCCAGAGACACACCACAAAAGACAAGAGAGGGAAAGTGAAAGTTCACCTCCACAGGGGGAATGGCCAGGCCACAATCCTTCCTCTTCAATTCTTCTCTCCAGATTTTGGGCACATGGACACAGGCACCCAGTGTGATTTTCAAGCGGCATTGTCCAGGACTCAAAATGGAGTCAGCCTTGTTGGATCCAGCCACCTTAACCTCCGTGCCACCTGCTGGCCTGAAGACTTCTATTTCTAACAAGTTCCCAGGTAAGTGGTAACATTGCAGGTACCGGGATCACGCTTTGGGAACCACTGCCTTCCTCTATCCTGCCTGGTCAGGTCACACTGGGACCGCTAGTAACAAGGATAGTGAAGAGGCTGAAAACACAAGGCCATGGAAAGACAAAGAATGATGAGATGTTATGCGGTAGTATTGTTAATAAAATTAATAACTAAAGCTGACATTTACTGAGTTTATTGTGGGATGGGAGTTCTACCAAACATGTCACATAAAATTAATTAATAAAAATAATCACCAACCCTATAGCTTTCACTGGACATCAAGTTTTGTTCTATGTGCTTCACATATTTAATCCTTACAACAGCCATAAGAGGGGACCAGCAGTTAGCATAATGGCTATGTCGCTGGATTCCCAATTAGTCAACCACGGTTCAAGTCCCAGACACGGTGGCTTAAAACTCACTCTGGGTGCATGTGCGTGCATGCTCAAGATCCCGAGAGGAGAATGGAGGAGAAGGGATTGCAGCGTGGCCATCGCCCCTGGGGGAGATTTCTTGCTTTCTGTCTGTCTCGCTCTGTCTTTCTGACGAGTACATGCACCCTATAGCAAAAACCTCTCGGAGGGGGGGAAAAAAAACAGCCCTAAGAGATACATAGTTGTGCGCACGTTTCAGATAAGGGAACTATAGCCCTGAGAAGAAACTCACAAAGGCCACATTCATGCAAGGTCACAAGAGACGCAGTTGGGATTTGGAACTAGATGTTCTCACAAAAGAACTCCTGTGACGCTGTGAGTCCTCACATGATTAAAGATAGAGCTTAGCCTAAAGATGGGAATGATGAAAATTTTTTAAAAAAATGATATAACCACGTGATGAAATACTACTCAGCAAATAAACATGAACCAAACTATTGCAAACAACATGCAACAACAGGAAGGAATCCCAAAATAATTATGGTGAGTGAAAGAAAACCAAAAGAAAAGAAAACAAGATAAAATTATGAGAAAATGTTAACTGGGCTGGGTCTGTGCCTTGGTGGTAATGCACTGCACAAGAAAGCCAGCTGGGGGTTCAAATACCATCTGGTGACCTGAGACACGCACATGCCCAAGGTCTAACAGACTGGAAGATGGGCAAAAGGGAAATAGCAAGACCTGGGGGTGCAGAGTGCTCAGCTCTCTCTCTCTCTCTCTCTCTCTCTCTCACTCTCAATGGGCACATGCACATGCTTTATCATGATTAAAGAAAAAAAGAAAATACTAACTAAGGAACGTGACAGAAAGCAGACAAGTGGTTGCCTAGGAATGGTGGGAAAGGGACCTTTAGGAGAGATGGGGAGAAGGGATTACAAACAAGCACCAGAAAACGTTTTTTGGGAGGTGGATATACTCACTACCTAGATGATAGTATTGCTTTTGAGGGTGTTTAAATATATCAAAATGTTTCAAATTATAGACATTAATATGTAGTTTGTTGCATGTTAATTATAGCTCAGGCTGGCCTCATGATATAACTGTTAAGTGCCATGTGTAAGAAGATGATCCCACCTGGCCAAATGGGGTTCAAATGACAGCCCCAGAAGCATGAAAAATATGTCAGGCATGGGTGTATATGCCCAAACTCCTGGTGGCACAGAGAAACTGAGGAAAAATGGGGCATGATTATGCCCCACTCCAATGCTCTCTCTCACAATCACATATGCCCTCTGGAAATAAATACATTATAGGGACCAACAGTTGACGAAATGGCTATGTCACTGGACTCCCATGTAGTCGACTGCAGTTCGAGTCCCAGACCTGGTGGCTTAAACTCATGCCGGGCATGTGTGCGTGCGTGCCCAAGATCTTGAGAGGAGAATGGAGGAGAAGGGATTGCAGTGTGGCCATGCCCCTGGGGGGTGATTTATCACTTTCTGTCTCTTTCTCTCTCTGTCTTTCTGGTGAGTGCATGCACCCTATAGCAAAAACGTCTCAAAAATATATTATACATATATATTAAAATTTATTAATAAAAATTATCATTTGATGAAGTCATACAAAAACGTATTTGGGTTCAACTATAGCAAATAAAATCTACAAATCCTGTGAGGTAGACTCATACTATTATTCCACTAATAACATTTTAAAAATTATGTTTGGTATAGGTTTATACCTATAAAAAAGGTAAGTTTGATAAATCACCACTTCAGCATATCTAATGTATATTCAATATGTCTTACCAATTTCCAAATGGAAATATAAAATAATAATATAGGTTCTATAAAAACCTAATTCAACAGAAAAATCCATGACTAAGTTCTAGTTTATTAAAAGAACAATTCGACCTTAAGAGGTCATGGTTTCTAAAAACTGAAAAGTTAAATGTATTTATAATGGTGGTAGGAGTAATACCATTTCCTTATTTAGTTCCTCATTTAAAAAACTGTCCTCCAAAATGTGGTGCTTTTCTTCTGAAATAGATAAACACGCACATAGATCTTTCCCATTTTTTTTTTTTTTAAGAAAGATTTTTGCTAGGACCAGCAGTTGGCATAATGGCTATGTTGCTGGACTCCCATGTAGCTGTCCACAGTTTGAGTCCCAGACCTGGTGAAGGGACTGGCAGGGTGCACATGTATGAGTGCCCCAAATCCCAAGAAGAGAATGGAGGAGAAAGAATTGTGGTGTGGTCATTCCCCTTCGGGTGTGATTTCTCACTTTTCTGTCTGTCTCTGTCAAGTGCACATTCCCTACAGCAAAAATGTTTATACCAACCAAAGAAAACAAAACAAAAACAAATTTAAGTTGCCCAAAGAATACCTGTCTCATAACTGCTTTTGAAGTTATGAAAAAGAATCACAATATATTTGGAAGTTTGCTTTTTTCAGTGTCATAACTTGATTTAAAATTCAGTCGAGGTCGGGAACCAGCAGTTAGCGTAATGGCTATGTCGCTGGACTCCCACGTAGTTGACCGCGGTTCGTGTCCTGGACCCGGTGGCTTAAAACTCACTCCGGGTGTGTGTGCGTGCGTGCCCAAGATCCCGAGAGGAGAATGGAGGAGAAGGGATTGCAGCATGACCATCCCCCCAAGGGGTGATTTCTCGCTTTCTGTCTCTATGTCACTCTGTCTGTCTGACGAGCGCACACGCCCTATAGCGAAAATCTCTCCAAAAAAAAAAGAGAAATGAAGAAGAAAGGGTTGCAGTGTGACCATCCCCCATAGGGAGTGTTTTCTTGCTTTTCTCTCTCTGTCTCTATGAGGTGAATACATGTGCCCTCTGGAGTTCACCAATAAGTATCACAGTCAATGCTTTTTATAGACATTAATTTGGGAAATTACAGTAAAATTAATTCGTACAGCACATGTGTTTTTTAGGACTTAGAAGAAATATGCTATCAGGAAGAAAAGAATATGAGTCAAATTTGGAGACATTGCTTTAATACTCTTCGAATTTTTCAGAGCTACTAACACATACATGCTATTTTCAAATGATTTGTGGGTTCACAGATATGTGAAACCCACCTGTCTCTGTGATGCAGAACAATCTATAGTAGAGGTGGGTCACATACCCACCACATCTTTATTTTAATTCCAAGAGAAAACCTGAGTTGTTCTACCTCCTCACTGTATTCCCTGAGAGAACAGAGTAATACAAGTCAAGGATAAACTCAAGGATACAGCTGGGCCTCCAAGATAAGAAAAGTAAAGTTTGGGGCAGGAGGAGTGAAGTCCAAGTTCCGTAACCCATGGAGATTTATTCTCATCCCTCAGTTGCCCAGAGGAGTTAGCCAGGGGAGAGGAAGGGCTGAGAGGAGCCATCTCAGACCTGCCCTAAGGTGGCCCTGAAATAAAAGCATGCACAGATTCAGTTCCTACTAGGAAGACAGATGAGGGAGGATCTGAGGGAAAGGCCACAGTGAAGTAAGACGTGAGTGCAAATGCGACTTCCCCCTCATTCAGACACTGTGAAGGTTGGAGGCTATACATAAAGCCGCAAGATTCCAAGATTGGAGGCATGTCTTTTTAACAACTTATAATCAAGAGAGAAGAAATACGAGAAGATCCTTCTTTGATTAATTATCGAATATCTGTTAAGAGCCAGACCAAGCAGATATCTCTACTGTTTTCCACTGTGGTATGGATACGTATTCCAGCAATTTTTTTTTTTTTGAGAGGTTTTTGCTATAGGGTGCGTGTGCGCTCGCCAGAGAGACAAAGACAGACAGAGAGACAGAAAGTGAGAAATCACCCCCAGAGGGGATGGCCACACCACAATTCCTTCTCCTCCATTCTCCTCTTGGGATCTTGGGCATGCACGCACATGCACCCGGTGTGAGTTTAGGCCACCAGATCCGGGACTCAAACTGCGGTTGACTACATGGGAGTCCAGCGACATAGCCATTACGTTAACTGCTGGTCCCTATTCCAGCATATTTTAAGAAATCACAGAATTATGGTTGCATAGCCCCCCTGTAGTCTCTCTATAGGCTCAATCATATATTATATTTCTAATGTGTGTCTAAGGACCCTTTAATTAGTCAAGAATCACTGAGAACGCCACTTTGTGGAAAAGAATCTCAATAAACGGAGGGTAACCAGCACCAGCTTCTTGGGCATAAGACCTATGCAATCTCACTGGCCACACCACCCCAATCCCCCTCCTGGTTTAACGCTGCCCTGTCACTGTGACCACTTTGAACTGATTATTAAGTCTTGAGGAAGGAGCTCTGTATTTTCATTTTGCATCGGGCAGAAAATTATGTAGCAGGTCTTTGAGGTGAACAATGTTAGATTTGGACGATAGATCCTTCCCAGCTGGAAAATCTTTTCTGCCTGGGTACCCTGGCCCGAGTTGTGATATTTGTCAGGTACAGCATTTTTTCAAAAGAGAATGCAATTCAAAGCAACTGCTACTCCCTCACCAACTATGTGTTCTATTGTTCTTGAATAATTTAAAAATCTTACAAAGTTTAAATTAATTTAATCCAACATTGATTTTGTGTTTTTTAAAAAAAAAAAGATGCCAGGACTTTAATACTATAGCTTCATGCAATTTTTTCTGTCTGTATATCAGCATTGTATCTGCACTCCTTTCAGCAGGGTGACTGTATCTGAACCTTGACTGCGTCATCACGCCTTCTGGCCACGTCCATATGCACAATCTACTTAAAAGTCTTCGGTGAACTTCTTTCTCTGTATGTAAAATCATACAGACTGTTAGATCACTCAGGAAACTAAAGGTCTCTACTTAAGAGAACCAGCTGACCTTTAACTTGTCCCATCTGGGCTGCCAATGCCACCGTCACTGTCTGAGGAAGCTCTAACTCTATTGCTTTAGGGACAGGCCTAAGTGAAATTCTGACCTACCAAGACTGGTTGATGATTAAAGTAATGCTGAAAAACAAAACACAGAGTGCTTTATAAGAATGATATGAGTGGGTCCAGGCCGTTCAACACTGATTTTACCCCCTATTGTTTTGTGTTATTTTGTTTCCTTTAACTAAGCTAACTGTTAAAGTGTTATGTCTACAGCAGCCTAGGGGACACACACAGCTGTGTGTGTTACAGTGAATTAGATTCTCTGGCTGCAGGAAAAGTTACAAGATCTGTAGTCTGCCTCTGTGGGCTGAAGAGGGAGAGCTAACTGTGAATAAATGCTGCATCGGAGGTAGGCGCAGGCTGAGGGATGGAGGCTCTGCAATTAGGATATGTAGAAACGGTTCATTTGCATCACGCACTCTCTACAAGATACTGATTTCAATAACTGTTCAAGTAATTTCATAAGGACAGTAAAACCCCATTAATTTGAATGCTCTCAACTTAAAATTTGTATAAGCAACAAGATGGAACTTGGCAGGCTCGTCTTTTTACAGAGTACAAAAATGCCTAGTATGAAGATGATTACAGACAAATAAACTATGTGTTTTTTTGTTTAAAACATATTCTAAAGCACTCTCAGGTACTTCACAACTCTTGGTTTTATTTAAAAACATCTTTGGAATTGAGCATGTCCTGTGACATAAAGCAAAGGGCTGGAATTATAAAGAAGCATAACTCGTAGGCCTATCTTCAGTGAGCCTGGAGGCCAGGAGGTGAAACAGCGCAGATACGTGGAAAGGAGACTCGCTACACCAGGTGACTTGACGCCCAGCCTGACAGTCTGCAGAAAACCGAACTGGAGTGCTGGAAGCTGCATGGCTGACAATAGGTTTAGATCTCTAGTCAGTCTGAAAACACGCCAGGTTCATGCGCATGTGCCCGGGATCCTAATGGGCTGGAGGGCCAGGGAAAGGGGACTGTGGCATGACAAACAAGACTCTGTCAAGGGGGATTCTCACTCTCTCTCATGCACACACATGCTATCGTGAACTGAAAAACTGTTTAAAAATGTAAAATGAAAAAGAAATGTAAAAATATACCAGACAATTTGAAAAGTAGGGAATGAAGGATACAATTTGTTCTGTTCACTAGGGCAGAGCTCCTAAGGCATATGGTTACTGCACTGCGACAGTTAACGGCAAATACTTGAAAACCGGAGCTTTTTCTTTCTTTCAAGTACCACAATACAAATTTTCCTCTTCATTGAAATACTTTTACTCAACCTTTAGTTACCAGCAGCTACTTCAAGTACCAGACTGTGTGAGGTGTTGAAAGGAACACGGCAAGGAAGATGTGCCACTGACCTCAAGAATTCAGAGAGAATCTCAAAGGAATATGCGAGGTCTTCAAAAAGTTCACGGAAAATGAGTTGTATTTTAAAATCGTGTGAATGTTGTGTTTTTTTGGTACCAAAATAAACTCGTTTTTAAATTCGATTTTCTATGTTTTTTTTTTTTTTTTGTGGAAGCTCCCTCATATTTCCCCTCGGTAAATCCATGAAACTCGAACAGAAGTCTAAGCTGCCTGCTATGGGGACACAGACATGGTGCTTGACATTGGGGAACATCATTAGGAGCCAACCCAGAGACAAGATTGGGTACACAAGTGGTGTATTTGGGAGGTGATTACAGAAAGCCCCTGTAGGGGAGCAGGGAATTTAGACAAGGAAGCAAAGCAGTTGATAATAAAAGGACCATTACTGGGCAGATTCCAACTGTTAGCAACAGGGCTCCATCCTGCGCGGGACTCTTGGGGACAGCACAGCAGATGTCTAGGTTAGCCTGAGGAGAGACACAGGGACTTGATCCTTCAACTTGCTTTATTCATTGATGGAAGACTATGCCTAAGGCACGAGAATTCCTGGCACTTGTGGCCTGCCCCAGTTCCAGCTGCAAGAGAAAGGTTCTCAGGCTGCTGTTCACAGCTGGAAACCCAGCTGTGTGCAGGAAAATGGCGTGTGCAGGAAAAGGGTAGGGTGCTGATGCAATAGCTGCCATGGGAAGAGGGTGTTAAAATTCCAGATGTGATTATGAATGAAGGTTGCTGGAGGAGGTGGTACTTGAGTACAGACACACAAAGGTGGAGGTGGTGATGGAGGAATGCTGGCTTTGGAAGCGGTAACTACAAGCCTAGAAGCACAGAGACGGAGAATGCATAGCAGTCACCAAAGGCAAATGTCTCTGGATAAATAGAGTTTAGGGTTCACAAGGAAGGAGTGACAGAGGGAAATAAGGTTAAAAAGACAAACCTAGGGGACTGCAGGTGGTGTGGTGATTAAGGATGCTAGACTCCCACATGGCTGACCACAGTTCGAGTCCTGGGCCTGGTGGCTTGCTTTCTCACTTTCTCTCTCTCTCTCTATCTGTCCCTCTCTGGTCAAGTTAAAATAAACAAATAAATAAATAAAGTTAAATTTTAAAAAGTCAAACCTAATCAAAAGGAGACCTCTTTCTTTTTTTTTAAAGAATTATTTATTTATTTAATTCCATTTGTTATTATTATCTTTTAATTTGACCAGATGGAGACAGAGAGAGAGAAAGTGAAAGTGAGAAAGCAAGCCACCAAGCCTGGGACTTGTACCACATCCAGACATGTGGGAATCCAGTGTCTTTAACCACCACGCCACCCACCGGCCCCAAATGGAGTCCTCTTTAAATGTTCTATCTAGCAATTTTAAACATCATCCTGTAGGTATTGAGGTCATTGAAAATGTTTGATTGGGACCAGCAGTTAGCGTAATGGCTATGTCGCTGGACTCCCACGTAGTCGACCGTGGTTCAAGTCCCGGACGTGGTGGCTTAAACTCACGCCGGGCGCATGTGCGTGCGTGCCCAAGATCCCAAGAGGAGAATGGAGGAGAAGGGATTGCGGCATGGCCGTCCCTCCTAGGGGGTAATTTCTCGCTTTCTGTCTCTCTGTCTCTCTCTGTCTGTCTTGGCGAGCGTACGAGCCCTATAGAAAAAAAAAAAAGAAAAGAAAATGTTTGATTACTAAACTGACATGATTAAATTTTTATTTTAGCAATATTGCTCTGGAAATCTTGTCATAATGTTCAGGACAGCCTGGAGGAGGTGGGCAGGAGGCTGTCATTAGGCCAAGGTGAGAGGTTATCAGTGATGACAAAAGGGCATTGCTAGTGACGACAGTGGAGGACATAGCTGGAGGCCTCTTTGAGAGAGGGTCCCATGTCTATGTACAGAAAGGAAGAAGGAGGATAAAGGAAAGTCCCAGAGACAAAACCTGGTGACTCTACGGATTGTTGCTGTCTCTAGCTGAGAGGTAGAAAGAGATTTTTATGGTGGAATTTGGATCTGTTCAATTCAAGGAGTTTGTTAATCTGGAGAAGTCCAGCAGGCAGTTTGTTTTTGTTTATAAGGTTTTTGCCATAGGGCGTGTGCAGTCAGGGAAGAGAGGAAGAGAAATCATCCCTCCAGGGGGATGACCATGCCACAACCCCTTCTCCTCCAGTCTCCCCTGGGATTTTACGCATGCACACACACGGCATGAGTTTCAGGCCACTTGGTCCGGAACTCGAACCATGGTCAGCCCTATGGGAGTCCAGCACCTCAACAACCATACCATCTGCTGGCCCCCGGCAGGCAGTTTTAAAAGGCATGTTTGTAGTCTCAAGAGAAAGCTGGAGCCATAGGTATACATTTAGGATTCATCTAAACAAATTAATAAGGAAGAAGATAAAATGAGACAACTACAGTTTGGTCTCCCCTAAGTATTCAGAGTTAATAATGTTTTCTTATAAATATAATTTAGAATAATCATTTCAGGATATCCACTACTAATTATCCTAATGATATAGAAGAAAATTCTAATTTTTGTTTTAAAAAGGGCATAAAAGGCTTATGGAGCTATAAATAAAAAAATTCCTTTTCCTATTGAATATTATTTATGTCTATGAATTAGAATATAGGAAGTACAGTGTTAATTGAGGATAAACAACAAAAGCATTGTTCAGCTCTTTGGATAATGGCTGAAAGCACCCGATTACGAGATCCTAAGAACAGTCACTGACTCATTCTATAATAGAAATACCTTAATTCTTCAGAAGGGAAGCTACTATCTTTAAACTATAAAATAAAAGTCAGCCAATTACATTTGCCAAGCTCCTCTAACTTGACTTCCCTTTCCAAAGGCTGTGTACCTGGTGATCTGTCCCTCCAGAGATTGCAGGATACTTTTTGAACAATTTTAGGTCACCTCTTTGCCAATTTGCAAGGAAGACACGTGTTGAGGTTTGTGGAGGTCCAGTAAATAACACTATTGTTTTCCTCACTCGAATTTGGAACAAAGGGCATTAGGTTAATGAGAACAATATATCACTGTTGTCTTCATTATCATACCATCATCATCATCACTATTATTGTTATCATCGTTAGTAAAAACCAGGCTAGAAGGGGTTAGGTAAGGAATAACAATGGACAGACTCATGCTGAACCCCTGAATTAAGATAGACTTATCTGGGATGGCATAATGGTTACATCTCTAGACTCCCATGTAGTCGACTGTGGTTTGAGTCCTGGACCTGGAGGCTTGAAACTCACGCCAGGCATCTGGGTGTGCATGCCCAAAATCCTAGAGGAGAATGGAGGAGAAGGGATTGTGGCGTGGCCATCCCCCTGGGGGATAATTTCTTGCTTTCTGTCTCTCCTTATCGCAAAAATCCCTCTCAAAAAAAAAGAAAAAAAGATAGATTTATCTGCAATATGAGACTCACCTTTAACAACCTAAACAAACTATAGGCATGGAAGAGCCAACCAGAATGCACTCTCCCAGCAATTAATTCTATTGTATAAAGTAAAAGACCAGGAAGGGGTAGAGCCATGCATATCCAGTTCCTTACTTCAAACTCACCAACAAATAATTTCTTAAGTCACTTACATACTTGGATGCTCCATATCCTAAAATCCTGAATCCATCCAAAGAGATTTTCCCTCCTTTGCTATCTCTTTCCACTACCCTTGAGGTTTTAGTTGCATGAATTAGGAAGAGTGGGAAAATAGAACCTGGAGTTAGAACCGTCTTCAGAGATCACTTAGCCTTACCAGTCAGTGTGAGGTGGTGAAAGGACTTGCCCAAGGTCACACAGTTAATTAGTAGAAGATCTTAGACTAGTATCCCTAAGTCTGTAGAAGAGATCTGGAAAAACATGTTACTTTTGTATACCACTCAAAGGTGCCTTTGAGCAGAAACAGCAGCCAGATGGCGATAACTTTTTCAAAGTATCTCTGATCCAGAGAGGGAGCTTAATGAAGCAGCAGACTTTCACATGGCCCTTATTTATCCTGAGCTGAACGATGTCTTTTGAGGCCACTGACTATATTCCTTCTCTTATTCTGGAATCCAGGCCTTTTTACCCAGAAAATGGCAAAAGATATACCCAGTCCAAATGCTTCCGTGGAATCACCTCCCAACTAGCATAAGACCTGACACATAGCAAGTGCTCAAGAAATGGTGAATGACTAAAAGTGAATAAAGGAATGAATGAAAAGAGGGTTAGGAGATGAAAAAAGTAAATGCTGTTCCAGTTAAGGCAATAAAAAACACAATTAAAAAATACATCAATTTCCTCAACCCAGCCAAAAATATTTTTGAAACATTTTAGTCTGAAATGAATCCAATTATTAACAATTATCATTCAAATTACTTAAGTGGAAAGACTGGAAAGGAAAACTAAGACTAAAGAAGCAGCACAAGAGAATGCTCCAACTAAAAACAAAGGTAGTTAGGAAAGCCTCCATATTCAGGACGGACAATCCTAACAGTTCCATAATTCCCCAGACTGACAAGAGATCAGTGACCACTAAACTAAGTTCATCCCTGAGCTTTTGCTATAAGGCTATATTTATACTTTACATATCTTATTTTAACTTGAAAACCACTCCATGAGGTAGGCATTATAAACTTCATCATTGAGGACGTTATGTTAAGTGAAATAAACAAAATGGAGGAAAAAAATCTTGCAGCATTTGTTTTTTCCTATCATCTAGCTGTTCCAGTGGATGTGAAATGGTTATTACACTGCGACTTCATTTGCATTAGACTAATAAATAAGGACATTGAGCACATCCTTATTTTTATTTATTTATTTATTTTGGAGAAGTTTTTTTGCTATAGGGCGTGTGCACTTGCCAGCCAGACAGAGAGAGACAGAGAGACAGAAAGTGAGAAATCACCCCCCAGGGGAGATGGCCACGCCGCAATCCCTTCTCCTCCATTCTCCTCTCGGGATCTTGGACACGCACGCACACATGCCCGGCGTGAGTTTAAGCCACCAGGTCCAGGATGCAAACCACGGTCGACTACATGGAAGTCCAGCGACACAGTCATTATGCTAACTGCTGGTCCTGAGCACATCCTTATTAACCACTCACATAACTTCTTTGGTGAAATATCTGTTCATGCCTTTGATTAGTTTTCTTGTCTTCTTATTGAATAATATGAACTCTATATACAAGTCTTTTATTTTGGTATGAGTTTTGCAAACATTTTGCCCAGTTCATTGCTTGCCTTTTCATCTTCTTAATAATGTATTTTAAAGTGAAAGTTTTTATTTTCATGATGTTTAATTTATCTTTTTTTTTCTTTTTCTGTTTGGACTGAACATTGTTATATCTAAGATATCTTTGCCTAACTCAAGAGCTTAAAGATTTTTTCCTGTTTTATACTAAAAGTTTTATTGTTTTTAGTTCTTACATTTAAATCTATGACCCATGTTGAATTAATCTTTGTATACGGTGTGAGATGAGGTCGAAGTTCATCTTTTTGCATGTGGATATCTGGTTAGCCCAGTACCATTTGTTAAACAGAACACTTTCCTCTGTGAACTGCCTTGATACCTTTGCCGAAATTCAATTGACTATAAATATAAGAATTTATTTCTGGACTCTAAATTCTGATCTATTGATTTTTATGTCTACCCTCATGTTAGTCCTACACTATTTTGCTAACTGTAGCTTTATAGTATGTTTTAATATATGGAGAAATAGAAATCCTTATTCACTACTGGTAAAGATGAAAATTGTATGGACACTTGGGAAAACAATTTGCCAGTTTTTCAATAAGTTAAACATAAAATGCTACTACACATCCCAGCAATTCTACTGCTAGGAATCTCAAGAGAAATGAAAATGTATGTCCACATGAAGACTTGCTCCAGAATGATCATACCAGCAAATACTAAAAACAACCCCCAAATTCATCAATTAGTGAACAAAGTGCCATCTATCAATGCAATAAAATGCTACTGATCAATAAAAAGGAACAGACCACTGACACATGGCACTGATAGATGATACTCAAAGACACAATGGAGGCTTCTCAGATTTTACAAAGCTTCTGCTCCGGACGTCAAGATTCACAAGACTGGGAGAAAAATGAAACTGCAAAGAGGTTATAGATCACCTCCTCCTACACACCTCTGAACACTCAGATTTAACTTCAAGAAGTTAGGAAGAAATGTATAATTCATTAGATGACCAGAAACCACCACAGAGGCACAAGAAATATGAGAAACCAAGGAAATATCTCTCCCTCAAGGGAAAAGAATAACTCCTCATGCACAGACAGCACAATGGAACTCGTGGAAATGTCAGATAAGAATTTAGAATATCTGTAGTCACAAAGCTAACAGAGGTGCAAGAGAAGAGAGACAATGAACTCTAGAAGATGCAGGAGAAAAAAAAGTCAACAAGTTCCAGGAGGTGTGGACATTCTTGCATGAATTGAAAGAGCAAATATACACCTTAAAAAAATCAAATGGAATGGTCAGAGGTGAAGGTTATAATACAGGAAATCAAAACCTCCCTTGAAAGTATAAAAAGCAGATTAGATCATGCAGAAGATTGAATCTCAGATGTAGAAGACAGAAACTCTATCCTAGAAAAATTCACCAAAAAGAATGAGAAAAGACTCCAATGAAATGAAAATAATATGCGAGAAATATTAGATACCATTAAACATTCAAACATTTGGATAATCAATATCCCATCCCTATGAAATCCTGGAAGAAAAATGTCCAAATCTAGAGAGGCATTCAAATATCTAGACCCAAGAAATACAAAGGACCCAAAATAGAATCAATCTAAGATCTTCTCCAAGGCACAGTATAGCCAAATTGACCAAAACCACAGACAAAGACAAGATTCTAAAATTGGCAAGAGAGAAACATCAAGTTACTTACAAAGGGTATCCCATCAGGCTAACAGTGGGCCTCTCATTGGAAACAATGCAAGCAAAGAAAGAATGGGAAAATATATTCAAAGTGTTAAGGGAAAAGCAATTTCAGCCAAGAATACTGTATCCAGCAAGATTATCCTTCATATGGGAAGAAAAGACAAGGACATTCTCAGAAAACAAAACCTGAAAGAATTTACCAACACCAGACCAGTTCTCCAAGAAGTTCTGAAGGGAGTGCTATACCAGGAGAACTAAATATAGACTCACAGAAATAAGAGTTCAAAAACAACTAACAAGAGACCAGCAGTTGGCGTAATGGCTATGTCGCTGTACTCCCATGTAGCTAACGGCGGTTCAAGTCCCAGACCCAGTGGCTTAAACTCATGCTGGGCGCCTGTGCGTGTATGCCCAAGATCCCGAGAGGAGAGTGGAGGAGAAGAGATTGCAGCATGGCCATCCCCCCTGGGGGGTGATTTCTCGCTTTCTGTCTCTCTCTGTCTTTCTGGCGAGCGCAAGTGCCCTATAGCAAAAACCTCTACAGAAAACAAACAAACAAACAAACAAACAAACTATGAAAATGGGCAACTTAATGGTAGAAAAAAGTCTGAAATTGAATGTTACGTTCCAGAATGTAAAGGAAAGATTGGACCACAACAGAAGAGAGGTTAATTACGTGACACCAAATTGGTGAAATAAAATTTATGACTTTTGACTAAAACGTGACTGATTTTCTCTTATGCTTTGCTTTCCAGATTTAAGGTTTTTTTGGTCTTCTCTTGAGCTGTTGATAGGTTCATCTACCTATCATTTGAATAGAATCCTAACCTTTTTCCTAGCTTAAAGTTTTAAGCAACTTTCTCTTAACATCTTTTATTTTGATTTATTAAAGCTAAAATTGCTTTTCTTAAAATAAAAAAAAATACCTTAAAAATACCTATTTAATGTCCACAGTAAACTATATAGCCTCAGCTAGGAGCTACTTTATCTTATGTTCATTCTACTCACTAAGTTTTATGCCTAAAGTCAGACGTGTTCAAAGATATGCATATATCAGCTGAACTTGCTATTGAAAGTATTTCATTAAGTTTTTTTGTACATCAATAAAATGTAAAAGAAAGATGCATGGAAAGCAACTGTAGATACCACAGACAGTAGAATAAGGCTGGGGAATGGCAGGTGGAGAGAAGAAGGGAATCAAGGCAGGGGAGGAGGGATGCAAAATATGTAAGAAACAAGAAAGGAAAAATCATTTGTTGATGATAGCATGTATAGTAGTATTCTTGATTACGCCATTATGCGGTGTATTCTGGATGGGAAATCTCATTTTGTATGCTCTGATGATGTTCAGTGAATGAATGTAAAATAAATAAATGAAAATAAATAAAAACTAGAGAATGCCTGTACTCTATGGTAGAAACTGAAATATTGGAAAGTAGAATAGCATAGAAAGTAACTGTAGATACTAAAGACAATATAAGAGGGGGTAGGTAATACGAGGTGAAAGAGAGGGGATCAGGGAAAAAAAGACGATTTTGTGTATCTATCACAAAATGAGATGCTATCTGTTGATGATAATGTATATGGTAGTGTATACTGGTTAGTGTATAGGTGTATAGGCCCTATGGCAAAACCTAAAAAGAAGAAGAAAGAGAGAGAAAAAAAAAGAAAGAAAAAGAACAACATATGATGTGAAATATGCCAAATACAAGAGGCCACGTACCATTTTATATGAGTCTACTCATAAAATGGAAAAAAAAAAAAAGAGGGCAAATTTATAGAAAAAGATCAGTCAGTTACCTGAAGGTGGGAGTATGAACCGGGACTAACTGTAAATGATCATGAGGAATCCTATTTGAGGCATTAAGATGTTCTAAAATTTACTTATGCCGATGATAAAACCACTCAGCAAAGTTACTAAAAATCAGTGAAATGTAAGCTTAAAATAGACACGTCAAATATACCTCAATAAAGTTGTCAAAAGGTAAACTAAACTTCAATATAAATTAGTAAAAACTAATGAGCCTTGTTATTCTAGATGTAATATACATTATTTGCACAAATCCAAACTTTCTTTTCTTTCTTTTTTTTTTGAGAGATATTTGCCATAGGGTATGTGCAATTGCCAGAGAGACAGAAAGCAAGAAATCACACCACCGGGGAGATAGCCATGCCTAAACCCCTTTCCTCCATTCTCCTCTTATGATTTTGGACATGCATGCACATGCACCCAGAGTGTTTTAAGCCGCCGAGTCTGGGATTTGAACCAAAGTCAACTATGTGGGAGTCTATAACATAACCATTATATCATCTGCTAGTCCCAAGTCATTACTTTTTTAAGAACAGATTTTTTTTAGTTCATTTATTTATTTTTTTGAAGAGAGAAAGATAGAGAGGGACAGGAATCTACAATCGAATCTTCATGCCAGGATCTACCTCTAGCTTAAGCTAACCAGGATGATCATGGGCACACATGTATGAACCTGGCATGTACAGAGACACCTCAGGATGCAAGCCTGGGACCTTCCCATGTGGCTTCTATACCACGGAGCATTGCATTACTGCTGTGTCACTGCATCTGGCCTAATGTTATCTTCTCCATGGTACTACAGGTCAGGCACAAGGCCTTACTCGTTCTTCCCATGACCTTAACGGCAAAAACTCACTTCTTTAGTTTCCTTTCTAAAACCATCTCACAAATCTAGGTTTTTCTTATTTATTTTACTTAATTTTATTATAATTATAGGTGGTTTCACTAACTCTGTTTATTTCCTGTACATTACTTACTTCCTATACAACATTAATTACAAGATTATTCTTCTAGTAACATTGTTTCCTCAAGTTGTACTCTCTATCCCCAGACCTATACTTGTGCACATTGAAGGCAGCTTACTATGATGTTAATTTTAAGTATCAACTGGATTGTTTAAAGAAATACCCAGATAGGGTCCAGTTACTGGCATAGTGGTTAAGGCACTGGATTCCCACATGGCTGACCATGGTTTGAGTCCTGGACCCAGCAACTTGAAACTCATACCAGGTGCATGTGTGTGCATGCCCAAAATCCCAGGAGGAGAAAGAAGGAGGAGGGATTGAAGCATGGCCACCCCTCCTGGGGGTGACTTCTTGCTTTCTCTCTCTGTCTCTCAGGTGAGCACACACACCCTGTAGCAAAAAATCTCTCAAAAAAAAAAAAATAGAAGAAATACCCAGATAGCTAATGAAACATTTCCGGGTGGGCCTCTAAGGAAGTTTTCAGATGAGATTAGCATTTGAATTAGTAGACCACGTAAAGAAGATCCTCACTCCCCAATAGGGGTGGGTATGAGCCAATACATTGAAGATAGAGGAAAAGGATGGAGGAAGAGTAAATTTGGACTCCCTCCCGGGGTGGAGACATTCATCTCTCTCAGATGTGGGAGACCTTTATGTTCTTAAGCATTAGGCCTCAGACTCAGAGTCATACTATTCATTCTCCTAGTTCCCAGGCCTTTGGACACAGACTAAATTACACCACTGGTTTTCCTGGTTCTCCAGGTGCAAACAGCAGATCCTGAGACTTACTGACATCCACAACCATATAAACTCATAATAAATCCCCCCGTACATATCTCTGGATATAGCCCATTGTTTCTGTTTCACCTAAGAACCTTGACTGTGCAAACAATAGCTTTCCTGTTGGTACACACCTTATAGTTCCAATTTTATTTTTCACTTAATAAAATCCCATTACTCTATTAGATTGATCACCTCATTGTCTCCTGTATTAGTTTCCCAGAGCTGCCATAAAAAATTACCACAAAGTAGGTGACTTAACACAATAGATGCTTGTTCTCTTACAGTTCTGGAGGCCAGATGTCTGAAATCAAGGTATCAGCATGGATGGGGCCCTCCGAAGGCTGTAGGGAGAATCCTTCATTGTTTCTTCCAGCTTTTGCTAGCAGTCCCTGGTAGTCTTTGGCTTGTAAACACATCTCTCCAATTTCTGCTTCTGTCTTAAATGGCCTTCTCATCAGAAGAAGGGTCCTTTTCCTTCTTTCTTTCTTTCTTTTTTTTTTTTTAAAGAGAATTTTGCCATAGGGCATGTGCACTCACCGAAGACAGAGGGACAGAAATCGAGAAATCACACCCTGGGGGGATAGCCACACTGCAGTACTTTCTCCTCCATTCTTCTCTTGAGATTTTGGTCATGGGCATACACATGCCCAGCGTGAGCTTTGAACCACAGAGTCTGGGTTCGAACTGCAGTTGACTATGTGGGAGTCCAGTGATGTAACCATTACACCATCTGCTAGTACCAAAGAATACTTCTAAGGCCTCTTGTCATTGGATTTAGCGCTCACCCAATCTAGTCTGCTCTCACCTAGAGGTCCTTAATCCAATTACATCTGCAAAGACCCCTTTTCTGAACAAAGTCACCTCGGGTTTGAGGTAGACATATCTGTTGGGGGACCACCATTCAGTTGACTACACTCCCAAGTACCGTATACTTTTATCGCTTTCACCATGTTATTTCCGCATTTAAAGTTTCTCTCCCATTCTGTTTCATAAATCCTGCTTGGATTCCATGTCCTGCTCACAAAGCCTTTCCTAATCAGAACACGCTGTGTTAGTTTCTCCTTTCCTGAACTCCTACGGCACTCGCTGTTCCATTCACTTCTGCATTGTGTATGCTCATGTTTGCAGGTACTGCTTGCCAACTAGATTTTAATCTCCCACAAGAGAATCTCAAACCCAAAAGCACTGTTTCTCAACTTCGGCTGCATATTGGAATCATCTGAGGATCTTGAAATAGACCCCTCCTAGAGTTTTAATTTAACTGGTCTGGAGGCTGTGCCCCAAGCATCAGTATTTTTTAAAACCTTTATTATCGTACCTACGAATTGGAACCTGGACAGGGTCCTGACACAATGATCCACCCCCAGCCCTCAGGCAGCCCTGGAATGTCAGTAATCACATGCCCAGTGTACTCAGGGAGGTCTCCTGACTTGACTCAGGAACCTTCCCACGTGGGATTGCTTTGAAGAGCGTTGTTTTATCACCGCTCCATAATCTGGCCCTGAGAACTCAATGTTTTCAAATGTGCATTCTCAACAGAGGTTCTCTGTGGGAAGGATGTGTGAAAATATTAGATATTACAGTGGCTTGTCATCCTTCAAATGGCCGAAGTGCATAAACAAATGTATAAGACCATGTATCTATGAACCTAAAGTGTCATGGTGGGGATAGTAATTAGGGGGGAAAAAAGTCCAAAATGACTTCTTAATGGGGCAGTAATAAAAAACCAGGTTGAAATATATCATCAGTGTGATAAAATGCACATAACCAAGCCCTGAGATTGAGCATGGCCTCAAATTCTGTGTATTTAATGACAACACTTATCCCATGCTTATTATATACCCAATACTGACCTCACACATGTTACAGATGAAGAAACAGAGACACAGAAAAGATTTGCCCAAAGTCACTTAGCTTGTAAGTGATAGGAACAAAGACTTGAACCCAGGGATTATGTTAATGTTCTTAACTTCTAAGCACAGGGTTTCAGGTTCCAGAGCAAGAGAACTACTCTCCTACTAGGAAAATGTGTTCTAATTTTCTTCTATTCCCTTCCACAAGAAGAACAGCTTCATCTGTGACAGAAGTAAAAGTGCCCTTGTTGAGTTAATAGCCACAAGATAAAGAATCAAAGAATTACCAGTGAAGAGAGTAGAGTTATAGGGGACTTAGTAACATGTCAAGGTTGTCAATCAGGGCCCCAAGGGTTACATTCCAGGCCTTGGTTACTGTGAAGCTAGTTAAATGGTCAAGGATGAAGAAGCCTTTGTTCTTAGTCTGAGAGGTTTAGGTAGAACTTTGGGGAAGCCTCCAGTCAAATACTGGTGATGATTAACATAAAGTTAAGCCAGCAAAAATCTGAAAAGGCTTAATGTTCATTGTTCCAAGAGCTAAGTACTGCTTTGGGATTCCTTTAAAACAAGGGTTCCTAACTTTTCTTACATTCCATGGACTTCTTTGGTAGTCCCATGCAAAGTCCTATAGTATAAAATTAGAAAAGTATTCTGAGAAAGGTGAAGCCTACAGACCACTTCTCAGAATGTTTCTAAATGTATATAATAAAATGGTAAGACTACAAAGACAACCAATTATATTGAGTTACTGTTATCAAAATATTTTTTAAATGTGTGATAGGGTAATATCTATGTTTCCTTATTAAAATTTTTTGAAAGATCTAGTGACAAATCTAAAAACAACTGTAATGTGAAGCTGTGATGAATGTAAATGGTATTTCAAACTCTTCATAACAACTAAAGTGTGATAACAAAAATACCTGTGATGTTTATTAATGACATAGTCATTGGTATGCTAATACTGATAGGGTGTGTTGCCAAATTCATAGTATTAAAAAAATGTGCAGCCAGGGGGCCAGCAGGTGATATGAAGGTGCTGGACTCCCACATGGCCAACGGCTGTTTGAGTCCCGGACCTGGCAGCTTGAAACTCATGACAAGCGCGTGTGCGCACATGTCCAAAATCCTGAGAGGAGAATGGAGAAGGGATTGTGGAATAGCCATCTCTCCTGGGAGTTGGTTTTTCACTTTCCCTCTCTCTGTATCACTCCAGCAAATACACATGCCTTATGGCAAAAAGAAAAAAAAAAAAAAACTAAAAAAGAAAAAAATACCTATGAGGCCAATGAGTGGCATGGAGCTTATGGCAGCTGTATTCTACAGGGCTGACTGTGCATTTAAGTCTTGGACCCAGCAGCTTTAAAACACTCCAGACACATGCGCGTGTGGGCCAAAATCCCAGAAGGAAGGAGAGATAGGAAAGGATTTCAGTGTGGCCATCCTCCCTGAGGGAGGTGCTTTCTCACTCACTCTCTCTGTCTCTTTCCAGAGAGTGTACATACTTATAGCAAATTTTTTAAAAATGCAAAATTTCGGCTAGAGGTTAGTCAAAATAAAGATTTTTTTTTCCCCCATCCATGAACCACTTGTAGGGACCTGTAGACCCTAGGTTAAAAACTTAATTTATAGCACACAGAACTTCAGCAGCTTAGCCCTATTTGCTTAATGTTTTCCAACTTGGCCCACCTTGACTTAAGGAAACTCCTTGGCCCAGCTTCATCACTGTTAATATCTTTTGGCTGCAAAAATTTCTCCAGAAATTCAGCACACAGTTTCTTGACACAGCAATCTTTATAATCCTTGACACAGCAATCCTTATAATGACAAGAATTAAGCGAAGTTGCAGGAAAGGATTAGTGTAAAAAGCATTTCTGAAAAGGAAAGCAGCCTTTACTTTGCTTAACCATCAACTGGGGATTCTATAAAAAAAAATATAAACATAGATTCTTGAATTCTACGTCCCTTGCCTAACCTCCTTCTTACTCCAATACATATACACTGGTAAGAATTTCTAAGTAGGTAGGTTTAGGGTGAGGTCCAGGAATGTGCGTTTAAATTTTTCAGGCTAGATGATTAACCTGCTGCTGATCAGGTACACTGGCCTGAGTCTAGCTTCCTGGAAATGTCTTTTGAGAGCAATCTGTATTTCCAAATGGAAGAGAAAGAAGCAACCAGCAAAGCCCTTCAGACTTTTCCCAGCAGTTGCCAGGTCATCACAAGCGGCAAAGGGTTTTAGGGCTGACCACAGCCTAACTCTCAGTATTCCTATCAGGTCGGAAGCCATCTATAGTCCTCACCGGAAACAAAACTTTCTGGTGGTATGGTGGTTAAGGCACTGGACTCCCACATGGTCTGCCATGGGCTGAGTCCTGGATCTGGTCACTTGCTTTCTCACTTTCCTTTCCTCTCTCTCTCTCTCTCTCTCTCTGGTCAAATTTTAAAAATAAAGAAAGAAAAGAAGAGAATAATAATAAATAGAATTAAATAAATAAAATTTTTGGAGAGGTTTTTGCCATAGGGCCCGTGTGTTTGCCAGAAAGACAGAGAGAGACAGAGACAGAAAGCGAGAAATCTCCCCCCAGGGGGGATGGCCACATCACAATCCCTTCTCCTCCATTCTCCTTTCAGGATCTTGTGCAAGCATACACACACTCACGGCATGAGTTTAAGCCACCAGGTCCGGGACTCGAACCGCGGTCAACTACATGGGAATCATTATGCTGGCTGCTGGTCCCGAATAAATATATATTTTTTTTTAAAGAAAAGAAACAAAACTTTCGACTAAATTTTCCTTTTTCAATAAAGAGAAATATTCTCTCTCCACTTCTTCTGACCTCCTCTTCCCTGTAATTTTGGGGCCTGTAGGCTAAGGATTTCTTGGACTTGGGAGGCTTGCTGTTCCACAGTGTATGGCATAACTCCTTTATAATCTATTTATCCGCAATCTGGAAGATAACTTGAGACTGTGCTAAGACAACAATGACATAAGCCCTTCTCTCAGTTATTTGACCCTTGATCTTTTTCTAGAAGAAACACCGGAGGGAGGCATGTGGCTTCCTGACCCTTTTATATCTTTAGTCTCACCAGTCCAGACTTTATTAGACATTGGACTGAAGTCACCTAGACCCTACCTAGCAGACAGATGGTAAGATTTTTTCATTCAGGACTGAAGGAATCCAAATTGACAGGTTGCAATTATAGTTCTTCATGTTAACAAAAAGCTAATAACATATTTCTTGCTAACATATTATAAACATCTTTTATATGTAACACTTTTGCTAAATTACATTTTTTTATTTTAGCAATTAGAGTGTAATTTTTTTTCCATTCTTATTATAGCTCCTGGCAGTTAATTTATCAGTGTTCTAAATTTTTGAAAGTTTTCTGTTTAATAGGTGATCGGTCAGTGAAATGTATAGTTCATGTCCTTTTCTGCAGTGTTCTATCTACTGCTCACAAATAGCAATAGCACTAACTACTACTTTTTTTTTTTTCTTTTTCTTTCCCTGGTATCTTTCTAGTGCTTACAGCAAAAAATTTGACATAGACAATATGTGTTAAATAAACAGTAGTAAATACTATGCCAGGCACTGTATTTACTACTTTATTATATTTAATCTCATCTGATGTAATTAAATATTCTTCATCAAACTTTATGAAGCCAATTAAAATTATTATCCAACCCTCATTTTATAAACTAGAAAACAAGAGTTTGAAAAACACTGAATATATTTCCAAGGTCTCAGGGAATCGCTGGAAGAATTAACACTAAAACTTGCAGTTGCATAGGTTTAAAGACTCAGAACTGCTTCATCAAAGGGTCAGCTCATTACAGCAAGGGATCAAATCTGGCTATTGCCTATTTTAGTGGAGCTCGCCTTACCATTTATGCATGACCTATGGATATACCTTCCACAGTACTTTCATAGCACAATGATAATGCTGGGAAGTTGTAAGGGACTAATGTACCACAAAACCTGAAATTCCTATACCTGGCCCTTTGCTGAAAATGCTTGTCAACTTCTAGAAAAAGCTATTCTATAAGGAGATTTGAAATAGAGGCTATTACAAACTCCAAATCCTTATTTCCTAAACCTTAATAAAGAATTAAAATGTTGAATCTGTTTGTTGATCAGTGCTGAAGTAAAGTGAAAATGAACTTTTATATATTTAACAATGTAGGCAATTGTCTATTCCTGATATAATTACTATGGTACTGTTGCTTAAGGCAAGAGTTTTAAATTTACTGTTGAAATAAACCCATCTGTTCATGAAAAAAAAATGTTGAAAATGTCTGGCAAACTTGTATGTTCACAGTATTTTAATAGATAAACTATGTTTATAGTTCTCAAATTGATCAGATCTTAAAACATTCAAATAGGGCCAGATGATGGGGTAGAAGTAAAACTTGAGGCTCTGCAAGGCAATTCTATACGGAAAGGTTCCCAATTCATGTCCAAAGACCTCCCTGAATATACCAGCTACATTAAGTGCCCACGATCTGGGGCTGGCTAAACTCTGGGAGTGGATCATGGCATGGGGACCCTGTTGGAGATACTGTCTCTCTCTCTTTCTCACTCCTGGAAAAAATTGATAAGCAAACTTTTAAAAATATTTTAAAAATTCAAATACATGGGCATTTACTAATTTCTGTTTTAACCTTGTCTTGATGTTAAAGGATCATTTGCTTGTAAGAAACAGAAATACTCTGGAGAAAGTTTAAGTGACGATTGAATTAAGGAGAATCTGAAGGCAGGAGGAACTGCTGAGTCTCACACTCGGATTGGAGTGAGAATTAGAAAGGGATCAGGGAGCCAGCAGGCGGCATGGCAGTTAAGAGGCTGGGACTCCCACATGGCCAGCTGTAGTTTGAGTCCCGGACCTGGCAGCTAGATTTCTTACTTTTCCTCTCTTTCTCTCCCTCTTTTTCCCTCCCTCTCTTTCTCTCTCTTTCTTTCTCACTCTGTCCCTCTCTGGTCAAATATAAATAAATTAAATACATACATACATACATACTTTAATAACATAATTCTTAAAAAAAAAAAAAAAGGAAGTGATCAGAGTACACAGTTGGTTATTTCCCATCTCTCTCTCTTTCCAAAACCACATGATCTCTCATCTCAATACTCCCTGCCTATTTGTCAAACACAAACAGCCTTCAGTTAACCTCCCTCAGTGGTAGCCTCTATTGCAATACCACCTTATAGATTTAGCTTTTGTGGCCATTAACACAGTCTCTGAGTCAAACGCCTGGTTAGAGCATTTAATGCACTATTGCTGGAGAAATATGTGAACAGCGGTCTATCTCTTTCAATGTTGTGATGCATCAAATTCTCCAAGAAAGTTGTACAGAGCAGAATAAATGACAGTCATCACTAATATGCCCTACAACAACGATTCTCAATGTAATGGCAGTGGGTGTCTATCCTTCAGATTGCATCAATTACTGTAATAAACTACTATTATTCATGGGGACTTTATCATGTCCCTCAGTTTTGCTTAAAACTGGATAAAAAGTGGAAAACCATGCTCTTGTGTGACTTATAATAGTTTACCATGCTAAGAAGAAACTTTACTGTTGCAGAAATACTATACCTGAAACTAAGGCAAACATAACAAATGTTGTTCCTTACAATATTTAACTTGGTATGTATTCTTAAACACCAACTGATAATTACATGGAGCCATTGAGATATTAATTTGCATTACTTCGATGTGCTGTAAATGTCACCTATCTTTTGGCACCTTAATCTGACCTACATATTTGCTTGCCTTCTGTGTATTTCTTGTTATATTTATGCTTAGCAAAACAGAAATACCAATAAGTATCACAATTTTATTAGGCCTATCAAACTGCAGAATGTCTAGTCTGTTGGTAGACTTTAATGATGTTATCATGTCTCTGTCCCTGTACGCCTTGTAGCAATTTTCTAACACATTCTTAGGATTATATTTATGATGCAGATTAATCCATTTGCAAACTCACATCTGAGGTCATAATGTTAACCTGTAAAATGAACAGTATACTTATGCTATTCATCTAGTGGCTAAATAAAACCTCTAATTATTTTATAATTGTTTGGATGAGTATAGTTTCTTTTGTACATCAAAATGATAATCCTTTCCCAGCTGAACTTACACTTCGATTATTCTCTTTTGGGGGGAAAAACCCCCCAAAAAACCTCAGTTTTTGAAATTAGGTGTTCCAGAATGGTGGTGTTTTTCCAGACCAAAGAACACATTCTTGCTCTATAAAATTCTGCTTTAATTATTCTGTGAGTGAGACTGTGCTTTTGGACTATGCATTATCAAATAAACATTTGCTTACAATATTCAAAGCATTGTGCTAGAAGTTTGGGGTACAAAATGGTAAAGACAGTCACTGTCCTCAAAGAGCTTATATTTGTTGGGGACAATTAAGCCACTTAAGCATCTAACCCTGATTAATTGTGAGATGTATTATAATCAACTAAGGGGATGAATAAATGCCATGAGAGAACAGAAAAATAGGCTATTAATTACACTGAGAGTGATGCAGGAAAAACCACATATGACATAATCTTTGCATTGGCCTTAAAGGAAGGAATAAAAATTCGGACAAAGGAAGACAACACAAAAAAGTTATGGTGACATGAGACAAAATAATTAAGTTAGTAAAAGGATTGTGTCTAGGATGTTTGCAATGTACTAAGGAAAAAGGTAAGAAATAAGGCCATATAAATAAGATAGAGTCATGGTATAAAAAGCATTACCCACCATTGGTGGACACTTAAATGGATGATAAAGGTGATTGGAAACCATCAAAAGTTTTTTATTGTCGTTGTTTGCTTTTTTCAGAGATTTTTGCTATAGGGTGTGTATGCTCTTGCTGGAGAGACAGAGAAACAGAAAGTGAGAAGTCACCCCCAGGAGGGGTGGCCACGTCACAATTCCCTTCTCTTCCATTCTCCTCTTGGGATTTTGGACATGCATGCACATGTGCCCAGCATGAGTTTTAAGCCATTGGGTCTGGGACTCGAAACATGGTCAACTACATGGGAGTTTAGTGAGGTAATCACCATCATCTGCTGGTCCCAAAAGTTTTAATTAATTAATTAATTAATTATTTTAATGTGACCAGAGAGACAGAGACAGAGAGAGACACAGGGGGAGAGAGAGAAAGTGAGAAAGCAAGCTGCCAGGTCCGGGACTCAAACTGCTGTTGGCTGTGTGGGAGTCTAGTGCCTTTAACCATCATGCCACCTACTGACACTGATCCCAAAAGTTTTTAATTTGTAGATTTGCCGATGCATACTTGTGTTTTAGAAAGCTAATGCATGTAGTGATATAGAAGACTGAACTAGCAGCAACAATTTCTATGAATATTCATTGAGTATTAATCTTGTTTCCTCATTCTGTAATTAAGACATGCATTTATCCATTCACTCATTGAACAACCATCACCTGCCAAGTCTGTATTAAAACCATTGATTGACTAATGGTATATTACTTTCAACTTCAAGAAGCCACAATATTCTTAGATTTATTTTGTACCAAATCTACAAATGTACGTTTCGGTAATAGTTAAGCCTCATTAACATCAAGTGAGCTTCTTTTCAGCTATAATTATGGAGGTGCATATCATTATTCAAATTACACTGAAATATTTTCATAAAGAAAAAAACACAGAAATATCAAAAATGGAGGAAATAGCACTACAGATCTTTTTAATTATTTAATTATTTTCATTTTTATTTATTATTATTATTGTTATTCTTCAATTTTGACTAGAGAGAGATAGAGAAAGCAAAGGCGAGGGAGAAAGCAAGCCACCAGGACCAGGACTCAAACCATGGTCAGCTATGTGAGAATCTAGTATCTCGACCACTACTCCACCCACCGGCCCCAGCCCTACAAATCATACAGAGATTAAAAAGATACTAAAATTGTCAACAACTCTATGCCAATAATCTCAACAATTTAGACAAAATGAACAAATTCCTTATAAATCACAAATGACAAATAGAAAACCCGAATCATCCTATATCTATTAAATAACTAGAATTCCATAAATTGAAAGTATTCCCACAAAGAAAGTTCAAGGTACAAATGGCTTCACTGGGAATTCTAATGAATATTTTAAGAATAGCAAACTGACACAAACTCTTTAAGAAAATAAAGGGGGTGGAGGGCATACTTTGTAAGTTATTTTATAAAGAGCATGACCAGGAGACCCAAATCAGACAAACATTATA
This sequence comes from Tupaia belangeri chinensis, assembly GCF_000334495.1. NCBI lineage: Eukaryota > Metazoa > Chordata > Mammalia > Scandentia > Tupaiidae > Tupaia > Tupaia belangeri. Next base: position 786,590 of record NW_006208752.1, read on the forward strand.
AGAATACTACAAGCCAATATCCCCACAGACTTAAATGTATTCAATGAAGTATTAGCAAGTTGAACCTAGCTGTGTTCAAAAAGAATATTACATCATGTCAAAGTGAAATTTATCCCAGGAATGTAAGTTTGGCTTAATACTCAAATTATTTTTAAAGTTTAAAAGCTTAGATTTAGAACCTAAAGCTTCAATACACACAAATGAGATAAATGGCTGACAAAGCCATGCTAGTTCTCATAACTGATGTCCTATTTTATTTTAGCTCAATGGGTCAGAATACAGACGCATACAGAGGTCTATGCAATCCAGGCCTAAGACAGTCAGTGAGGTTAGCTACAGTAGCATGAGCTGGTTGAGAGGCTTTGAGAGGCCCGGGTTCATTTCCTGGTCCACCCTAAAAAACAGGTGTAGAGGTGTTTTCTGGTAATTTCAGCTACTTGGCAGGCCGAGGCAGAATGATAGCAACATAGTGAGACCCCGTCTTAAAAAACAAACAAACAAACAAATAAGATAGTGCATGGCATTCCCCCTCCTCCCACCTGAGTCACAGTCATTAGTTTAGATGCAGGTCTTAGATCGCACTCTGAAGTCTAAAACTTCTGTTTGTTACCTGAGCATAAAGTTTTTTTTTCCCTCAGGATTCCGAGTTGTATAATAAAAATACAATGTCCAAAACTGCTGCAAAAGGCTGCAGCCATTTTGTTATAAAAATAAAGCTGACACATTAAGAAGTCCCACTATAAAAGAATCATATATATATATGATATATATTACTATTATATATATGTGTGTGTAGTAATAAAGCCTAGATGAAACCACTCATGAAGCCCTTTCTGCATTTTTTCCCTAAAGTTTATCAATTTCAATCTCGGTTGGATTATTTATTATCCAAGTGATAACCATAGAACAAAATTTTGAAAATATAGATAAATCTACTCTACTTCTTTCTTTTTTTTAAAATCACAATATTTAACTTACCCATTCTAAAATTCATCAATATCTGTATTTTCCACCTGAACAGTAAAAGGTCTCTAGAAGACTTTAACTCTGATGACCACTCACAATTTAAAATGCACTAGTTGTGTATGCTTCTCTTTCAGGCTCTCAAAATTTAATTTTTTTCATAGACTTACCCATATTCTTACATTTTGTTTTATGATTGCTTCCTGCATCTCAGGGCGTTGATTTGGAACGACTTTCTTCCATCCGAAATACTTATTTTAGAACTTCCTAGGTTAGGGGTTGTTAATTATAAACTCTGTTTCTATTTGTCTGAACTGTCTTCATTTTGCCCTTGTTTGGAAATATATGTTTGGGGATAGTAGATGCCATGGAGGTTAAGGTAACTAGATCCCACAATGCTAACTGCCAGGTTCTAGTCCCAGACCCAGTGGCTTGAAAATATGCCAGGCATGTGTGTATGCATGCCCAAAATTCTGAGAGGAGAATAGAGGAGAAAGGATAAGAACTGGGCCATCCCCTCTAAGGGATGACTTTTCACTTTCCCTCTCTTCCTGGTGAGCACATGCACTCTATGGCAAACTGGTGGAAAACAAAGAAAAGAAAGAAATATATTTTTGATGGATATGCACTTCTAGGGAGAGAGTTATATTACTCACCTTTATGTTTATTCTTGGTTTAATGATCTTTTCTTGATAATATTTTTTAAAGAATATCCTTGTCATTTATGGTCAACATTTATTTACTAGGTGGCCTGAGCATGAATTTCTTTTTATTAATCTTGTTTGGGAATTGAGGTGCATTTTGAATGTTTGGATATATGTCTTTCATTAGTTCTGGGAAGTTCTCCACAATCAACTCCTGTTACACCTGCTACACTCTACCTCTATCTTTTACTGGGATTTCAGTTTGATATGAATGAAATCTTCTCACTCAATGTCTTTTTCATATTTTACCTCTTCATCTCTCTGTACTACATTCTACTTAATTCACAGTTCTATTTTCCAGTTCGCCATTTCTGACTTCAACAATCTAATCTGCTTTTAAACCAACTCATGATGTATTATTTTCAAATATTATATTCTCATTTCTATAGGTTCTATGGGATTCATTTTCAAATCAACTTGATTGCCTTTAGTTTTCTATTTCTTTAAACATATATCAAATGTTGTGATAATAATTAAAATAGCTGACATTTTTGTGGGTTTATAATTTCTGCTAGTTTTTACTTATTGTGGCCAGATTCCTTGTGTATTTTGTGATGTTTTTAATGGTAACCTATGGTTATGAATTTTGAGGAGAGAATTTTCCTCCTTTGATCATTACCAAAGTATAAATACTGAAAATTTCCTTGAAACTCTTGTAGGAAACGGGGAGTAGAGTGGGTTTATTTCACTGTCACTCTGAATAAGTGAACAGATTCGTCATCATATCTGGCTTACTTTCACATTGCATATACTACATCCTAGTGAAAACTACGTGTGCTTCAGAAATAGACTCTCCAGTTTGAGAGGATGGTGGGATTAATCTTTTGCCCTCTGTACTCCACAAGACCCTGAAAAATAAAGTTCAACAGATTTGGCAAACGCCACCAAAATGAAAAACATGTTCAGTGTTCAAGTTTCTTTTCATGTAGTTTTGACATCTAAGTTTTCCGAACATCTTAACAATGTATTTAAACACAGTTTTGTATTTTTTGCTTATCTAGGATTTCTGTTGTTGTTTGTTTGTTTGTTTGTTTGTTTATTTGTACTGGGAGTGCCAGTCTGAGTATCTAGTCCATCATGCTGCCAGAGATTTGGAAGTTCTTAGGTGTTTTCTCTCATGTTACTCCTGCTAGCTGGAAACACTGTGTTTGCACACTTTACAGATATCAATTTATTGCCTCAGTTCCAAATTCACTCTTCATTACCTGTTGTATAAAAATGCAGCTGGTCTTTCAGATTTTACTTATAAGCTGACATATGCTAAACTTTGTCAATAGAGAACAATGGAAAGATATTGTAGCAAGAAGGGATTTTCCTGCTGTGCTTGTGTAGCAGGCTTCTTGGTGCACTTGTGCCCTAGGCTCCCCAAGTGTATGGGGCTTCCTAGTATTGAGCTCCAGCAACGTGGGTACCTTCTCCAGTACCAGGCTCCTGCAGCAGCAAGGAGCAGCTAGCTGTTTTCCCCAGCACTGGCTTGGGCTGTCTCCCAAGAGCATTTACTAAGACACTTCTCTGTACACTGCTATCCCATGCACCTCAGAGGGTGTATTTCCAGAACTTCTACAATGTAACAACAACTTCTTTGTCATTTAATGACCTGAGTCATTAAAGACTGTAACCTCTTCAACAAAGTTTGAACCTCAGATCTGGGTTGTAGGGGATAATGACCTCTGGGGTGTTTAACTCTGTCCTAAGGTTGGGTCGGGTCATAGTTGATTCTGGACATCTTCCCTTTCTATCTTTTTTTGAATTTTCTTTACTTCTTACTAGCCAATTCCTTATTAATCAGATCCCCTGTTATATTTATTAATTCTTTACACTAAACTGTCCTTGTTCAATTTATTGAATGCTTTTGTCTCCTCATTGGTGAATATACCATTACCTGGTGAATATACCATTACCTGGTAATCTCCTTTTTCATCAAGATTCATCCCAGCAATTTTCACCATTTTAGTTTAGGTATATACAAATGATTCATACAAAAATGCCATTTTTGTAGACCTAATTGGCAATTTCAAGTGGTTAAAACTAATATTTTCTCTGTAATTCCCACTGCATAACTTTACCAGCACTTATCCCACTAAATGAAATATCAATTCTTAAAAATACTATCATCTATAATATTGCAAACTCTGGGCCAGCTGGTGGTGTGGAGGTTAAGGTGGCTGGATCCTACATGGCTGACTTTGAAGTTCAAGTTCCAGATCCAACAGCTTGAAAATATGATGGGGCATGTATATGTGCATGCCCAGGATCCCGAGAGGAGAATGGAGGAGAAGGGAGTGCAGTGTGGTCATACCTCCATGGGGTGATTTCCCACTTTCCACTCTGTCTCTCTGTTTCCCTCTGGTGAGTGCACATACCCTATAGGAAATTAAAGGGAAAAAAATGATTGTAAACTCTTGAGAACAATTTTTAATCTTTCATTTCTAATGCCTAAATGCATAATCCAATTCACTGTAATTACTATAATACTCAAAAAATATGCTTGTTCAGCTAACTGAGTATTGGCAAATCAGTTAATGTTGCTAATCTTCAATTTCTTACTCTTCTAATTGGGATCATTAACAACTGTTCCATCTAACTCTAAAGTTCTTAAAGTGGACCAAACGAATGAATATTTGTTGCAACTTTCTGAGTACAGTTGAAGGCAAATCATGCTACTAAATGTGTTTTTCATATAAGAAAAGTAATTAGAGAATCATTCTTTGAATAATAAGATTTGATTCTTCAGATATAATTAATTGTAGAATAGTTGAAGAACACAAAACATAAAGAAAACAAAAATTATTCAAAATCCTACTGATCAGAGATAAAATTAATAATTTACATAATTATGTTTAGGACTTTTCCTGTGAACACAGTAAAACTAAAATTGAAAAAAAAAAAACTACACATGTAGATTTTCATCCTGTTTTTCCCAGTTAATGTAATGTATGATCATTTTACTGTATTACTAAATAATTTTTGAAATACATGTTTTTATCAGCTATATAATAGTCTATTTATCGAATTATCCTATTTAATTTAATAATTTATCAAATTATTTGGACATTTATAATATTTTAATTTTTTTCAATTAAACCAGTATTAAGATAAACATTCTTAAAATATTTATGCACATCTTTCTTACCCTCATTGTTTTCTGAAAAGAAATTTGTGGGAGGATATACTAGAACAAAGCATACAAATATTTCTATGGTTTTTGAAAGTATTGCCAAATTTCCTTTCAAAAACTATGCACTAATTTGTACTCCAACATGAGAATAGCATTTCAACGCACATTCAACAACAAAATGGTTTGAAAAAAATTGCCAGTTTAGTTGTTGAAAATACATACGGATTGCTTCTATTTGTATTTATTTTATTTTTAGTAACTGTTGTGAATGTTTTCATACTTAGTGATTTCTGTATTTTGTTGATGCTAAATTTCTATTTATATACACCTTAGTTTTGAAAAAATTGGGGTTAACATATTTTTACTTTTACTTTTTAAAATTTCTTTGTATATTATGGCTATTGACTCATTATAAAAATTGAATTTTTTTTATTTTCATGATGGGTTTGTGAAGTTTTATATTTGTATATTGTCAAGTGTCTTGATTATGTATTGATTTTGTAATTAATCTTTTTCCTAGTGTTTCCTGCATTGACTTTATGTAGTGAGTGTTCCTCTCCATCCTAGCAAAAAAGTCACTTCTATTCTACCATCGTATAACCATCTTAGCTATTTTATTATTTCAGTTTTGCTGTATCACAAGAGATAGAGTATGACTTATTTTTTTTTTCAAACAATGTAATTATTTCATAATCTGAAAGTTAACTTTACTATATTAGCAAAATCTTCTAAAAATACCAGGAATTTTTTGAGGGATAGAAATTTGTAGACCTGAGTCACGTGCTTTAAAATAAGCAATAATAAACATGATTTACTTTATTTGTTTTATGATTGCCTAATAAAGTATATAGTGAACGGATTAATGTTGTCTCATGAGACTTAGTGAGTTCTAGTGCTTGTGGGAAGGGGTGCATTCTAAAAGAGAAAGATTTTGTTTTGAGAGAGATTTTTGCTATAGTGTGCGTGTGCTTGCTAGAGATAGAGAGACAGAAAGCAATAAATCACTCCCCAGGGGGTATGGTCATGCTGCAGTCCCTTTTCCTCCATTATTTCCTTGGGATTTGGGGCATGCATACACACATGCTTGGTAAGAGTTTCAAGCCACCAGGTCTGGGACTTGAACTGTGATCAGCCATGTGAGAGTCCAGTGACATAACTATTATGCCATCTACTGGTACCCAAGAGGAGGCTGTTACGAAAGGAAGATGGCTACCCCTAGTTCTTTCTCTTTGCAGGGCCTTCCTTCTGCTCTGCTTTTGACAGCTATGATGTGACATGGCACCAGAGTTTAGCCTGATGCCAGTTCCATGCCTTTGGACTTTCCAGCCACCAGAACTGTAAGCCAAAGATACCTCTATTATTTATAAACCATCCAGCCTCTGGGATTTCTGTTAGCAACACAATAGTGAGCTAACACAGCTCCAATACATTTTTCTCCTGCTTGGTACAAAAGATGGTCCTCTTGTCTTCTCAGAGGACAGAAGTACAAAAGGACATTCCACACAGCTAGAGTCCTTGGGTTGGGTTGTATGAGGACCAAGGAGGTTTCTAGGGTGTTCTCCTTGGATCTGATACACTGCCATGGAATTTATATTGCCCATAACCTCCTGGATGTTTGTTATACATTTCCCACGAGCAACCTAAAATAATTACCTTCAAGACTCTTTGAAAATGTAGAGTGGACTGAAGTTCTTATCAGAAAGAACCAACTACCATTCTGGTTAAGTTACTCAGAAAAATAACTTAATTTTTCATTTAAAAAACTGTCCTCATGATGTGACTACCCCTGGAACTTTCATCACCCCATACAAGGATGAATCTGAGACTTTTCTGGTTCTTCACATCCTGACTTTGATTTGGAGTTCAGGTTGGTGAATCTCATTGGTAGAGATAGTTGTAAGGAAGAGTTGGAAAGTAAGTTCTTGGTAGTTTTAGTGTCTAAGATGAGGGTTACTCATATTATGCCCAAGGGATTTAGATGCTGGGGAGACATAAGGAATATCAAATGTCCTTTTACTAGACTAATGAAGATGACCAACCAATGATTTTTATGAAAATCTGGATGTTAGGTGAGAAGAATTCTCAAAGGGATCAGTAGTATCTCCATATATCATCTTGAGCTTTTATTTAACAAACATTTACTAATAGAAATCTACCACCTTCAAGGCAATATTCTGGTATTAATGGAGATGATACAATGTGTAAGAAACTTCTTGTTCCCAGGAGACTACAATTTAGTCATGGAGGCAATACTTACACCAGTAAGACTTTTAAGATGGTGTTAACTGAAATACAAAGGCAATGTAAGACAGTATGCAATCATTGTCTTAGCTGGAGTTTCTCCCAAAAGGTCACAGCAGGCTGGAGTGTATGAGAAGGTTTCTTAAAGAGGCTGGGCTCCAGCTGGGCCTAGAAGGAACTCACAGAAGTTCTCATGCCAGAAATTTTGCAACATATTAGAATACGGAGCTTTCTAGCATTTGAAGAAGGCTATGAAGGCAGCAGTTACATATGTGAGTACATTTTGTCTCTGTGATTTAGTCTACATTCTACTTTTCTTCCTGCAATAACATTTAAGCATTTTTTAAATGGTTGTGTAGGCTTTGACACCAAACAACACTGCCTTAATTCAAGTGTTTTTAGAGTACTAGGAATTCTGATAAAGTTAATAGTAGCCATTCTATTTATTTATTTTTATTTTTAGGATTTTTGCCATAGAGTTCGTGCACTCACCAGAGAGAGAGAGACACAGGGGAAGAGGGAAAATAAGAAAGCAATCTGCCAGGTCTGGGCTTTGAACCATGGTGGGCCACGTGGGAATTCAGTACCTCAACCACTGTGTCACTTGCTGAATCCAAGTGTTTATAATCTTAATGTAATAAAATGTGGGTCTATCAAGAGTTATATTTTTTCACTTAACATCCTCTTAGTTATTGCTGTCAATATCATCTACCCATTATAATGGAGGAAATAAAACTCCCATTTCTCTTCAAAGTTATATATTATATACCTAAACCAGTCTTGCATATTCCCTCTGTTATTTCAAAGCGAAGTGTTTTCAGGTTTACAAAGAACTGATTTATGAATGCCCCTAGTATAATACTATTCATGTGTCTCCTTTCTCTCAGATTCACTCATTCATTCTGTAATGGGATTCCTCATTCCACTTTTTCCTTTTTTGAACCACTTCATTATGGACAACTGCTAACCTGACCTACGTTGAAAACACTATAGACGGTGTAGAAGTATTATGCACAAATATCTCATGCCCAGAAGTGTGGGTGCTCCCCCTCTTCTTTCTCAGCTCATTGATGGCCCCTAGAATTACTCTGTGCTCTTCTTACCCAGTCTCCCTTTGCTCTTTCATCACCTCAGGTTATAGTTCTTTCCATCAGAAATAACTGCTTACTTGCAGAGGTCCCTGAGAAGTCCCTCGGCTTTCCTTGAATTTCCCAGCTTTTGCCAATATCTTCAGTAAAATCCCTACCTCTTTGCTCAATGAAAGGGGATAATGTTCTCGAATGAAACGTGTAAACTATAAAGCAATGTACAGATGCAGTTTCTTGTCACCATTTATTCTTTCTCTGAAGCACTCAATCAAATCTGATGATTAGCGCTCATGATATGCTTTTTCCAGAAAAAGAGAAAAGTCCAAAGTTTCATAAATAAAGTTTCCTTTCTCATTCTAAAAGGAGACATGCAAACTGAGAAATGTAATAGGCCATAAAGATGGAAAATAATATAGTTTCCCTAACTCTGATCATTGAAACTTAGCCATTTTTTTCATTCTTTTTATTTTTTGGAGAGGTTTTCGCTATAGGGTGCAATCCCTTCTCCATTCTCCTCTCAGGATCTTGGGCATGCACGCACACGCGCCCAGCGTGAGTTTTAAGCCACCAGGTCCGGGACGTGAACCACAATCAACTACGTGGGAGTCCAACGACATAGCCATTACGCTAACTGCTGGTTCCCAATGCACATTTTCTTATAGGTGTGGTCACAGTCTATCTGGAATTTTGTAGCATGCCCTTTTCAATGAATATTACAGTATAAAAATTTTTATGATATTATATGCCCCATAACATCCTATAAAATGAAATATTTTACTGAAATTTTACATAAAAATGGCAGCACTATTAACCTCTTAAGCCTTTGAAGGTATTCAGAAGTCCCCTTTAAAACACCCATAAATTTTTCCAGCTATCGCCTCTAATTAAATCTGTCTTTACTAAAACTCACCATTAAAATGAATACATGGACATTAAATAGATTAACTGTATGGTATAGAAATTATATCTCAATACAGCAGTTATAAAAAATACAAGAACAATAAACACAAATGCATGTCCCCTTTAATGTGATTATATTTTAAATTATTTGATAGTGTGTCAAAGTGGTTTATTGAAATATTAATTGTATTCTGGCTTGTGCATTTTTTCCCTGCCCTCAACTCCAGATGTTAGTCTCATAATTTTGTTCTTTTCTTTAGAGGTATGTACATGAATAGGGTGCAATCCCTTCTCCATTCTCCTCTCAGGATCTTGGGCATGCACGCACACGCGCCCAGCGTGAGTTTTAAGCCACCAGGTCCGGGACGTGAACCACAATCAACTACGTGGGAGTCCAACGACATAGCCATTACGCTAACTGCTGGTTCCCAATGCACATTTTCTTATAGGTGTGGTCACAGTCTATCTGGAATTTTGTAGCATGCCCTTTTCAATGAATATTACAGTATAAAAATTTTTATGATATTATATGCCCCATAACATCCTATAAAATGAAATATTTTACTGAAATTTTACATAAAAATGGCAGCACTATTAACCTCTTAAGCCTTTGAAGGTATTCAGAAGTCCCCTTTAAAACACCCATAAATTTTTCCAGCTATCGCCTCTAATTAAATCTGTCTTTACTAAAACTCACCATTAAAATGAATACATGGACATTAAATAGATTAACTGTATGGTATAGAAATTATATCTCAATACAGCAGTTATAAAAAATACAAGAACAATAAACACAAATGCATGTCCCCTTTAATGTGATTATATTTTAAATTATTTGATAGTGTGTCAAAGTGGTTTATTGAAATATTAATTGTATTCTGGCTTGTGCATTTTTTCCCTGCCCTCAACTCCAGATGTTAGTCTCATAATTTTGTTCTTTTCTTTAGAGGTATGTACATGACCAAGTAGAGCTACATGAAGCAAGTTCTCTTTCAAACTTACTTGGAGAGTTTATGCAAGGTATTCCAAAGAAGAACCGGTGAAAAGACCCTTTGAAGGTTGCAAGAGGGAAAGATGGCTATTTTTCTAGCCTAGGAAGAGGTCAGGGGTAGAGGGGAAACAGAACTTTGAGGTAGATGGCTCTGGGTTGGGTACCCAGCAGGGCTGAGTCTCAGCCCAGACATATCCAGCCTCCTACCTTTCACCAGAAGTGCCACTGAATCATAAGACACCCTGAGACAAAAGGTTCCTTGTGAGTGGGATAGGTTTTAGTAGAAACTAAGATTGGCCCTCGAGTACCCAGGATGGCTTCCTGGGAGCTCTGTGATTTCAAGAAAATCTGGCAATTTTGCAGAAACTCTTTCAAGAATGAAGAGTCCCAGTATTCAAAGACTAAATCTACTGCCAGCCAGGAGGTAACTTGTGCAGGCTCAGGTTTAAGCTGAAAAAAATACAATAATTTCTACATAGAACATTTATGTTTACCATACATGTACCACAACCACATAGATTATTTACTAAATATCACATCATATATATTACTAACCCATCTTTAAGTGTAAGGCTTTTTTGTTTGCTCCAAATGGAGTAGTACTGCTATATATTACCTCCAGAAAAGATCTTCTCCAGCTCTTTTATTAGTTTGCTATCAGAAGCATGTGCTCACCAGAGAGAGACAGAGGAGAGAGAGAAAGGGAAAGTGAGAAATTGCCCTCTTGGGGATAGCCACAGCATAATCCCTTCTCTTCCATTTTCCTCTCAGGACTTCGGTATGCACACATGCACCTGGCATTATTTTCAAGCCACTGGACCTAGGACTTGAACTGCGCAGTTGGCCATGGTGGGATCCAGCCTCTTTATCACCATGCTGTGCACTGGCCTACTCCAGCTTCTTCATCTTACAAATTAAAAACTTGAATGTTCATAAGGTGAGGTGAATTCCCAGTCACATGGATTCAAGTGTCTTTACTCCTAGGCAGTGTTCCTCTACTTCCTCCAAGTAGGATGTGATTTGCAATTCATCTCCTTAAAGTGTGAGTAGACCGATGAATTTATGAAGCCCTGCTAGGCAGTCTTGTGGCTGTCCATTTTACAGATCGAGACATTGAGCTGGATAATCATCACATGTTTACCTGTGTAAAGCTTGGCTTTGTTGCGATTCACTTGAAAACGGTGGGCTTTCAACTTTGTAGAGTTGACCTGAAGTTCTTTTGCCGCCCAAATTGCACACCTACCATGGCACTTCTCCCAGGTACAATGACTGCCATCATTATTACATATTATATATGAAAAAACACATTATTCCATTGTTCGTTTTTTTTCTAGTGTTCCCTCAGTGATTTCATAAAGACATACTTTGACCTATATTTTTATTCCTTCTATAACATGACAATGAAGTAGTTCAAAAGTGAAGAACTAGCAGAAATGACAACATAAGAAGCAAAGGGTCAGAAATATTGGGAAACAATAGGAATGATACATTGTGCAAGCATTAGTTTTATATAAGGATATGTCATAACATGAAAGATTTAAAAAAAGTAGATGCTTTTGCTTGGTATACACTAGTTGGGGAAATCAGTATGGAGTGGCATTACCGTGCATAGTTTATTGTGACACACAAAGAACTTTTCATCTCTTCTTGACACTCTTTGCAGGCTGGTTAAACATTTGTTATGCATGTTATCACCATTTAAGCACTTTTCCTACTCACTAACTCAGAAGCGATTGAAGTAATTTTAAATTCCCACTCTGGGAAAATAAAACCGCCATTAGAAGAAAACACATTTACTTTGATTTATTCCTATCAATACATTTTAATTCAAAAATATATTTTTCTGATTACACCTTTGTTCAATAATTGCAGCTACACGGTATGGCTTTTGTTGGAGGAATCAAGTATAATTTTTATCTGGTAACCTCACTAAATTTTGTGTCTAAGGTTTGGGTTTTATTTATAAGAGTGGTTTTCCTGATTATAGAAATGTAAATATGTTAACAGTTCTCTCTGGTAAACAGATTATCTTGTGAAATTACTGGGTCACCAATAATTTAAATTTCAGAAATAGGCATGTCAGAGATAGATAGCCAACTAGCTGTCTTGGTAAGACCTCACAGGATCAAATGACCTTTGAGGAGTTTCCTCAGCTCAGTATTGGGTCCTGAACTATTGTGAGAAGCAGTAACTTGATTTTTGTCAATGTACCCAGATTTGATCAACTCAAAAAAGTAATTTATGTTTATTACACAACCCAATATAAACCCAGATACAGATTTATTTCTTTATAATGGTAGGACGACTTTGGACTAAGTCAGCAAAACAGCATTCTGATCCAGGTGCCATACGACCTACTGTGAGGCCAGTTACTTAATGGTGGTTGTATTGGTGGAACATGATATGACAACAAAGGAAGAGAAGAAGGAAGAGGAAGAGGAGAAAGAGGAGGAAAAGAAGATCTCTTGATCACAGAAATTAGATTTGTGTTGGGATCAGTGAATATTTTCCTTGAGACAAAAACAGTCAAGGGAGAATTAGAAGGCACTTGGTTAGTAGAGCAAAAGAATGAAGGAGAATACTACAAAAGGTTGGGCTTTCAAGCCATGAACTTTTAAGCCATTGAGGATCTGGTAGACTCATGGCTACCCTAGAGATATATTTGCTTAGTAGACAAGGCACGTTGTTTCTATTCCAGTACATCGAACAGTGCTGGGCAAATGGTGGGCTCTTTCAATTTAAGTACATAGTTCAAATAGGTAGAGTACCTAAGCCATAGACAGTGCTAGAGACAAGGATAGTTTATTCTCTGGTTCACCTATCTCTAGGCTAAATATTAGGCTAGAGGAAAAGTCATGATGCATTTTTAAAAAATAATTATTTATTTAATTTTATTTGTCACTATTATTTATTTTTTAATTTGACCAGCGAGAGACAGAAGCACAGAGAGAAAGGGAACGTGAGAAAGCAAGCTGCCAGGTACAGCACCAGAACTGTGGTCAGCCACGTGGGAATCCAGCACCCTAACTGTCACTCCACCCTGCTAGCCCTGTCATGATACATTTTTGCATAGAAAAATATACAAAAATACGTCATGACTTTTCCAGCTACCCAATAGATGTTTGTTCTCTTCTTTTTAGCCCAATCCCTGAACTGTATGAACATGAAATTTCTTCAATAACATAATCAAGTAGTTCACATTTCTTCTATTACATCAATCATGTTTAGACATTATCTAATTAAACACAAATCACTTTCTCATTCAGCGCAATCATATTTCCAAATTATGTGAGTTCTTCCTTACAGCTTAACATATACTTATGGCAGTAACAGGCAAGATGCATCTGAAACATAGCTTCTTTTTCTTGAGCAGTTAGAGTCCATCTCTCATGACAATCTCAGTTAGTTGTGGCCACTCGACCGAGTTCTGACCAATGGAATGTGTGCACTACTGTTCTTTGCTTCTTCCAAACCTGGCTCATAAAATCCTCCTGTTTGCAATTCAGCTCATTTCAGTCTAGCTAAAAGTAGAGAATCCAGTGGCCCTAACAGATAGTGGAACCAAAGAAAGGAAAAATCTGTAGCCTTGAATAATCATATGAAGCAGAATTTGCCTCCCTCCTCACCATCACATGCCTACACATAGACGCCCCTACCCCCCACACAAGACGGTGATGCAAATGAGCAATACAGTTTTAAGTACTAAGTCACTGAAACCTGGCAGGCGGGGGTGGGGGGGTATGTCTGAAGCAGTTAGTCTGTCTTAATTTTGTACCAAACTGATTTCACTCTACTGAAGTTTATTTTAATTATATGTATCTTTTGCTCAAGAACTTGCAATGGATCATTTTTGCCCTCTATTTCATAGTTACATGGTTAACCAAATTCATCTTTTTTCCTCTTTGTCACCTACACCACACCAAATCAATTCAGTACACAATCAATTCTTCCCCTAAACACCCATCTCTCTCCACCCCCAGGTCCTAGACTTTCTTTATTAGACCCCTGATTTTCCCACCTGAATTACTGGTATAACCTCTTATATTTGCTCTTTGTCCACTTTAATCCCTTCAATGAATTGGCTATCCCTGCTAACATGGTTTTTCTGACATGAAAAACTGATTTTGCCCTTTGAACAAAATTCACTGACTCCCCATTACCTACTGGTTGACATCTATAGGTATCAGCCTTTCTCAGGGCTTCATTGCTTGCTGTTCCCTCACCACACACCTGAAACTACTACAGTTCAATGGTTCCTTTTTTTTTTTTTTTAAAGAGGTTTTTGCTATAGGGCGCGTGCGCTCACCAGACAGACAGACAGAGACAGAAAGACAGAAAGCGAGAAATCACCCCCCAGTGGGGATGGCCAAGCTGCAATTCCTTCTCCTCCATTCTCCTCTCGGAATCTTGGGCACGCACGCACACGTGCCCGGCGTGAGTTTTAAGCCACCGGGTCCAGGACGCGAACCACGGTCGACTACGTGGGAGTCCAGCGACATAGCCATTATGCTAACTGCTGGTCCCGAATTCAATGGTTCCTAAGTACAAATCTAAAACACCTTAGCATTACCAAAAAGAATTCCATAATCAGGGGCCTGTAAATGGAGTGAAGGTTAAGACGTTGGATTCCCACATGACTCACCACAGTTCGAGTCCCAGACCTGGAGGACTGAAAATCCTGCTGGCTCATGTGCATGCATGCCCAAAATCCCAGGAGGAAAATGGAGAAGGGATTGCAGTGTGGCCTTCCTCTCTTGGAGGGGAGTGATTTCTCACTTTCCCTGTTTCTGTGTGTCTCTCTGGTGAGTGCACAAGCCCTATCACAGACATTTTCTTTTTAAAGAATTATTTTATTTCATTTATTATCATTATTATTTGCATAATTTGGACAGAGAGCGAGAAAGGGAAAGTAGTAAATCAAGTCTCTAGGTCTGGAACTAGGTCAGCCATGTGGGAGTCCAGTGCCTTAACCACCACGCTATCTGCCATCCCCTGCCAGAAATCTGAAAAAAGAATTCCATAACCACAAGTGGTCCATACATTATTGAAGAAAACAATATGGCTTGACGATATATGCATCACTAACAGATACATGAACATATGTAATGCACACAGCATATGTGAGCTTGTGTTACCACCACCATTTTCCAAATGTATTTGATATAGTGGTTAATGAAACAAAATTTTATGTAAATATAATGATTTGTCACTTATTTCTCAATTATAGGATGCTAAAATATAATTACTATCATGTTGTATCTGGGGCTCCACATTTTGATGTTAAATAACAAGCCAAACCTGAATATTTGAGGACTACTGCTTGACATTCCAAACTATTGCAAATAGTTTGTCCTTGAATGGACAGTACATTGGAAGGCGCATTGGACGGAATGTACATTGATTCCGTGCATGTGATCGGTTCTGGGGCTTGGCTTGTTCAACCTCTAGGGTATCTCTGGGTTGCAGTGGCTAGAAAGCTAAAGGCTATCTTTTCCCAACTCCCACAGCAAGAGTTCTGGATGCACAAAACAGACACAGTCCTCTAGGAATTAGTGACTAAAGACACGAGAGTATACATAAATGAGTGAAATAGGTTAGAACCTACGTACTACAGTCAAGTAAAAAGCACTACTGACAATTGAATACATACTTCCAAAAAAAAAAAAAAACCAGTGGAATGAATTTTGAATGTGCACAACAAAATATTAAATGTTGAAGATGGTGAATATGCTTATATCCTTGATTTGATTGTTTATACTGTACATGCTTATAAAACCACTTTGTATTCCATAAATATATATATATATATATGTGTGTGTGTGTGTGTGATTATATGTATACCTAATGAATAAATAATAGGGCTGAGGCCATTTTCCTTTTTTTTGCTGGCTGTTTTTCTACTGGCAATTTTGTAGCATCCTGCTTCTTTTTTCTTCCTTTCCTTCCTTCACTCTTTTTCTTATTTTTTTAATTACCAGAGGGTGTGTGTATTCACCGGAGAAGAAAAAAAGACAGGGGTGGGGAGAACCCCACCACCACCACTACCACTACCACCGGGCTATAGCCACACTGTAATCCCTTCTTCTCCATTTCTCATCTTGTCAGGATTTGGACACACAAGAACAAGCATCTGGAGTATTTTTCAAGCTGCTGGGCTGGAATTTGAGCCATGGTCAGCCATGTGGATCCAGTTTCCTTAACCGCTAGGAAATGGTCTGACACAGCAACAGGTTCTTGGACTAAATAATTCCAGGGATGGCCTTAGTGAGATAGTACTAGAGTACTAGAGTTTTCTTTTCTTTTCTTTCTTTCTTTCTTTTTTCTTTTTTGCTTTTGCTGAAAACCATACAGTCACTTAAAATATTTTCACTTTTGGGTGAAAATACTCAGCCATGATCTTTAATAATTGCTCAGATTCGCAATGTTTTAGATGTTCTGCAAAATGTAATAATGATACCAACAAATGTTGCTTTTAGGAAATGGGATGCATAGGCAAGGGCTAGAATGAGCTAATTTGGCCATCCCCAATTCCAGGAAAGCCCAAAATATTTTATAGAGTTTATCTTGAATTTGGTCAATATAAGAATTAACTTATTTTTTTCTTAGAGAGAGAGAGATTTTTGTGTGAGTTTGCCAGAAAGACAATGAAAGACAGAGAGAGATGGCCATGCCACAATCCCTTCCCCAGGGGGAATGGCCATGCCACAATCCCTTCTTCTCCATTCTCCTCTTGGGATTCTGAGCACACACACACCAGGCATGAGTTTTAAGCCACCAGGTCCAGGACTCAAACC
>NW_006208752.1:803591-810317 GCF_000334495.1 Tupaia belangeri chinensis
GGAATGAATTTTGAATGTGCACAACAAAATATTAAATGTTGAAGATGGTGAATATGCTTATATCCTTGATTTGATTGTTTATACTGTACATGCTTATAAAACCACTTTGTATTCCATAAATATATATATATATATATGTGTGTGTGTGTGTGTGATTATATGTATACCTAATGAATAAATAATAGGGCTGAGGCCATTTTCCTTTTTTTTGCTGGCTGTTTTTCTACTGGCAATTTTGTAGCATCCTGCTTCTTTTTTCTTCCTTTCCTTCCTTCACTCTTTTTCTTATTTTTTTAATTACCAGAGGGTGTGTGTATTCACCGGAGAAGAAAAAAAGACAGGGGTGGGGAGAACCCCACCACCACCACTACCACTACCACAGGGCTATAGCCACACTGTAATCCCTTCTTCTCCATTTCTCATCTTGTCAGGATTTGGACACACAAGAACAAGCATCTGGAGTATTTTTCAAGCTGCTGGGCTGGAATTTGAGCCATGGTCAGCCATGTGGATCCAGTTTCCTTAACCGCTAGGAAATGGTCTGACACAGCAACAGGTTCTTGGACTAAATAATTCCAGGGATGGCCTTAGTGAGATAGTACTAGAGTACTAGAGTTTTCTTTTCTTTTCTTTCTTTCTTTCTTTTTTCTTTTTTGCTTTTGCTGAAAACCATACAGTCACTTAAAATATTTTCACTTTTGGGTGAAAATACTCAGCCATGATCTTTAATAATTGCTCAGATTCGCAATGTTTTAGATGTTCTGCAAAATGTAATAATGATACCAACAAATGTTGCTTTTAGGAAATGGGATGCATAGGCAAGGGCTAGAATGAGCTAATTTGGCCATCCCCAATTCCAGGAAAGCCCAAAATATTTTATAGAGTTCATCTTGAATTTGGTCAATATAAGAATTAACTTATTTTTTTCTTAGAGAGAGAGAGAGAGAGATTTTTGTGTGAGTTTGCCAGAAAGACAATGAAAGACAGAGAGAGATGGCCATGCCACAATCCCTTCCCCAGGGGGAATGGCCATGCCACAATCCCTTCTTCTCCATTCTCCTCTTGGGATTCTGAGCACACACACACCAGGCATGAGTTTTAAGCCACCAGGTCCAGGACTCAAACCGTGGTCGACTACGTGAGAATCCAGCGATGTAACCATTACACCACCTGCTGGTCCCAAGAATTAATCTTATCATAATTATCTGTGATGTTAAAATAGCACATACATGGGAACTTATGGCAACCAACCAATATGATGTTATAGGAGAAGAAAATTTATCGCAGTTTGATTTTCCAGAACACTATTATGAATGTTCTTTAACCATCAGAAACCTGTGTTTAGGTACCCGCTAAAGTCTTTTCCATGGGAAGCAATCTTGGAAGTGAAAACAATCATAACAGATAAATTCAGTTTTTTTTTTATTGGACATAGCATTTAAAGACAACAACCAGACTTGTGACTGATGGCATTACATCAGTATGATCAGTTTTATTAGGTTGTTGGAAAAATAATGGTTCATTTTTCCATAGAAAAGTACATCATGACTTTTCCAATGACCCAGTAGAACATTTACAACAAAACTCTTAATTTTATTAATTTTTGTAACTTTTCCTTAGACTTTTCCAACATAACTCAAATCTGTACTAGAGTTTTCTTTCTTTCTCTCTCTCTCTCTCTCTCTCTTTCTTTCTTTCTTAGAGATTTTTGCTATAGGGTGCATGTGCTCATTGGAGAGACAGAGACAGAGAGACAGAAAGTGAAAAACCACCCTCCAAAGGGGATAGCAATGCTGCAATCCATTCTCCTCTATTATCCTCTTGGGACTCTGGGCATGCACACACACACTCACACACACACACACACACACACACACACACACACACACACCTCTGGTCTGAGTTTCAAGCCTCTGGGTCCAGAATTCAAACCATAGTCAGCCATATGGGAGTCCAGCAACATAACCACTACGTCATTTGCTGGACCCAGTACTAGAATTTTCTAAGAATCATTCTTGGTGAGCCAGTTTGCAGTATATTCTTATGACTCTCCCTTCCAGCCCACCTCCCCACCAATATTTTTTTAAGTTTACTTATTTCTTCCTTGGGGGGGACAAACAAAGACAGCACCCCTGACAGGGGTCCAGACACTGCAATCCACCTCCACCTTCAGCGGGGCCTGGATCATGGGCACACATGTGTCCAAAGTACTCAGGGAGGTCTTCAGACACAAACTGGGAACCTTCCCATATGGGGCAGCCTCACAGGGCATGGCATTTTACCACAGCACCACCATCCAGCCTCAATCCTCTCCTTCTTAAGATGACCATGTTTCTCTCACTGAATCCTGACACAGGCTTTGAAAAATATGGTTCTAACACAGATTGCATGTCTTTTCCTCCTCCATCCACCACCCTCTTCTTGTCCTCAGTTCAAGTATCTTCTTTTTGAGAAACCTCCCAGCTGAGACAAGTACTTTCTTTTCTTCAAGTTATAACCTTGTGATGGCATTTTTCACTACTGTATAGTAAAGCTCAATTGTTTGTTATACAAGTTAAAGAAAGCTATATTTTATTACCCACTTGTTCCCAGATAAGTGTACCATAGGGCTGTGGAGTGAATAAACAAACTAAAATA
Source organism: Tupaia belangeri chinensis (assembly GCF_000334495.1). Lineage (NCBI taxonomy): Eukaryota > Metazoa > Chordata > Mammalia > Scandentia > Tupaiidae > Tupaia > Tupaia belangeri. Next base: position 806,229 of record NW_006208752.1, read on the forward strand.
ATGAAAAATGAGCAAACAACCAAAAGAGGAAGAAAAGTAGCAAGAGAGAAGATGCAGTTTTTGTTTTACAAAATGGTATACACTCAAGTATACATAAAATAAATAAGAACCGAAATGCCACGTCGAGACATGTCCTCCCAAGACCTCTATCTGAGGTCCATTTGGTCTATAAACAGTTTTGGGTGCAGAACTGTCAAATAACAGTGGCAGTGCTAGCACATACCCTGGGCTTGACTCTCACTGCAATGCTCTTTCTACTTTACAAGGTTTTTAAAAATTATGCTGCTATTTTTCAATAAAATTTGCTTAAGATCAAATCTCATCATGGAATTATAGTTGAATCATTTGTTTCTCTGAGTGGCAAAGGATTTAACTGTATGCTATACGGAACATACCGTTTTATGTTATATAAACTCTATGTTATATGAAAATAGATACATAGCATAGGAAATTGTACTTTCTCATCTCTTACTGATGTATAGCATAGGAAATTGTAATTTCTCATCTTTTACTGATAGCATTACTCATGATCCAAGGTTTGGACAAAGGGTGGGACAAAGGATGAAGATTCTGTGACTTAGAGAATAGAGGAGTATGAAAAAGAAAATAGACAGATGATAGTTTTGCCACCTAACGGGCAAACACCATCAGGCTTCCTTTGGCTGCTTTTCTGCTGTATTTGAGAAATTAAGGAATGCCTTTTTGTCTAAAATTGCCAAGTGTACTGAGCTCTGCACAACTTCGTGAAAACAGGCATATTCCATCCCCTCTTTGGTAGGCCCGTCTTGACATCTCATCTGAAATTGGAACACCTCTCTTCTCATCGCGATTCCATAACCCTGCTCTGTTTTTCTCCAAAATCCCACATCGCATACTATGTAATTAACTTACTTACTATACTTATTGTCTATTGTATTTCTCTCCTTGGTTAAAATGTGAGCTTCCTAAAGGCAAGGATTTTTGTCTATTTCGTTCCTTAATTTAAGTACACAGAATAGTACCTGGTATGTAGCACATACTGAGGAAATGTTTGTTGAATGGATAAATGAATGCGAGAGTTAGGAATTAGGACAATCTTAACACCTTACACGGTTAAATTGGAAAAAGGATGCACAAAAATACTGGGACAATAGACTTACGAGAAGATGACAGAGGAGAATACTTACTGAGTGCTGTTACATGGCACAGACAACACTAAGGGCTTGGTGTGTACTACCTTATGTTCCTCACCACAGCTATTATTATCTCATTTACATTGATTATCCTCGGTGATGAAACTGAGGCTGGATAACTTGTCCTGGTTCATACAAGAAGTGGTCAAGGGTGGAGCCAGGATTGAAAATCTCCCATCTGTCTAACTCTGCAGCCCACATATGTAACCCCTACCTTGGAAAAGACCCAACTGCGACTCAAAGTACTAGGGGAGCCATCTCACCATATGGGCCCCACAAAATGGGCCCGGATTTTCTCTGGGACCTTTGTAGATTCATGCTGAAGAGATTTCGCTTTTCTGAGTTGGAATTGCCAAATTTATCAGGTAAAGAACGTTACTTCCAAGGCTAGCCAGTAGTGTGGTGGTTAAGGTGGCTGGATCCTACACGGCCAACTGTGAGGTTCAAGTACTGGATGTCGCGACTTGAAAAACATGCCAGGCATGTGTGCATGCATGCCCAAAATCCTCAGAGAAGATGGAAGAGAAGGGATTGATTGATAGTGGCATGATCATCCCTGGAGGAGGGTGCCTTTTCACTCTCACTCTCTCTGTCTCTGTCTCTATCACTCTCTTGCAAGTGTACACACACACTATATCAAGGTAAAATAATAATAAAAAATGTTATTTCATCAAAGCAAGAGGGTCTCCTAAAAATATATAGTAGTAATTTTTTTTTAAAATATTTCGTTGTAATGCATGTGTGCTTACTAGAGAGAGAGACAGTGAGAGGGAAAGTGAGAAATCATTCCTGGGGGAATAGCCATGCTGCAATCCCTTCTACCCCTTTCTCCTCTCAGGATTTTGGGCACGTATAAACATATGCCTGGCCTGACTTCCAAGGCACCAGGTCTGGGACTCAAACCATGGCCAGCTATGTAGGAGTCCAGCGCCTTAACCACCATGTCACCTGCTAGCCCGGAAATTAGCATTCTTTCACCCACCAATCAATCCTTCAAATTATGAAAATTCAAATGTCCAAACTAGTCATGTTGCCAGAGCAGTAGAAATGGCTTAGCAAGCTAAATATTTGCAGATTTAACAAACCGGGGCAGACAGCATCAGATCTGCCTCCACTGCTCACTTAAAACTTTCCCTGTAAGTACCTGAGGTTTGAGCAATATAGAGGTAAGATTTCTGTCTTTTTTTTTTTTTTTTAGTTGCTGTAGGGAACATATACTTGTTGGAGAGAGACAGAGAGAGAAAGTGAGAAGACAGCCCTCCCTCCCACCCCCCTGGGGGTGGCCATGTCACATCCCTTCTGCTTCATTTTCCTCCTGGGATTTTGGGCACATATGTACATGTGCCTCTTGTGTTTTTCAACCTACTGGGTCCAGGACTCAAACCACGATCAGCCATGTAGGGTCCCACTGCCTTGACCATCACACCACAGGCTGGCCCTGAAGATAGAGATTTCCTTCCTGAATTTATAGACATTTTCCCCCTTTCTACTCTTTACTATCCCCTGTTCCCACTGACACAATATTTCTTCTCTATTTACGAATTAGAACGTGGAAATAATTTTACTGTTTTTATTTTTAGCAGCAGAATAGGATATCACTCACAGGTCAAAGGAGAGCTGGAGGAAAGATCAGGACAGAAAAGATCAGGGACATACAGGCTGGGGATGACATGGGGTACATGAAGGAATGGATGGAACTTCAGGATGGAAGAGGCAGGGAGCAAAGGGCCAGCTTTCACAAGTCCAATCGCAGAGGTCTGCACAAACCAGAACTTCTCTACGGAGTCCATTCACCTTTGCCCCTTCCCATCCCCACTCTTCAGTTACAAGGATCTAGTAATAGCTGTTAGTGCAAAAAGCAGGGAGAGACATTGGTGTCTGGAGTCCCAAAAAGAAGATAAATCAAGTGATTGGATATTAATGTGAGGACAAAGAACAAAACATTTTATGTTCTGTGAAAATGTCAAGGTGTGTCATGTAAATTTTTCCACAAGTTACCATTTCAATAATAAGCACACTCTGACAGAATCTCCAAAATGCGGGTTATTTGCTGCACAGTATTATTTGTGTGGTCCAATCATGTACACTTAGGTATTCATGGAAATCAGGAGGGTTGGGGCATTACTTAAAATTCAGAAACAACATCAAATAGCAGGGCTAGGAATCTGGATTTTGAACAAGACATCTGGGTGATGCTGATGAACCACACTTCGGAAAATGCCATCCTTAGACTGGAGAAGGGCCAGCCAGTGGCGTGATGGTTAAGGCAGCTGGATCCCACATGGCTGGCAGCTTGGACAACAGGCTGGGCTTGTGTCTTTGCTGCTCAAAATCCCAAAAGGAGAAATGATTTTGGTGTGGCCATTTCCCTTTGGGGGTTCCTTTCTCACTTTCCCTTTTTTCTCTCTCTCACATCTGATGGCAAAATTAAAAGAAAAAAAAAGAAAAAAGGACTGTTGAGTGCTAAGGATGCAATGGAAACTCAAAGCTAAAAATGAGTCTGTTTGCTATAGACACATATTAAGAAAGCTAAGTGAGCCAAGATAGAAGTACAGGAATACTCTGGAATTCCCCGATATTATTATGTAACTAAGAACACCACTTAGTTCACCACATCCATTGAAATGACTGTGCCACCATATTAAATTTTAGCCGTTTCCAAAGAATGGCCCTCTGAGGTCAACTGTGGTGATGCAGTGGGAATGCAAGGCTCTGAGATGCTGAGATCACATAGGAAGGTCCCAGGTTCAGATCCTGAGGTCTCCCTATTCACACCAGGCTTGGATATGCCCCTGATCTTGGCTGGCTGAGTCCGGGGAGTAGATCACAATGTGAGGATCCTATTGGGAGTGTCTGTCTCTGTGTGTCTTTCTCTCTCTCGAAAGAAAAAAAATAATGTTAAAAAAATAAAGGAAAT
>NW_006208752.1:825282-831462 GCF_000334495.1 Tupaia belangeri chinensis
CTGGGCTTGACTCTCACTGCAATGCTCTTTCTACTTTACAAGGTTTTTAAAAATTATGCTGCTATTTTTCAATAAAATTTGCTTAAGATCAAATCTCATCATGGAATTATAGTTGAATCATTTGTTTCTCTGAGTGGCAAAGGATTTAACTGTATGCTATACGGAACATACCGTTTTATGTTATATAAACTCTATGTTATATGAAAATAGATACATAGCATAGGAAATTGTACTTTCTCATCTCTTACTGATGTATAGCATAGGAAATTGTAATTTCTCATCTTTTACTGATAGCATTACTCATGATCCAAGGTTTGGACAAAGGGTGGGACAAAGGATGAAGATTCTGTGACTTAGAGAATAGAGGAGTATGAAAAAGAAAATAGACAGATGATAGTTTTGCCACCTAACGGGCAAACACCATCAGGCTTCCTTTGGCTGCTTTTCTGCTGTATTTGAGAAATTAAGGAATGCCTTTTTGTCTAAAATTGCCAAGTGTACTGAGCTCTGCACAACTTCGTGAAAACAGGCATATTCCATCCCCTCTTTGGTAGGCCCGTCTTGACATCTCATCTGAAATTGGAACACCTCTCTTCTCATCGCGATTCCATAACCCTGCTCTGTTTTTCTCCAAAATCCCACATCGCATACTATGTAATTAACTTACTTACTATACTTATTGTCTATTGTATTTCTCTCCTTGGTTAAAATGTGAGCTTCCTAAAGGCAAGGATTTTTGTCTATTTCGTTCCTTAATTTAAGTACACAGAATAGTACCTGGTATGTAGCACATACTGAGGAAATGTTTGTTGAATGGATAAATGAATGCGAGAGTTAGGAATTAGGACAATCTTAACACCTTACACGGTTAAATTGGAAAAAGGATGCACAAAAATACTGGGACAATAGACTTACGAGAAGATGACAGAGGAGAATACTTACTGAGTGCTGTTACATGGCACAGACAACACTAAGGGCTTGGTGTGTACTACCTTATGTTCCTCACCACAGCTATTATTATCTCATTTACATTGATTATCCTCGGTGATGAAACTGAGGCTGGATAACTTGTCCTGGTTCATACAAGAAGTGGTCAAGGGTGGAGCCAGGATTGAAAATCTCCCATCTGTCTAACTCTGCAGCCCACATATGTAACCCCTACCTTGGAAAAGACCCAACTGCGACTCAAAGTACTAGGGGAGCCATCTCACCATATGGGCCCCACAAAATGGGCCCGGATTTTCTCTGGGACCTTTGTAGATTCATGCTGAAGAGATTTCGCTTTTCTGAGTTGGAATTGCCAAATTTATCAGGTAAAGAACGTTACTTCCAAGGCTAGCCAGTAGTGTGGTGGTTAAGGTGGCTGGATCCTACACGGCCAACTGTGAGGTTCAAGTACTGGATGTCGCGACTTGAAAAACATGCCAGGCATGTGTGCATGCATGCCCAAAATCCTCAGAGAAGATGGAAGAGAAGGGATTGATTGATAGTGGCATGATCATCCCTGGAGGAGGGTGCCTTTTCACTCTCACTCTCTCTGTCTCTGTCTCTATCACTCTCTTGCAAGTGTACACACACACTATATCAAGGTAAAATAATAATAAAAAATGTTATTTCATCAAAGCAAGAGGGTCTCCTAAAAATATATAGTAGTAATTTTTTTTTAAAATATTTCGTTGTACTGCATGTGTGCTTACTAGAGAGAGAGACAGTGAGAGGGAAAGTGAGAAATCATTCCTGGGGGAATAGCCATGCTGCAATCCCTTCTACCCCTTTCTCCTCTCAGGATTTTGGGCACGTATAAACATATGCCTGGCCTGACTTCCAAGGCACCAGGTCTGGGACTCAAACCATGGCCAGCTATGTAGGAGTCCAGCGCCTTAACCACCATGTCACCTGCTAGCCCGGAAATTAGCATTCTTTCACCCACCAATCAATCCTTCAAATTATGAAAATTCAAATGTCCAAACTAGTCATGTTGCCAGAGCAGTAGAAATGGCTTAGCAAGCTAAATATTTGCAGATTTAACAAACCGGGGCAGACAGCATCAGATCTGCCTCCACTGCTCACTTGTCAAAAAAAACTTTCCCTGTAAGTACCTGAGGTTTGAGCAATATAGAGGTAAGATTTCTGTCTTTTTTTTTTTTTTTTAGTTGCTGTAGGGAACATATACTTGTTGGAGAGAGACAGAGAGAGAAAGTGAGAAGACAGCCCTCCCTCCCACCCCCCTGGGGGTGGCCATGTCACATCCCTTCTGCTTCATTTTCCTCCTGGGATTTTGGGCACATATGTACATGTGCCTCTTGTGTTTTTCAACCTACTGGGTCCAGGACTCAAACCACGATCAGCCATGTAGGGTCCCACTGCCTTGACCATCACACCACAGGCTGGCCCTGAAGATAGAGATTTCCTTCCTGAATTTATAGACATTTTCCCCCTTTCTACTCTTTACCATCCCCTGTTCCCACTGACACAATATTTCTTCTCTATTTACGAATTAGAACGTGGAAATAATTTTACTGTTTTTATTTTTAGCAGCAGAATAGGATATCACTCACAGGTCAAAGGAGAGCTGGAGGAAAGATCAGGACAGAAAAGATCAGGGACATACAGGCTGGGGATGACATGGGGTACATGAAGGAATGGATGGAACTTCAGGATGGAAGAGGCAGGGAGCAAAGGGCCAGCTTTCACAAGTCCAATCGCAGAGGTCTGCACAAACCAGAACTTCTCTACGGAGTCCATTCACCTTTGCCCCTTCCCATCCCCACTCTTCAGTTACAAGGATCTAGTAATAGCTGTTAGTGCAAAAAGCAGGGAGAGACATTGGTGTCTGGAGTCCCAAAAAGAAGATAAATCAAGTGATTGGATATTAATGTGAGGACAAAGAACAAAACATTTTATGTTCTGTGAAAATGTCAAGGTGTGTCATGTAAATTTTTCCACAAGTTACCATTTCAATAATAAGCACACTCTGACAGAATCTCCAAAATGCGGGTTATTTGCTGCACAGTATTATTTGTGTGGTCCAATCATGTACACTTAGGTATTCATGGAAATCAGGAGGGTTGGGGCATTACTTAAAATTCAGAAACAACATCAAATAGCAGGGCTAGGAATCTGGATTTTGAACAAGACATCTGGGTGATGCTGATGAACCACACTTCGGAAAATGCCATCCTTAGACTGGAGAAGGGCCAGCCAGTGGCGTGATGGTTAAGGCAGCTGGATCCCACATGGCTGGCAGCTTGGACAACAGGCTGGGCTTGTGTCTTTGCTGCTCAAAATCCCAAAAGGAGAAATGATTTTGGTGTGGCCATTTCCCTTTGGGGGTTCCTTTCTCACTTTCCCTTTTTTCTCTCTCTCACATCTGATGGCAAAATTAAAAGAAAAAAAAAGAAAAAAGGACTGTTGAGTGCTAAGGATGCAATGGAAACTCAAAGCTAAAAATGAGTCTGTTTGCTATAGACACATATTAAGAAAGCTAAGTGAGCCAAGATAGAAGTACAGGAATACTCTGGAATTCCCCGATATTATTATGTAACTAAGAACACCACTTAGTTCACCACATCCATTGAAATGACTGTGCCACCATATTAAATTTTAGCCGTTTCCAAAGAATGGCCCTCTGAGGTCAACTGTGGTGATGCAGTGGGAATGCAAGGCTCTGAGATGCTGAGATCACATAGGAAGGTCCCAGGTTCAGATCCTGAGGTCTCCCTATTCACACCAGGCTTGGATATGCCCCTGATCTTGGCTGGCTGAGTCCGGGGAGTAGATCACAATGTGAGGATCCTATTGGGAGTGTCTGTCTCTGTGTGTCTTTCTCTCTCTCAAAAGAAAAAAAATAATGTTAAAAAAATAAAGGAAAGTATGGGCCAAGCAGGTAGCACGGTGTTTGGGATGCTGGACTCCCGATTGGCTCACTGAGGCTCAAGTCCTGGATCTGGCAGCTTGCTTTCTCACTTTCCCTCTCTCTCTCTCTCTCTCTCTCTCTCTGTCTCTCTCTGGTGAGCACATGTGCCCTATCGCAAATTAAAAATAAATAAATAAATAAATAAATGAAAGTTTTGAGATAATGCTTTAAAAAATAATGGGCCCACCCAAATCTTTCAAGCATACTTATAAGATAAAATAAAATAAGAAGGTCAGCAGATCAGCAGACGATGTCGTGGTTACGTGACTGGACTCCAACATGGCTGACCACGGTTTGAGTCCCGGACCTGGTAGCTTGAAAAATCATGCTGAGTGCATGTATGTGCAAGCCCAAGATCCAGGGAAGAGAAAGTAAGAGAAGGGATTGCGACATGGCCATTCCCTCCTTGGGGAGTGATTTCTCACTGTCTCTGTCTTTCTTTCTCTCTGGCAAGCACATGCACCCAAGGCAAAAACCTCTAGGAAAAAGAAAAAGATAAAATGATATACAGATAAAATTTATATTTAGCACTAGACACTACACATCATTCCATACAATAAGCCATGCCTAAAATAAGATTATTATTTATTGAATGTTAGGGACTGTTCCTATATGCATCGTGTTGTTTAATTTTCATAGAAATCCTTAGAGGTAGGCACCATTATAATTCCCATTTTACAGTTTAAGAAACTGAGGCCTAAGGTCTGACAGGGTTGAGATAGTGTCCAAGGTCATGTAACTAGTAAATAGCAGAAGTAGTGTTTAAATCCAGATCTTTCTGATTCCAGAAGCACCAGCTCTTAAGTGCTAAACAATTCTGCCTCTGTTGGGAACCTTAGTTCATAATACCCCATGGACATGCACAGGTGAAGCAAATATCAATACAAATTGCATAGCTTACTGAGGATGCACAATCTCAGCCGAATAACAGGTCTATTCCACAAGAAATGACAAAATCAAAATAAAACTATGCTTCTCTAAAATATAAATAAAAACTAAAATCTACATCAATATGTAGTGTTTGTCATTCTTACCAAACATGCTTTAACTATGTAGTCATTGTTGTTGCTAGCATATAAACTTTTTTTTGTTCTTGTAGCTACCTCTTAAGACCTCCCGTGTATAGCATTTCCCGATATATCTTCTTATAGCCATTAATACTCAATTTTCATTTACTTCTTTATTTTTTACTGAGTACTCTTAATACATTTTATTAACTATTGAAATTTCTGAGGCAAGCAAAATAATCTTTCCGAACCAATCACTACTACACACAAACCTTTAAAAAGAGTATCAGTGACCACACAAGTTATGAAAAGCACACATCCCACGGTAGCATTTTCTTTTACTTAGAAGATAAAGCCAATTTAAGAATCTAAAAATCCCATAATCCAGCCTCTGTCCTTAGTTATCTAAAGTTAACTCTTTAAAACAACTAGCCCTTTTGCACCCTCAGATCCTGAGGTTAGCACTCTCACTTTTACATCAGTTTAGCATTCAAGCTGGTGTGCTCCACCTCCCTCCCTGACGTGGAGGAACATTTTCTGTTACATTGTACATTACAGCTGTCTCTGCTGCTAGACCGCAAGCTCCATTAGTGCAGGGACCACATGTGTTTAGTGTCTCTTACAATAACCAGACAGTACCTGGCACAGAGAAGGCACTTAATAAATACTGTTGAATGAATGACCCATCAAACACAGTGGCTCCCAGAGTTCATGTCTCCCTTCGCATCCTCACCAGAATAGAGCTTTCCTGGGAGCCTCTTTCTTCTTTACTCCACCTAGGATTGAAAAGCCACTGATTTCTCAGATGACCACCAAGACCATAGACCAGCGAGCTCTTCTCCATCGACTTTGAGATCCACCTGAATCAGCGGCCTTTCTCCTTTCGGAGTGCTGTAGGTAATGCCCGTCTATAAAGGTGGAGAGAGCAGACAGACTCCAAATTAGAAGGAAAGCCTAGATAGAATGGTGGGGGATAGAAAACTGAGGGTTTCTGCTGCCTGCTTTTCCTCTGAACAGTGAAAGGACAACCGGAGAGGATAAGGAATGGGACCCTGCACAGCAATAAAGTTGAGGACCAAAGGCTCTTAAGTCAGGATGGCCAAGGAGAAGCCACTGACCTGGTTATAGCTACAGTAGATGGGGACTTGGAGGGCGGAAAGACCCTTAACTCTCCATCTGGGGTTGAGACCCAGCTGCTGATTAAGAGGCCTCCTGAGGCCTCTTTATTATCCCAATTCAGAATGATCTATTTAGGGA
>NW_006208752.1:831493-842947 GCF_000334495.1 Tupaia belangeri chinensis
TTTCTTTTCATTATTTCCTCTCCCTTTTCCACTCCACTGGGTTTCCCTCCCCCTTTCTTTCCTTCTTCCTTCTCTCCCTTCTGTATTGTGACAGGAAAACATTATTCGTTTTTCCTTTTCTTCAATAGTCCTGACCATAGGTCAGCACTTTAATAAACTCATAGCAACCAATCTAATATTTGGTAAGAAGATTTTAGTGACCCAACAGATGAAAAAGTTTCATTTCTGAAGGAAGAAGACGGTATTTTAAGACACAGTGGCAAATTATGGAAAAGAAAAGAAAGATCTCTTTCCAAATAGCTAAGTATGTATGTATGTATGTATGTATGTATGTATGTATGTATGTATGTTTGTATTTATTGAGAGGTTTTTGCTATAAGGCACATGTACTTGCCAGAAAGACAGAGACAGAGAGACAGAAAGTGGGAAATCACTCCCCAGGAGGGATGACCATGCCACAATTCCTTCTCTCCCATTCTCCTCTCGGGATCTTGGGCACACACGCACATGCACCCCGCGGGACTCAAACCGCGGTTGACTACATGGGAGTCCAGTGACACAGTCATTACACCAACTGCTGGTCCCAAATAGCTAAATACTTCTAAGACTGACAGTCAATTCTTCCATTGTAAAGAGACTTCAGAGCCAGCTGGTAGCATGGTGATCGAGGCAGCTGGACCCTACACAGCCAGCTGCACCATGTGAGTTACAGACCTGGCAGCTTAAGAAACACACCTAGTGGGTACTCACATGCACTCAAAATCCTGGAGGGAATTAGAAATGGAGGGGCGAGGATTGTGGTGTGACTGTCCGGGGGTGGGCTTTTTTCACTTTTTTTCCTTCTCTCTTACCCTGAGCGCATGTACCCTCCGGCAAATTAATAAAAGAGGGACTTCAGCCAATTTCAGGAATAGTATTTAGTGACACCTTTTTGAGCATGGTGTATAGTTTTTTTTTTTTTTTTTTGTCTTTTTTACTATAGGGTATGTGTACTTGTTTGTGTGGGGAGTGTGATAAATCACTGCCCCTCTGGGGGGAATGGGATGGCCATGCCCAAATCCCTTGTCTTCCAGTCTCCCTGGGATTCTGGGCACGCATGCACACGTGCCTGGTGTGATTTTCAAATCACTAAGTCTAGGACTTGAACCATGCAGTTGGCTATGCATGAGCCAGGGTCTTTACTTCCACACCATCTGCTGGCCCCACGCTGTTCTTTATAAAGCTACTTTTCCTGGTAGGCCAGTTTCAATATATTTAGTCTTTGTCAATAATTGATAGGTGAGAATAAGCTTAGTAGTGGATTCATACAAAAATCATCTTTAAAATTTTTTTTTGGAGAGTTTTTTTTTTTTTTTGCTATAGGGCGCATGTGCTGGCCAGACAGATAGAGAGAGACTGAGAGACAGAAAGCGAGAAATCACCCCCCCAAAGGAGGTATGGCCATGCTGCAATCCCTTCTCCTCCATTCTCTTCTTGGGATCTTGGGCACATGCACACACGTGTCCAGTGTGAGTTTAAGCCACCGGGTCCAGGACTTGAACTGCGGTTGACTACATGGGAGTTCAGTGACATAGCCATTATGCTAACTGCTGGTCCCTCTTTTAAATTTTTTAAAAAAAATTTGTTACAAGCTGTGTGTGCACACTGGAGAGACAAGGAGACTGAAAAGGGAAAGTGAGAAAGCACTTCCTGAGGGGATGGTCATGCTGCAATCCCTTCTCCTCCATTCTCTCTTCAGGATTTTAGGCATACACATGGGCCTGGTGTGTTTGTTCAAGCTGCCAGGTCTGGGACTTGAACTGTTCAGTCGGCCATGTGGGATATAGCACCTTAAACATCCTGCCATCTGCTGGCCTTGGAAACCTTTTCTTTTTTTTGGTGACAACATAATCCAGCCCAGGCTTGACGTAAGCAGGAAGGTCTGCAGTACCAGAACCTTCTCATGTGAGTCCAACAACATCACATTTCCTCATTTGCCACTACCAAGCCCTCACAAAAATGATCATTTAATACAACCTTCTTTCCCTTAGTTTTAGTCTCTTTATCTCAGAACATCATTGTTTTAGTTAGCTTCTCTGTTGCATGTCTGTCCTGTGTGTCCCATCTGACTGCAGGAAAAAAGCAGCCTTTCTAACCAAATATACTTCCTGTTGTGTAACTGTACCTTCAGACAATGCTCCTGGTCTGTGGCCTATCTCTTATCACAGGCCTTGATAATCCTACTTCTTTTGGGGTTTCAGTTATAGCTTTCTGTTGGTTGGTCCTTGCTGTACCCTTACTAGTATAGGGCCTCTAGTAAATCTTTTTCTTCAGTTAGTTTGAGTAGATTGCTATGGAATGCAGTTGAAAGTGAAAAATAAGTTTAAAAACTGTTGAGACCACTAGGAACTCTGAATGAGTCTGATTTCCTAGATTCAATGTATAATGCCTGAGAATCTTGAGAAAAGGTGCAATTAAGAGTAAACTGCTAAACACTAACAGAATTCCTTCCAGAAACACGCCAAGGTTTATATCAAAGGAACATTATACAAAAAAAAAATTATTTCTGAATATTTGCAGGTATAAGGTAAGGACACAAACATCCCAAGTAATTCTAGTTAAATTTCCTGGGACGGAGGGGAACAAATTGTGGATTCTGAAAATCAGAGAGTGATCAATAAGAGATTGAGGCTAGATACGAGTCCAGAAAGTGATCTGTAGAGAATATTCATTTTATCCTCCTTTCCCATGCTCGCTGTAGAGAACCAACCGTTTCTGCCTACAAACACCGAAAGAGCCGTCCTCCCATCGCAGGTAACTCTTTGCCCTCCACCTGGTGACAGACACCTGGTGACATTGAGGTCATATGCTTTTATTTCCACTCTTGGCTATTTTTAATGCCCTTGGGTTCTGTGAGAGACCCCAATGATGATACAATGAATTGCCTTTTTTTTTTTTTTTTTCTTAAGCATATCCGAGTGGCTATGGCCACTAGCAAGTAAATGAAATCTAAGAACGGGAAGTGAGGTAAAGATCCATGCATACTGAGGCTAGAAGTCGGCGTGGGGGTCACGGAACCAGCCTAAACTGATTTCTCCTTTGTAATACAGTTAATAAACTTAAGGCACCCTTGCACGGCGGCTGATGGAGACGCAGTCTTGCTCTCCCCATCCTGTATCTATTATATCTGCCTCCTCTTAGCAGGACTCTAGTTACACACTTGGAACCAAAAAACCTTTGCATGCAGTCCCTTTTTCTATTTTCTTAAAGTTTACACATATTTTTAAAAATATTTTAGGTAGATACAAAAGAATAGTGTGACATTTGTGCAAGTTATACATTAAGCACCTGTGAATCCACCCAGAACTAGAATGTTACCAATACATTGCAGCCATCTAAGTATTTCTGCCCTGACTCAACTCCCTGCCTCCTCCACCACAGCCCATCCCCTTATACAAAGTAACCACGCAATCTCAATGGGAAGGTCAACCCAAATTGTCCTCTTCCCCCTGGCCAAAGGATAGACACAAAACAGTGCTAATGACAATTGAATTGTCCCGTTCTGCTTTTTAGTGGCATGAAGGATGGGTGGAAATGAATCTGAACAAATTCATTGTCATAGAGATAGTCTAACCTAAAACAATCTCCATACCGGGAGGTGACAGTGATTCTGAGATCTGGTTCTCCAGCTCTTCCTTTATTCCTAAGTGCTACCCCACATCATGCTGTAAGTTCCTATTATATTCCCTTTAATTAACTAGAGTTGTTATACCTCGCTTGCCAAAGAACTCCTCTATGATCACACTAGTGAATGAAAATTTCATAAAGCTATATCATCTATTTTCACAAGTGTGCTGCAAGAAATACAGATGAGATTGAAATTACAAAATAATAGTCATCTCTGGGAAGAGCCATGGGGAACTGAACCAAAGAAGGGGGTTTCAACTGAGTAGGACCATGTATTTCTTAGTAAGAAATATGAAGCAATGTAATAATATGTTAGGTTATAATAAAGTTCCTAGGAGATAACCACTTTATATTATTCTCTGTGAATTTTTTTTTCAGATTTTAAAAACAAAAAATTAGGGGGATAGCAGGTGGCGTGGTTAAGGTGCTGGATTTCCAATTAGCTAACTGCGATTTGAGTCCTGGACTCAACGGGTTAAAAATCACACTGGAGAGGCCAACAGGTGGTGTGTAGTTAAGGTGCAGGGCTCTCACATGGACACCCACAGTTCAAGTCCCAGACGCAGCAGCTTGAAACTCATAGCGGGTGTGTGTGTATGTGCGTGCCCAAAATCCCGAGAAGAGGATGGAGGAGAAGAGATTGCCGCATGGCCATCCCTCCCGGATGGATGATTTCTCACTTTCTCTCTGAGAGAAAATCACGTTAGGCACGTGTGCATTAAGTGCCCAAAAATCCCAGGAGGAGAATGGATTGTGCTGTGGTCATCCCCCAGGGGGGTGATTTCTCACTTTCCCTCTACTGTCTCTGCCTCTCTCCAGTGAGCACATACACCTATGGCAAAAACCTAATAAATACATAAATACGGTGAAAACAGGTGGCTCTACGACAGGCTTCACCATCGTGGCCACGGAGGTGCTGATTGATGGATCAACGCTAGCCTGTTAGGAGGTGTGTGCTTTTCGTCCTGCCTCAGCCAATGCTTGCAGAAATGGTCTGAAAACATAAAGAAAATATAAAACCTGTGAATGGCCCCAAGATGAGGAGATCAATAGTAAACGTACTGAATGAAAATAATTAGTATACAAGAACATATGGGCAGAATAGGATTCTGGACTGAATTTCATCAGCAAGGAAAAAAAAGAGAAGGCAACTCTTATCATTTACTGAGCAGTTATTACATGGCAAGCACTGCTTTAAGTATTCTACATACAGTATTCTAGTTAATCCTTACAATAATTGCTTTAGGTGTGTTATTACCATTCCTTTTACACATGAAGAACTGAAGCAAAGAGAGGTGGTATTATCTGTCCAAGTTCACAAAGTAAGTGTAAGAGCCAACAGACTAGGGGGCTTCGAGGAGTTTGTGACGAAATGGAATTAAATAGGAGTTTAATTTGATACAAAAAGTTTTGAAATCCATGCATAGTGTTTTCATAATATATATTTCCAGGAACTTTTCGAAGGCCAATGCCCCCTCTCCACCATAATAAGCCATGTTGGTACAACTCCCAGTCCTCAGCTTTAAACCATTATATGATACCAGGGTTATAAAAGTTTATGCCTCAATTTCCCCCAAATAAGCTCCCTAATACATAATGGAGGAGACATGGCTTAACAGCCCATACTTCAAAAAAAATTTTTTTTGAGAATAAGCATATCAGTCAGCAAAGTGATTTTTGACAGAATGACTGCCAAAAAAGCAAATTCTATCTTAGGCTGCGTTAATAGAAATATTTTATCACGGAGTCACGGTCTTCTGTACTGTACACTGCCTCAGCCCCCACCCACTCTGTGCAATGTATCACAATACTGTGGGCAGCGTCTGAGGTGAGATCAGGAATTGAGAACGGTGCCCTGAGAAGAATGTTTTAAGGAACTAGGACTGTTAGCCTGGAAAATACAAAACTCATGGTAGAGACTGGTTGGACAGCTGTTTTCACATGTTTTAAGTGTCATGTGGAAAAGGGATTAGATTGTTCTGTGTGGTCCCAAGGGAGAAAAAAGAAAAAAGAAAAAAGAACAATGGGTAAAATTTAAAAAGGGAGAAATGATGTTAAATATTTAAAACTTCATAGTGCTCAAATTGTCAGAAGATGAAATTGATTTTCTTGGGAACAAGGGAGTTCCCAGGGGCTGAATGGGTCATAGAAGTTTCTTGTTGGGGATGTCATTGAAGCTTCTAGTGGGATGGTGGCTGGAAGGACATCCCTGCTAACAATGCTAAAGCTTACCAAGTTAATGACCAAATTCATTTGTGTAACATCATCGTCCACTTAGAGATCTAGGTTTATGGTATGATCCTTACGTGACTCCTCTCTTTTGCCCACCAAGGAAGGGCAGAAAGTTTGCAGGGCTAGGAGTCTAAATAAAACCTTTCTACTAACCCAGCTCTGCTACTAGCTGCACAATATTGAGGGACTCATTTAACATTTCCCTGGTTCAGATTTTGTTATCTTTACAAAGAAAGTGGGTCTATCTGTCTCATCTACCTCCTAGGATTTTAGTATGCTTTCCATCTTACATGTAAAGGTGCTTTAGAAAATTTAAATGACGTGCAAGTATAACCTACGATGACTATAACATAAGCTCTGTTTGCCATATATCTGTGACCCTTAATCTTCTTTGACAGGTCGCTCATCCCTAGATTCTCTATGAGCTTTCTTATGATATATGGGGGTGTTTTTTTGGTGTTTGTTTTCTTCACTTATTTTATAAATCTTTGTCCAGTTACTGTTACATATTGGGGAATGCAGTAGTTACTATTCTAGCCACTTTTGAAAACTAAAATGTTGAAGGAGACATCATCATTTTCCACAAGGTGTTTGCCATCAAATAAAGATCTCTATCAATACATAAATAATGTAAAACAAGGTGAGTACACGAATGCTTTAAGAGTAATATAGACAAAATGCTACAGAAGATCATAGGAAAATGGGAATATCACGACAGTTTGCTGAGCATGGGCTCTAGAAAATAGAGGATTATCCCTTTTTGTCTTATCCCAACTCTGTTGGAACCCAGTAGAACTAGGCTCCCTTCAAGATTATGTATTGGGGTTGAGAAGTGGTCAAACTGTCAGAGCTGCAATTTTTAGTCCCTTTGCACTGGCCCTAAGGAGACAGGCCTGATTTTCCCTATTTTTCTCTCATGGAGGAAAAAAAAAAAAAAAGCTCAGCGAGGTCAAGTACAAGTCATAAATTGTTCTGTAAGGCAGACCCTCATCATTGTAACCATCTAGAGTTTCAATGCACAAAAACAAGGCTTGTTGCAAAGAATGATTTATTACAAGTTTGCTGTTTTAGGTGCTTACTAATGCCCACCCAATAAACTGCTTTATCCTGGGATGAGACTTGACATCCCTTTTATGTGCAGAGATGGGAGCTGGTAGAGAGTAGCTAAAAGGCAGCTGCCAACACTGGGCAAGTAAGTTGCAACATGTTCTATAAAGCCCATTGATATTCTAGGTAAATCTTACCAAGTTCTTGTAAGGCAGCTGTACCTGTGAAAGATAAATAAAAATAATACTGACGGAATGTTAATATTATGTTCCAGGCTTACGTATTTTATATTATCTTCTTTGTGAGTACTCTTTTTGTTTTTAGTTTTTGCTATAGGGTATGTGCAGTATGGAAAGAGGGGGAGAGACAGAGAGAGAGTGAAAGTGAGAGCGAGAGTAGAGAGATCACTTCTCAGAGGGATGACCAGGTGGAAATCACTTCTCCTCCTTTCTCCTCTTGAAATTCTGGGCACATTCACACCTGTGCCCTGCATGATTCCCAAGCCGCCTGATCCGGGACTCAAACAGCAAAGCCAGCCATGTGGGATCCAGTGCCCCAAACTGCTGGCCCATCATTTATGAGCACCTTAATTATCTCTATTTCAGAAAAAAAGGAAACTAAGTCTTAGAGAGTGATTAAAGAATTAAGTTACACATCTTGGGAGCAGAAAGATCAGGATTTGAACTAGGACTATATACAGAAAATAATACATAAGTAAGGAAATAATATGTTAATTGTAGACACATATTGAAGCAATATACAGACTTGGATATATGCATTTACATAGATATTTAAAATTACTTTCTCAAAATTATTTTCTGTAGCTCGTAGCAAAAGACTCATAAAATAAAATTAAGAAAATGAACTATCAAGACCATGAAAAAGAAGAATATGCTAGCCATGAGGTCAGCCTTGTGATTTGTCATCAGATGTGAAAACAAGAAAGAAAAAGGACAAATTCCTTTTAGTGTCATTTTACCCCACTATTCAATAGTTGTTTTTACTTCTATATCCCTACCCTATAAAAATTAAATCAACTCTACAAAAACTATGATATTTCCCTGAATATATTTTTAGTTTTTGAACATCATTGGCAATTAAAATTTCTTGATAGTTATTCTGAAATGAGACAATAAAAACCTAAAAAAAAGTATTTTGGAATATAGTATTTCCTGGTAAAATGCCATATAAAAGTTAGATAAGCCTCCTTTCTTACTCGGTGGTGAGGCATTACCTATTAGACAGGCCCTTGAAAGCTATTGCGTTGCTTCTCCTAGGAGCCGGCCAGTTTTCTTCCCTAGCATCTCGTAAGCACAAGTGCCTAGTACAGACTACCTTCTCGATAAATGTTCTGCAGAAAAATATTGAATGGTTCACACTACCACATGATGCCTAATACAAACACGAAGGGGGTTCAGAAGTTGTGGAAAATGTCCAAGTACGATGAGTTAAAGTACGAGTTCATTTTAGGGCCGAAAGCTTTTTGAAATCTATGCACAGTTTTCTCCTAATGTATATTTTCTATAAACGTTCTGAAGACTCCTCCCCCATATAATATGTGTTTAAAAAAAGTGTCATTCTCTATTTTTTTTTATTTTTTCCCCATAGGGTGTGTGTGCTCACCAGAGAGAGACAGACAGAGAGGAAAAGGAGAGGGAAAGCGAGAAATCATCCGTAAGGCAGGATGGTCAAGTCACAACCCCTCCACAATTCTCCTCTGGGGATTTTGGGCACAAGCCTTTACGTGCCTGGCGTGATGGAATTAGTCGCTGGGTCTGGGAATCAAACCGCTAGCAATCACGGGAAGTCCAGGGCCTTAACCACCTTGCCACCTGCTGGCTCTCATTCTCACAGTTCTAAAAGTTCTATGTGCCTACAAGCTTTCTAGTAACAGTAATGACTTAGAAAGGGTTAGCTCGATGCACTTTCTCTCTCTTATATGTGTCCTGGTCAGTTAGCACCTTACACTATCAGAGGTCTCTAAAGTGAAATGCAAAATAACCCCAGTGCACATTTTAAGACTGTGTTATAGGACCCTACATACCTATGGATGATGGAAGAAATGAAAACTCCTAGTTAATTTTATTTTTCACCTCATGCCTTATCATTTTGTTGTCAGTGTATAATTTATAATAAATAATGTTTCTAGTCGGCGAGGCATTTTTAATGTATATATAAATACACATATACAGAGGCTACTTACGCAAACTCAAACATTTTACTGATAGCAAAGCACGATCAAAAAGTTTGAAGACTGTAGCTCTAAATACTTCTGCTAAGCTAAGCATAATTGAACAAAAATATCTTTGAGACCATAAGAAAATAAAGAATGTTTTCCTATGGTTGGAGTTGGGGTTAGAGGTGGGGAGTGGGCTGGACTTTCATATTTTTCACAAAAGTTATATACTAGCAAGTAATTCACAACATTTCACCCAACAATTAAATACAGCAATTCTTGTTGATTTTTGTTTCTTCTTCAAAATGGATCATAGTGAAATGCTAAGAAAGTTTTTCTTACATTCGCCTCTCTTATCTGTGAAGTTTGTCCCTTGGAAGGAAGGGATGGGATGACAAGTTACTGAAAACCTGTGCTGGGTATTAAAAGTTCTGGGTTTAAGTTCCTTGTTCACTGGCTCTCTTCATAATATCAAGCAGGTTATATAATTTGTCCCTGCCTCATTTCTCATATGGGTAAAATCTCAGATCAGTGTAGTGTGGCTAAAGAACACTTTGCTCCTTCTGTCAACTAATCTCAGAGCATTATTGATGTAACTTTTAATATTATCAATTTTAAATGCTGTGATTTTATACACTTTTCCCTTTGAAAGTTACTTTCCTTTAAAAAATAAAAAAATCACATTTCTAAATACCACTTTGTTTCCTAAACTTCATAAACTTAAGTTCTGTTTCTTTTCCACTCATACACACACAAATACACACACACACATACACATTTGATGACTTTATGGATGTGAGTAAAAAGTGTAAGATGCATTGACGTCATAAGAGGGACTTCATGGATGTGAGTGAAAAGTGTAAGATGCATTGACGTCATAAGAGGAGATTTGAAGTAAGTTCTCTTACTCGAATTTCCTTTAAGTTTTAAAGTTATGCATCGAGGCCATACAATCATGTTTACTTCATCTTCAAAATATTTGTGTTTAAGAATAATTCACAGACTCTTAAAGCAGAAGGAATCTTAAGAAAACACCTGGGCCTTAAATAATGCCTGGCACATAGTAGATGCTGAATAAACATTTAAATGAAGGGAAGCTGGGAAAAGCTTCTTATTCTAATTTGAAAACAAACCCCAAAACCAATATTGAGCATTGTAGGGGCTGAGTAACTTGCTTAAGGTTGCTCAGCTTAAGGAGTTGTTTCTAGAAATGATTCCTTCTGATTTCCAGTTCTGGCATTTTCCCAGCCACCTGTTGACTTGTTTATAGCAGACAGTCAAATACGATCTGCCAAAGATGCATCATAGAAAAAAAAATGAGAAAGAGCTGCCCTCAGGTTCACCAGGTACAAGTCACCTGACATAGGATTTCCACATATGAATATGACACATGTAAAATAAAACTCATCTTTTTAACATATGATATGCAAAATATAAATCTCGTATATATCGCGTTCGAAGGTCTGTTTTAAAGGCCAAGCATCAACAGCCAATCTTCCACGACTTATTCTACCATAATGGCACGGTTCGTGCATCCATACAGGTGATTGGTATCCTCTGACCAGCTAAAAGTAGCCTGGCCGTTACAGCGAAACGATTCTGTGCTGTTGTATTGATTTCTCTGAATTTACCCACCAATAAGGCATTAACACCGTCCGCGCATTACAGTCCTAATAAACTTATCTGGCACTGTTTTGGCCTATGCAAGGTCTAACCCATTGACGAATACATCTAAGTCCACAAAAGCCTTTAGTGGCCACTTGTTAGCCAGGTCAGGGTGCAAAATCATAACACAATGCAAGCCTCTTCCATGGGGCACCACAAGGCAGCGATGAAAACCCCCCCTCACTTCCACATCCAGTGGAGTTGTAGTTTATTACCATAACCCTCCCAAGTCAAAAGGACACCAGTTTGAAGCCTCGCAACTTGGCGCAGACAGGGTTTCCCCCCTGCGCCCCACTCGGCTGGGCCTCTCTACCTGTCCTCTCCTACTGTCTACAGGTCCCGAACATTAGAAAATAGAAAATGTGATGATCTTTGTGTGTCTCTGTAAAATGTGTGTATGTGTGCGTGTGTTTGGGTGTAACGGGCCTTCTGGGTGGCTGCGCGGCCTGCCCGTCAGGGCGCGGGCCAATGGCAGGCTGCCTTATATAGAATGAGTGTTTTCGGTCTCTCGGGTTGCATGTACTGTATGTGGAGCAGTGTACAGTGGAGCGGAGGCACAGCGGCTCCGCGAGCTCCTCTGCACTTTCCCATAGAGAAGCCTGAGCGGCCGCCGAGGGCGAGCCACACACACGCCCGCAGCCCGGCCCGCCCGCGAGGTAAGCGCCCCA
>NW_006208752.1:843356-865379 GCF_000334495.1 Tupaia belangeri chinensis
CGGCCGGGGCTCGGCTGCCGGGGAGGTGGGGCCTGGGGAGCAGGGGCAGGGGAGGAAGGTAAGAGGAGCCAGCCCTCCGTGGATTTATCGAACGCTTCGTGTGCGTTGCTGCCCGGGAGCAGCAGCCCAGTTGCTCGTTCATCTGGAGAGTTGGGATTTGGGTGTTCCGGCCCCACAGATCGGTGCCCTCTCACCCCCACCCCTCGCCGAATGCGCGGCGAGTAGAGAAAGTGCTGTTTTAGTGCCAGAGTAGCCTGGAGGAAGAATAGGGGAGAGGGGGAAGAGGGCGAGGGAGAAGGGGAGAGAAGAGGGAGGGAAGGGGGGGGAGAGGCAGAGAGGGAGAACGGGAGGGAACAGAGGAGGGGGAAGAGGAGGAGGGAGGCTGTGTCAGGATTTTGCTTGAATGTGGGATTATGTTGTGTCAATAAGTTTAAGGTGGAGAGAGCGAGGCTGGGGGGTGGCGGTGGAGGGGAGGAGGAAGGCCTTGGCCGTTTAAAGTCTTATTTCTGAAGGTAAGTTATGGCAGTGCATGGTCGCGATGACAGAAAACTTGCAGATCCTTTATCCGGGGATGGGGTCGACGCCTCTAGAAAGAGCTCCCCAGCCCTCTGAAGCCACACTCGTGTTACACTGTTATTTGCTGCGATCCGGGTCGCTTGTAAATTACAGAAATCAGACTCGAGGTTTCTTTTCCTCCCCCACCTCGTCTTGCTCACTCACCCTCAGAAATGTATCATTATTTTTGATTTTTGGGGGGTATTGTATGAAACTTAACGTAACTGAGATCGATTCCGAGTCCTGTAATTTACAGGGACCCCGAATCCAGAATCTGGAACACGTTTCTGTGTGAAATATCTGCGATCATTTCTGCTAAATGAGGAAGGTAAAACGAAACGATGCAAAAAGCTAAGACACAACATGTACGACAGAGGGGGGGGAGAGGGAGAGACAGAGAGACAAGCTATTTTTTGCTTTCCTTTCTGTAGAAGGGAAAATAAAGCTTGCATTCCCCTTCCTTCCCTGTGTGTAGGGTCTAGTCCATATTTTAACTGTCTGAGGACGAATTAGTCCAGGTGGATCTTGTTGAAAAGTTTCGCGAGGTGGGGTGGAGGTGGGGGGGGCGGAGGGGAAGGTGGGTGGAGGTTGTGGGGGATGGGGACCGAGCAAGCTCTGCCTCAGCTAATGGTCATTGGCCTGGGGCTTTGAAACCATTGCCTGTCCTGCTAATGACACGTCCAGTTCTCGTCTCCCCGCCGCGGACGCCAGGCTGCGGTTCCCGGGGCTGGCTGACCCGGACCCGGGTACTTTCCCCGCGCGGGGAGGGGCGTTCTCCGCCATCCCTAGGGGTTGCCCACTCGCGGCGTGGGGGCTCCCACGCGCGCTCCCCCCCCTGCGCGCAACGCGGGGCTGGCCGGGCGGCGGCAGTGCCTCCCCGGGGGGCAGCGGAGGCTGAGGCAGTGGCGACGGGATCTTGCCGGGCCCGCGGGAGGAGGAGGAGGAGGAGAGGGAGAAGGAGGAGGGGAAGGAGGAGGAAGAGGAGGAGAGAGAGGCGTTTTCTGCCCAGACCGCCGCCAGTTCGAGCGGGCATGGGCACGGGGACACCCCACTCGTTGCTCCTCCGATATGGAAAGGTGTTTAGCAGACTTTTACGCCCGGAGTGTGCAATTTGCACTTCATTTTTTTTCTCCCCCCTCTTCTCCAAAGCAAGATGGACTCTATTCCTTTTCTCTTTCTCCCTCTGCCTCTGTCTTGTCAGCCTTTAAGATCGACATTTTGTACTAAGATGCAAACTTGATGGTGACCAGCAACAAAGCCGGGGTGGGATCTCTCGCTCCTTCCTCTCTCTCCGTTTCCTAGCTTCCCCCACCCCGACCTCGCAGACCTGGTGGCCCTGCACTTGCCGCCTTGGGCTCTGGCGAATGTGTTTTTCCCGGTCGTTTCCGATTTCCAATCTCGGGATTGTGACCCGAGCCAGCGTTTGGCGAGCGTTTGGCGTTCTGGAGAGGCTGTGGCCACCTAGGTCTGCAGGGCGGAAGGCTTCGATACCTGGACCCCCGGCCGCCACGGAGGCACCTCCCGCTGGCTCCTGGGCACTGCGCGGCTGGGCTGCCTATCGATCGCTATGATTTGGTTACTGGGGTATTTGTTCTGGGGGCGGTGATCACTTGTGCAAGTTGATGAACGATCGCGGTGTGGGGTTTGCGTGTGCAGAATGGATCAACTTTCTGTTTTGTACGTACTGGGGGTAGGAAGCCCAGGTGCTGGAGACATTCTGGAATGTCGGTAGAGCTGGCCCCCAGCATCTGCCCTTTGAATACTGGGAGCTGTCTTTGCCTTTCTTGCCCCCACAGAACTGGGGGCGTGGAGAAAGGGGAGGGGTTGGTGGAGAGCTGGACTTCTGGGTTTCAGCGTCCTTCCTTCCTTCCCTCGCAGATGTTACAGGACTTGGGACTCCACTGTTGTAAAGCCCATACTGATGATGTACCTGTATTTGATACTTTATAGGTCACTATCATATGACAAAGGCTTTGCCGCAGTTCGTCTTCCTCACTGTGTACTTTCCATTTGCCTTCCAAGGTAAGTATGCAAACTCTTCATACAGGGAAGCTAGCTGGTGATGAGTAATGGCATAGGGTCCTCATTATTATTGTAGGAAGGTGCTTTATTGGGGCTACAATTCCCCAGAAAGCTTGTCTCACTGAGCTTCCCGCAACAAAAGCCATTTTTAAGGTTCTTAGTATTTATAATTCAGCTTCAGATTACGAGTATTAGAAGAGAGTTTAAATGTTTGTTTCACATTTATCTACAAGGAAGATGTCTGAAAACTTATTTTCAAATAGGCATTTTAATTGGTGATGAAATTTTACACACTTGAAGCCTAGAAAATGTAATGTTAGACAATATATAGAAAGATTGTAGTGGAGAGAATGATTAAAAACCCAAGGAAGCATTGTGCAGAAGGCCTCTAATTATGACCAACATTTGCTTACTTTCTCCCATGGTCTCTTTCTTAAGTAACCTGTGTTTGTGACAGTTACTTTTGGGTTGGAGATGGGTGGATTGGCAAGGTAGTAAATCCAGCATTAAGTGCACTCGCTTGATTTAACATTGATTTTACTTTTCTTCAGAATTTATATATTTGGAGAGATTTGGAGGATTTTAGTAGTATGTGTATACCGTCAACAGCAACGTAGAGATCTGTTAAGTACCTTTTTTAGATACATGCCTCACAAATGGAAAAATGTGTGGAATACGTGCAGGACAGAATGGGTGTGGAAAGTGCACTTGTGACAGGTAATGGTGTAAGCAAAAATTTAGGGTTCACAGAACACTGGAAAGCAGGATGCTGAGCCCAAACTGTGGAAAACTGCCTTGGAAGTTTGCCCCTCCACTGTAAAGAAACATCCCCAGGTACTCTGGAGTTGCCAGTGTGTTAAAAAAAAACTAGTTATACTAAATTGCGTAAATCAGCGGTGGCACTTTGCAGTGTTACCATAATGATTTGGAGATTATGTTTTTTTTTTTTTTTTTTTTTTTATTTTTTTTTTTTTTTTTTTTTTTTGAGAGGTTTTTGCTATAGGGCGCGGGTGCTCGCCAGACAGACAGAGAGAGAGACATAGAGACAGAAAGCGAGAAATCATCCTGCAGGGGAGATGGTCTTATGCTGCAGTCCCCCCTCCTCCGTTCTCCTCTCGGGATCTTGGGCATGCACACACACGTGCCTGGTGTGACTTTTAAGCCTCCGGGTCCGGGACGTGAACTACATGGGAGTCCAGCGACATAGCCATTACGCTAACTGCTGGTTCCCGAGATTATGTTTTGTGAATGACAATGGATTTCAACTCGGTTTTCCATGAAAGAAAGTTCACGGACCTTGTCTGGTTTTCTATCTTGCTGGATTATTGTGTACATTAACAGAATGTTGTCTTGGTAATGAGAGGAATTGAGTCTGAAGACCAGGCCTTTCTGGTAGTCTCTGTCCAGTAACAAAATATATTTGAGTATACTGAGGACTTTAGATGCACTGTATAATACAAGAGATTTTTCAGAAAGTTCATAGAAAATATATATTATGAAGAAGCCATGCATGGATTTCAATTTTATTTTTTGTACCAAAGCTCATACTTTAATTCTACTTTCCATGTCCAGCATATTTTAAGGAATATAAATATTGCATAATTAAGGCGTTCATTCATTTGGAGATCTCAGAATATGTTACACCTATTACAGGCCAATCAGAGTGGTGGCAGTGAGGTAGTTGTGTAAAATAAATTTAGTACACACCAAAATATGAGGATTTCAGTGTCTGATATTTAAACAATTTGTTTGGAAGAGGTTTTTTTTTTTTTTGAGCATAGCAAGAACATCCAAAATGCATTCTTGATTACTAAAGAACATTGCATTTATGCGTGTGCATCACATCATTTTGTTCACTGTAGGAAACTTTAATGTTACTTCTTTCCACACAGAAATATATTTGGCCAATTCAAAAATTAATATGGGAATCAGTAATTTCCAGAGTAAAAGTAATCTGCTAAGAAATGAACATTTTTTTTGAGATATCAGGTGACTGCCTCACTTGTACAATCTTTTCCAAGAAGTGTTGATCTTTGAAGTCAGTGAAATAGTTTTCGTAGTGTAAAACTTGTAATAGTGATGTAAAAAAGTCACTTTGACAATGGATTAACAGTTACTTGCAACTAAACTATATCTATTAGATGTGAAGCTTACTTATCAAAATAAGAATTTGAAGAAGTTTTTGCTTCACCACTCCCAAAAGTTTACAAACTTCCCATTTTATTGTTCTGCATATCTCTATTAAGTTCTGAAACGGAAGCCTTAATTTGCATGTCACGTCTATGCTAGCCATTGAAAAGGTGGCTCATCTGTGGTGTTTCTTAGTATGATATTCTCAGAGGTCCCATGGTGGTTTTAAGAAGAGCCTCTCACCAATGACCTAGACATATAAAAACATGTGCAGTTTTAAGACTTTTTTTTTAAATCCATCTTCATCTTTGTATCCAAACTTAAAGATAATAAAATAAATAAAAACTTCCAGGTTTGCATTTGTGAGCTAGCCCTGCTTTTAACAGAGTTTGAGAAGTTTTTATATGGTACTTTTGACCTTCAGTAACTGAATCTGATTTATACTTAATCCATTGAAACAGAAGATTTGTTTAAGACATCGAATTTAAGATACAGCTTTGAATGAAAGCTAGGATGTACATATAATTATGGTTGGTCAGTGCTGTAAGTAGTTGTAATTGATAAGATTTTTTTATACATAGTAAAAAAAAAAAAAAAAAGAAGAAACAAAGGCCTGAAAATAATGTGGCACAACTCAAGAAAATCTAACTTAGAGGCTACAGTATTTATAAAGTCATATTTCAGTAAGTTACAATCTCTTATTATTAGTCATTGTCTAGCATACTTAGAGTATACATTTTCCTGTTTTATACTGTTGGTAAAAGCTGGGGCCAGTTTTTGACTGGGTTTTGCCATGAATATCAAGTACTTTGTATATATTAGAAGTCTTTAATAGAAATAATAAAGGTTTCATAGCTCAATCCTATTGCAAAAAAGAAAAACTTTGAAAATAGTCTCATTACAGATGTGCCTATTTTATTGTACTCAAGGAAATCCCTTAAAATATTATTAGTGTCTTATACAAGTATAGAAAATGTTTAAAGTAGTGATATTTAAGTGCACTGAAAATTACTAAATTCAGGCAGTTAATTCGATGGTGATGCTGCTTCACCATCAGTGTAGCAGACCTGTATTCAAGATTTAAATTTAAGCAGGTAGTTAACTTTTAGAAGAAGATAACTTTTTCTTGAGCCTGTGCTTTGAAGAAGTTCACTTTACTTTTTAACATTTCACCACTGAGGGCACCTTTTAAAATAGGTCTGAGTGGTATCTCTCCTGTATTTTTAGTTAGATTCCTTCTTCTCACTGTGAAATGAAAACAAAGCCCAGCTTCAGCAAAAACATTGTAATTTCACTGCTCCCTTTTTTATCATGTGCCCCAGGTAAATCAGAAGCAGGCAGTCCTCAGGCCACACTTTGAGAAACACTGCTCCAAAGGTAGTAAGGACCAGAACTTAAGTCTGAATGCAGGTTCTTCCATTTTGAAGATTCTGTGACTGTAATTCAATCAGTGGGTTTGTACTGCCTCAAGGGCAGTCACATACTGTGTCCAATTGTAGATATTTCTGTATTTTAAGTCATACCCGAGGAAAGCACTTTCTGATTACAACTTCACTCAACATTCATATGAGCTCATATCATCCTTTAGAAGGCAATTACGGTTTCTTGAAATGCCAGTACATCATTTTAAAACTGTAGAGTTATGCCCAGAAAAATCCTCATGTATTAATGGGGATTGTTTTCATTTTTTTTCTTTCAAAGAAAAGGATAAGGTAAGAATGGAAATAAGTACCAATTACACGAGGGAATGCAACAGAAGGCAAACCAATAAGCCAATAATTAATTCTATCTAAAAAAATAAAGATGAGAAAATGAAGGAATGAATGAGTTAAAGGATTAAATATAGACCACAAATCATTGACACACCTACCAAAATATAAATCTAGTAAGTTAAAATATGTCAGTCAGTTCAAGAATCTAGGTAGTGAAATAATTTAAAATAGTGAGTGGATTTTATAAAATATGAAGTAAAAATTAGTAAGAGTGAGTTGGATTTTATGAAATCTTAGAAAAATAAAAATATTATAAAATGACAATTAAATAATTACAACAATAGTTAAACATGGCCCTTGGATGAAAACATGAGTAAAACAGAAGCTCCTGGAATGGAATGAACCGAAACCCTAAAAATGATGTGCAAGGATGTTTTTTGTAAAAAGAACAATTACATAAAACACGGATAACTTATTTCCTAGAGAAATAAGAATGAGAATGAAAATTGTTTAAAACACTTGTATTTCTCAAATAGCTTAAACTGAGATATATGGTTAAAGAAAGAAACTAACAACTTTTATATCTTAGTCCATAGAAAAGAACTGAAACAAAAGTTTCCTGAAACAAATAAAGTGTAGTCCTTTCTGATATTTTCTATCCCTACCTAATCTTTATAAATCTTATCTTTTCCGGGACCAGCAGATGGTGCAATGGTTGCGTTGCTTGGTTCCCACGTAGTCTACTATGGTTTGAGTCTTGGACCCTGTGGCTTAAGACTCACAGTGGGCGCATGTATGCCCAAGATCCTGAGAGGAGAATGCAGGAGAAGGAATTGTGACGTGGCCATCTTCCCTGAGGGGATGATTTCTCACTTTCTGTCTCTTTGTCTCCAGCGAGCATATGCATCTATAGCACAAATCTCTCAAAACAAAACAAAAAAATCTTATCTCTTTCAAGTTACTTTATAAGACAGAAAATACTGAGTGTTGTTCAACAAGTTGATTTTGCGACTTTCAGTTTGAAAAACACCAACCTAGAGTGCTTGCTAAAAATGGCGGTCTCTAGGCCCCATCCCAGATATTCTGATTCAGTGTGTCTCTGGTGGGGCCCAGGCATCTAGATTTTAGCTAGTACCGTAGGTAAATCTGAGGCAGATATGAGGTCTCTTGGCATACTCTGAGAAATTCTGATAGTAGGTACAGAGGGCTAAAAATCAAATAGTAATCATGATCTGAATGTGGGGTTAGAGGCTATTGACTGCTAAGATCTCTTCTGCTTTATTCTGTGGCTGTATATAAGTCAGTATGCTTGCAGTCCTGAGAGGACTGTCTTCATCCTCTGCAGATATTCTTTTACTAGCAGGTGCAGTATAAGGAACAAAGGCTTTGCAGCCAAAGGACCCTGGGTTGCACTCCTGCTGCCTCTGTTGTTCACTGGTTGAGGGACCCCATGTCTCTTACACTTCCATTGATATATGTGTGAAATGGGCATATCGATATTTACCATGCAATAGTGTGGGAATTACTCATTAGCGTATGTAATGGCTTGTTCCCATAGTGATCACTCAATATCTACTGTTTTTACAGTTATTTCTCACATCACTGCAACCCCTACTGTTTGAAATGTCTCAAAGCCATGCCTTTTAATTTTTCTTTTCTCTGAAGTGATTCTCAACTCTGGTATCTTGAAAACACTGGTGCATTTTTAACAAGAAGTGGGGTGTTGGACAAGTAATTTGTTAGGGAAGGGAACTAAGACTCCCCAGGGAAAAAGAAAAGGAAGAACTGAGGCATACCCTAGGAAAGTACAGTGCCCCATTATGTTTAGGAATGGTTTTCTCCCTCTTTAGAAAGGCACAGTGCAGGACAGAGGAACAGTTGTCTCCAGATTTCAAGGTGGTAAGTCTCAAAGTCTGGTGACTTGGAGACATATCTAGAATGTCTTAGAGCACCATTTTGCAAACTTTCTTCCATTGAGACACATGTGACTGATCTTTACACATGAGACATTATGAGGTCCCTGGTTAATAGACATAAATTACATTGTGGATTTCATAGGCTGTTCACAGTGTGATAAAGCCACACCTTTTTCTATCAAGAAAGCATATCAGAATGCAAGCGGGAATGGTATCATAGTGAAAATCTTCAGTAGTCTCATTGGCACATGTGTAAAATTTTGCAGACTGTGGCATTTTAACTGTTCTGATGAATTATCTGGACTAGTCCTCATAGCCAATTAAAACTTGCCCAGTCAAGGCATGGAGTTTGGAAAGTGTGATGTATGAAATGCATAAGAAACTCCATTGTACAAAATGGGCACTTCAATAAAAAAAGCAGGGGCAGCAGGATGGGTCAGCTGGTGGCCTATTGGTTAAGATGGCTAGATCCCACAAGGCGGACTGCACAGTCCCAAACCCTGAAGCTTGGAAAGCGTACCAGGCAAGTATGCGAGCATGCCCCAAATCCCCAGAGTGAAATGGAGAAGGGATTTCAGGGGCGAGGGGTGCTTTTTCACTTTCTCTTATTCTTTCTTTTTCA
This sequence comes from Tupaia belangeri chinensis, assembly GCF_000334495.1. Classification (NCBI taxonomy): domain Eukaryota; kingdom Metazoa; phylum Chordata; class Mammalia; order Scandentia; family Tupaiidae; genus Tupaia; species Tupaia belangeri. The sequence goes on from NW_006208752.1 coordinate 852,314, forward strand.
TTGTGTCTCTGATGGGCACAAGTGCTCTATAGCAAATTAAAAATAATTTTTTTTTATTAAAAAATAAAGGAAAGGTTGAGCGAGTTAAAAAGATGAATGGGAAATACACCAAATCCCTGAAATGTCAAAGCACTGTGAAAGCCAAAAGCTAGAGAAAATGCAACATGAGTCAATGCGAAGAAAGTACTGAAGGCTCCACATATCATGGTTCTCAAACAGTGCTGTATTACTCAAATACGCATTGCCTCTAACACGGAAGTTTATTTTTAAGGAGTCTCAATCATCATTTAATTAATTTGAATCAATTAAAATTTATAACTTCTGCATTTCCTAATTTTCAAGGGTATACTTGCAAGAACATCTTCCCTTTTTGCTATATTTTAATTTTCCGTGTATTTCTGATATCCAAAATTAATAAGCTCTATGTATTTTGAAAATGCCTTTGTATTTTGATGTGTAGTGGTATTGGAAATAGACTCACAATCCTTATCAGTAAATTTTTTTTCTCCCCTAAATTTTGTCATTAAACTCATTTGTTAGTGAAACCTAACTCAAACTGTCATGGGATTGTTTAAAGTGGTTTTTAAGCCCGTTTAGAAAGAATATTTATGTACTCTGCTAGGAACAGTAACTGGGATGGACCAATGGGTCGATCATGAGGTGTTATTCTAAGTCTAACTATGGATATTATACAAGATGTGCTGTATGTCCTATCTACTTTTTAAAAACCCTCAAATCTGAATCTTAAATCCTTTGAATCTGAACATTTTAAACAAGGGATTGCGATCCTGTTACATTAACTTCCTTAGTCTACAGAGTGAACTTATACCATTCCTACCTATTTAACCAAAATCCTTTGGCTAATTTTGATCCCTAATCATCAGAACATTTTGAGTTCATTGCACACTGGATAATCATAGAAGACGTTTTAACATTATGTTTTCACTCAGACTGTGTTGAAAGCTTATAGCTCCAAATATCAGGGACAAGGGATAAGAGGGTACACAGTCAGGTGAGCAAAATGGTAGTAGGTAACATCTGTACCATGTGAGATGCACAGAACAAAGGGCTCCTGCCTGGATAAGGAAAGCTTACACATGCATGCATTGGAGAGGCTGGTTACTTCACATTTCAGTAAATTCAGTATATGAATACGTCAACCTACTTTGACATTGCGATTTTTCTTATAGTTTTTAGTGTTATTACATGAATCTACACTAGAATCTATAATATTTGAAACCTTCACCGTGTTCAGTGTTTCCTATGTAAGGTTGAACAAAATTCAAGCTCCTTTCCTTGTGGCTCACTGTTAGAGGTTTGTGAAGGGGCTGTATTTCCCTCATTACATTGCCACTTGTACACGTGTGTTTCTGTTGGAAACATATAGAAAGTGTTTTCCTCAGATTTTGTCTGTTCTCAGGTATGGACATTTCTAGGTATTGCATTATAGAGGTCCTATATTTTATATTTCAAAATAATTATGAAATATTAAGATCTTGCCTTTTAACTTACTATACATCCACCATAGACAAATGAAAAATATTCTGGGGTGAAGAATCTATCCGCCAGCCTGAGAATAGAGTAAGTAAGAGGTAAGAGTGTATCTTGATTTATCGTCCGGGTAAGACTTAACTTAGTCTTCATTTGGTTTAGAGTGAAACTGTTAATGCTGAGAAATTGTTTATTGATATGACTTTCATTGTTTATTGACATGAGTACACTTCCCTTGTGCAGGAAAGCCACAGATTGAGTAATTCAGAAAGAGTCCTCTTAGCAGTGCTAATTCTTTTAATATTAAAAATGCTGAGTTGTTTTCAGGTTTTGGTGCACCTCTCAAAACTCATCCAAGTGTAGAGTTCTCACTGACTGCAAAGGGGATGTGGTAGAGCATAGAACAAAATGAGAAAATGATTTTCTACTTCCAGCGGTCAAACTTTAGCTTTTGAGTTACGGAAATTATTTTCTTTCTCTCTTTCCTCCCTTTTTCCTTTCCTTGCCTTTCTCCTCCCCCTCTCTTTATGACTTTTATTTGATTTTAAAGATTCTTTTGTAGTTTTTGAACCCTTTTAGTAGTTCTCACCACTCATATAATGAAATTGTTGATAAATGAGTTCGAGACTTACTTCCCACATATAAGTGTTAGTTAGGGATTATGAAGAACCTTTAGCAGGGCTATGTGAAATGGAGGCATCTGTTACTTTTATGAAACAAATGAAGTAAATCTCTTACTGAATATTTTTGTTTTTTAGAGTGGTAGAATGACTTCACAGTTTCGTTTATATTCCAAGTTTTTGGAAGAGTTTTAGAATGTGGTTGTTAAAAGAGCTTCCCAGATAGTATTTTACACTGGGTGGAAGGGAGAAACACAGTTTGAATGAGAGCCTCCTTATGAGGCATGTATTTTTATATTTTTAGTACTTTGTTTATTTTTTTACAACACCTTTCTGATAAGAAGTACTCTATTCTAATGACAAGGAAACGAAGTCTCAGGTTAAATGCCATGTCACACAGGTAGTAAGTGGTCATGCCAGGCTTAGACTTGTCCGTGTGCTTTTTCTATATTTACCTGACATTAGGGCCACCGTCCAAAAGTGAAAGATATGGGACAACTATCAGCCAAGAATTGCCGCCCAGTTTTTCGCTCTCTTAAAAGAGGAATCTTCCTTGGAAGTGATATAGTTAGAACTCTGTTGGTTATTTTTTACTTAGTTTGCCATAGGGCGCATGCGCTCCTGGGAGCAAGGGCCGGCGGTGGGAGGGGAAGGCACGGCCTCTCTGCGTTCCCGGCTCCATTTTTAATTTTCTTCAGGTTTTTGCTACCCAGTGTATGTGCTCACTGGAGAGAGTTAGAGAGAGAGAGAGAGCAAGAGGTCACCCCAGGATGGCCGCCCAGGCGTCCTTTCCCTTTTCTTCTCCGGGTTTTGGCCGTTCACTTAAAGGTCCAGGTGTGCGACTCAGGTCCGCCTGCCGGGACTTCTGACCGTGCGCTCTGCCACGTGGCGTCCAGCTTGACCTCTGCGCCAGCGGCTGTCCTTCCTGGTTCCTTTAAAGGGAGAAAAAGCCACTTTTTAGGTGAAAAAGTCCATGACCTGGGCCCACTGTCATTTTTCGTCTGTGAGGTCATTGTCAAAAACTACACAATCTGGAAACTTAGTTTATCTAAGTTTACATTTAATCAACTCTCTGTACTTGGCTTCTCTTTCTAGTATAGATATAATCTATAGGAACTCCTTTGTTTGTTTTTAATTTCTCTGATACATCAGTGAAATCGTTTGTCTCTCATGAGGAGTGTAGTTTTCCTAGCTAAGTATTCTATGACGTTTGTGCTTTGGTACTTAATACTTATTCCGTGAATATATTTTACTAGAGGAATTTAACAATATAATGTGAATAGTGTTATAAAATAGTTTTCTGACATTTGCTTGGAAGGAAATTCAGTGTTAGTGGGAAAACTAGTGAGCAGATTCATGGCCTTCACTCCAGAGTGTCTGATCAAACGTGAATTAGCTACGGGGTCAGTCCAAATTAATTAATTCATCATCTTTGCAAGGAGTTTTAGGGTTCTTTTGATTTATTTTACCTAAAAAACTTATTTCTGCTGTAACTAGAAGAGATTTTATAAATTACACATTTGTATGTAAGTAGCGAACCATTTAGAAAATACAAAGTAACATGTTACTTTTTGGTACTAAGAGCCCTATTCATCCGAAATTAAATTCTTTTATCTTTGCAAATTTAGCAGTCAGAGCCTAATTTAGATACAGAAGATTAAAAGTTTGTCATTCTTTGTTGTTTTGTTTAAAGTGCCTTTTCTTTTCCCTTGATCTATGAGACATGTAAATAGGGTATTTATCATTTTGGAGTAGCTATTGTGGATGATGATCGGATTGAGTGTGCTCTCTGGCACTGTCTAGTCATATGACAAAGGTGCTGGGCGTCCATTGGTTGTGTTTCATTCTCCCTACAATAGACTGCTTTTATTCCGTTCTCATACAAGTAGGTTGCTAAATTGAGCTAGTATAAGTTTTATGGCATTTATGCCTTTTTTCCTATTTGTTTTTCCAGGTTATGCTCAAAGAACATTTTCTAAATTTAATAATTTGGTGACATGGTGATGAGGCTTGGGTCAGAAAAAGAGTTATCGGTTTAATTTACCATTCATGGATTGAGTGCTTACAGCATGTTGATGATTGACTTAGATTTTGGGGCTATAGAACGGCACTGGACCTCAAAATAAACATGTTCTACTGTCTGGATAAGGCCAGTAGATGTAAATATCTACCATGTAAGTTAATCTGTGCTAATTATTCTAATAGATATAGTGTACCATGTAAATACCATGAAAAGCCAGCTAGTTCTAGCATAGGAGCTGGACACTAAATATGGAGTATAAAAAAAAAATACAGGAGTTTCATGCAGGGGCACTATTTGTCCTAATTACCATTTATTGGGTTGTTGGGAGAGTCATGATGCGTTTTTACATAGAAAAACAGAAAAATACTTCATGACTTTCTCAAGAACCTAATAGATTGTAAAACTAATTTGGCCCAAGACCTGTACCAAATTTTAAAAACCAGGCTTTTCCCACTAAGTTTGTTCTTTAAGTGTTGGTGTATCCTTTTGGCTTCTAGCGTATTTAAAAGACCATTGGCATTTTTTGGATTAATGCATTCACTTTGTTTGTGTATTTAATTATTTAGCTAGAGGGCACACACCTGGGGAAGAGAGGCAGAGGAGAAAGAAAGCACCCAGTATAGGGAGTGGTCATGCCACAGTCCCTTTTCCTCTATCTCTCCCTTCCTTCAAGATTTTGGGCACATGCACACATGCCCAGCACGTTCCTTAAGCTGCTGGTTCTGGTACTCCAAGTATGGGGTCAGCGATGCGGCCTCTGGCTGCCTTAACTGCCAGGCCCTGGAGTTAGCCTAAAGCTTTCCGTTTACATTGAAGTTATGTCTTAGGCAAATGTTTCATATTTCTTTTTATATATCACAATTAATGTCACAATCTATAAAACGTGATTGAACTGCGAGGAAGTGTTTGATTATATAGTATCTCAAAGAGTATTCTACAAATAATGTTAAAAGCATACTCAGTGGTATGTTTGAACTAGACTCAAAGGAATCCAAACACATGCCAATGAAAATATTATAAACTATTAGCTCATACTTTTACTTAAATAAATTATACTAATTAAGAGTGTATTACTAAGATATCTACCCCAGGTATTAGTATAACATGGAAGTCTACAGGAGTGAAATGTGGTTTTCTAGATTGTAAATTATGGTCAACACTTTTTATCAAAGAGTTTTTAGGTTTCCCAGGATGTTTTCAGCCTCCTCGTGTATTTGCAGTTTTTATGGTGGTTTGATAACCATGGGTTAGAGGGCACCTGTGAGTTTGGTCCTTCTTTGCAAAAATTTTATACACATTGATCTGGGCCTGGTCTTGTTCTTAGGAGTTTTGTGTATATTATACTTCAAAATTGATGTACTTTTACCTCGTTTTACTTGTGGCTGTTTTTGCTTGGTAACTTCTGGACATTAACTTGTCTAGATTAAGACTTTGTTGGTGGGACCAGCAGATGGCGTAATGGTTACACTGGACCCCTACATGGCCAACTGCAGTTCAAATCCTGAACCCAGTGTTTTGAAATTCATGCCTGGGGCATGTATGTGCATGTCCAGAATCCTGAGAGGAGAATAGAGGAAAAGGGGTTGTGGCCATCCACCCTGGAGTGTAATTTCTGCTTTCTCTCTGTCTAGTGAGCACACACACCCTGTAGCAAAAAAACAGTCTCTTAAAAAAACCCACAACTTTGTAAAATTCTGTGCTCGGTTTTCCAGATGCCAGTCCTGGTGCTTTAATAACAAATATATTCGTAAGTACAGTCATAAAGAAGAAGCTGATCTGGGAAAATATTTCCTCATAAGCTTACAACACAGTTAATGACCCTAATGTTTACATTAAAGTAGCAAAGAGGAACAGAGACACAGGGAATAATAACTTGTGAATCTTTCTTCCATTCTTTGTTTGGGGCTATGTGGTGTCATGGAAGTGTTACCATTTGCTTCTCAGTATTTGCCCGTCTTCATGGTAAAAACGATGATAAGTTTTATGTGTGGACATACATTCTCATCTCATTTGATTTTGTATGTGCTTAGTCCTAGCAACATGTTCACATATAAGGCCAGGGTTTTGTTTCACATTAATCATTTTCTGCATAGAATTTCTGCATAAATAATGCAAATCTGTACCAGTTTTCTATAGCTTGGAAGTCTTAGGGAACGGGTTCTTACGTGAACACAGTTACGTATGTGAGGACCTGGTCTCTTCCATGCAGTGATGAGTGAGTTGACTTTGAAAGGGAGTGTGATCGTGAATCAGTTGTTTACTTTTCTTTAATCTTAAAAAATGGAATATCATTATGCCTTATATGTTAGTGGGTTCACAGGAAAGTCATGATACATTTTTGTTAGAAAAACAGAAAAATATGTCATGGCTTTCCCGATGACTTAATATTTTAAATATGTTAGATGGCCTTTAAGTCAAATATGTAGGTCTTAAGAATTAGAATGATCAGTACTTTTTTCACTGAAGAGATGTTTTCCTGAAAAGTTTTGATTTAGTTTTTCAAAATGGCACTATATATTTTTATTGACATTATTTTAAAATGCTTCATATTTATTTCCAATTGATCTTCAGTTAGCAGTGGCTACTTACTTTACAGGTCGACGTTTTACTCTTCCCAGGTCTGTGTATTAAGTATTCAATGATCTGTTAAGTACACATAGAAGAGCTACATAAAGGGACATGATACTGATCATTTTGTGAGGGGAGGTAATCTGTAGTAAAACAAGTAATTGTCCCCTGTCATAATTATTTGGCAGATAATTCTGGGTTCCCTATATTGAATTACCTTTATTTTATATGACGTGTCTTTTTTGAGTACCCATAATGTGTAAAACTGAGTTAGGATTTCTGGGGCTTGCAGATAGAAAATGCAGTGGCTCTGATCTCAAGATGTTTCGAGTGTAGTAATGATACACTTATACGAGATGTGAAATAGGAAGTAAAGATACCACACTGTTCATGGGATACAGGAATGGTGAGCATAGGACTTAGGATATGATTAGGGAGGGGGAATTGGGATAGGCTTGAGCTTTGACTTTTGATTGTATAGCTAAATGTCTAGACATCCTTGCAAAATGCTCATGTAGTCTATCAGACATAAAATGGACCCGTTGGAGGGCTTAGTCTAATCCTACCCGAGCCAAACACCCCATCCCAAATGTGATCATCCAAGCCAGTGACTTCTGAACTTTTAAAATGTTATTCCCCTCAGCATTAGAATTTGGGCATTTCCTCAATATATCTATATTTATCTATACATGATATAAACTGGATTATTAATACATTATGAACACACAGCATACATAGCTTGTAAGTTTACAAAGTTAGCATGAGTTGAATATAAAGAAAAATTGTAGTATTTTCCCCTCACTCCAAATACAGTAGTACCTCATTCCTGTTTTGGGATTCAAGCCCCTGACTTCAGAGACCACAGTTAAAATTATTGGACCTTGCCATAACGAGTTTGGGTGAGTTCCGTGAGATCAGGAGCTGTTTTATTCACAGCTGTGTCCCTTTCACCTAGAGCATGGTTGGAGCTCAGTAGATACTTTTAATGAATATTCAGAATGAGGTTGGGAGGGATGAGGACATAGTTTACTTCAGTATGAAGGATCTGGTAAGAACAGAACAATTGTGTTTATTGCTATTTTTCCAGTGCCTATAAAAGTGCTTGCCACCTAGCTGGGACCCAGCAAATAGTAGGTGGCTGTGTAGGGGTGTGGGTAGTGGGTAGCTCAGCATGATGGATATGGCAAAGGCCATGGATCGTGGCCATGGACAGCTAAGTTCCAGGAATTCCTCTAAAGCAGGAGAGTGTGTAGAGATATATTAGCTCTAAGTAGGCAGGAAGACATAGCCCGCAGGACTCAGAGCATTAGCAAGAATATCTCTGAGGAATGGCTTTGGTGCCCTCAGATCTTAAAACATTTGTGACCATCTTAAACAACAACATATGGGTCTCGTTTACCTTTGTACCCTATTCCTAGGATATAGTATAGTAGGTTTCTGATTAATTTGTTGTTGAATCAAATTGCTCTGCTTTCTCCTATGTACCGGGTATGGGAGGCCCTGAACCTACAGAAATGGATCAGCATCAAGATCAGAGGCTTGTAAGTGAATCCTGCCCCTGTGAAGCAAAGCCAGCTATTCCAAGATGATATCATATATGAGGTTTTTGCTATAGGGCTTGTGCACTTGCCAGAAAGACAGACAGAGACAGAAAGCGAGAAATCACACCCCCAGGGAAATGGCCATGCCACAATTCCTTCTCCTCTCAGGATCTTGGGCATGCAGGCACATGTGCCCCGTGTGAGTTTAAGCCACCAGGCCCGGGACTCTAACTTAATTACATGGGAATCCAGCGACGTAGCCATTAAGCCATCTACTGGTCCCAGTATACATTTTTAAGTCCTGGCAGTGTTATCTTTATAAGGGGTCTAGTGACCCAAAATACCATATCACATTATTTGTTTATTTAAAGGTCATTATTAACATACTTTTATTGACACTGATCAAGAATATGGAGTTTGTGATTGAATTATTTCATGTGTGCTGTTATCTTGTTCCTCTTCTTCCATCTCTGAAGGTGGGGTATGTTGTGGGTGGGTCACTTGAACCTGTACTATTGTAACTGGGACCAAATACATTTATAAATAAATAAAATAATTTACATTTTCTCTCTTCTTTCTATGATTTTCTTATTCAGATTTCCTTTTAATTTTAAAAGTTAAATTTTAATTTCTTATTGCCAGAGAGCACTTGTGCTTGCCAGAGAGAAACAGTGAGCCAGAGAACGAGAAAGAGTGGGAGAGGGAGAAAGCACCCCCAGTGGAGCATAGTCATGCCTCAGTGCCTTCACCATTTCTCCATCTTGTCAGGATTTGGGGCATGTATACATACATATCCAGTGTGTTTTTTCAAGCCATTGGAGTTGGGATTCAAACTGCAGTTGGCCATGTGGGATCTGGATTCCCTTAACTACTAGGCTCTGGGGCTGGTCCCAGATTTTCTTTTAGAAAGGTAAGGGGGCCAGCAGGATGTGTAGTGGTTAAGGCGCTGGCCTCCCACGTGACTGACCACGGTTTGAATCCAGGACCTAATGACTTGAAAATCATGTCACGCATGTGTGCATGAGTGCCCAAAATCTCAAGAGGAGAATGGAGAAGAAGGGATTGTGGCATGGCCATCTCCCTAGGGGGTGGTTTGTCACTTTCCCTCTCACTTTCTCTCTTTCTTTCCAGGGAATTCATGTGCCCTATAGTAAAAACCTTAGAAATAAAATAAAATAAAAGGTGGTAAAAATCCTAGTTTGTTGTCATAAAATTAACATGCATTTAATTGAGCATCCTCAGAACTGGGGAGAACAAACGTTTCCTCCCTGAGAGGAAGTTGTGGTTTTAGCTCTTTTAGAAGCTGGCGACACTAAGGCATCTTTCTTTGGCTCTGCCACACTGGACAAGACAGGGACTCCCTTTGCCTTTTATATTTCACTCCCCTTTAGGACATATTTATTTAAAGCAGTTTCATATCTACACAATCCATAAGTTACTATACTCTAATATGCATTTCTGATGCAGTAAATGTAGGAAGTTCCCCTTTTGCCCTTAGAAAAAGACCATCTATTCTGCCCAAGTGTTCCAGAGATGGGGAAAAAAAATGTCTTTAAAGAACCCTCTTACATTTTTACCATGGTCTCCAAATAAAGATTTAAATAGTTAGCACTTTGCTCTTACTCCACTAGTTACTCAGTTAACAGATCTTTATTGCAAGGCTGTCACCCTTAAAGGGGCCATACTAATAATATCTTACACTTGATATTGAAACTTAAGAGTTTACATTGTGGTTCACTGATTCTATCTTATTTACTTTTTTATAACAGTTCTGTGAAGTAGATAGTAGGGTGTCATTAGTCCCATTTTACAGATGAAAAAAAGAGCTCAAAGTTGTCAAGTGGCTTGGTCCAGGTTGCTGAGTTTGCACCTATTCCCCTGAAAGCAGAACCCAGGTATTCTGGGCACTCCTCTAGAGAGCTGCCCCACTGTGCAGTGTAGAATTTATCCTTTTGAGTTAAGACTTCTCTTATTCTCAACCTGATAAGTTGTACATATCAATAGCAGTAATGTCACAGAAAATATAATTGTTTAATTATTAATGCCTTATGAGCTACAAAACGTCAGTGAAATGGGCCTTACATTTCTAGTGTACTTAAATCTACTTGTGCGTTTGACACGTGTTCTAAGGTCATGTGGAAGCCTGACTAGCTTGTTTCTCCATTTATGATGGAAAATTAAATATATAGGGGCCACACACTGACAAAGAATGAGCTTTGAAGTAAATTATTTTGGGATTCTTGAGGGAGATTTAGATTATGTTTTGGGGGACATTGTTTTTCTGTAAGCCAAATTTCTGAAATTAACAATGAAAATTAATTGGTAAATATGATGTGATACCTAGATAACCGAGCAACTCCCATTTCCAGCACACATTCACATTGATTTGATATCAACTGATGTTTTCAAACAAGTGAAGGCAAGTGCTTTTTTTTTTAACTAAAAATGCATTTTAATTTGACATTCTGAAGAAGGGGAATTTTCCTGGCCAATTAGAGAATCCAGTATCGTACCTCTGCCACTATAAAAGAAAGATATTTCTATTCAAAAATTATTTTTGGGATCAATTATTCAATTGATATTTTATATAAGTGAGAGGTCTTATTTGGTAGACTCTTATCTCAAAGGTCCCTGATAATAAAGAAGTCTAGTATTTACTTTACTGTGGGGAAGTGATGGAAGATTGATTACATTAGAACTCCAGAACCTTTTTTTTTTAATTAAAAAGATTTAAGGTTTTGAGGGGATCGGGAGATGGTGTAATGGTTATGTTGCTGGATTCCCACTTAGTCGACAGCGATTTGAGTCCTGGACTGGCGGCCTAAACTCACGCCAGGCACGTGTGTGTGTGTGTGTGTGTGTGTGTGTGTGTGTGTGTGCCCAGTATCTTGAGAGGAGAATGGAGGAGAAGTGATTGAGTCATGATCATCACCCTGGGGAGGGGGAGTAATTTCTCGCTTTGTGTGTCTCTTGTCTTTCTGGTGAGTGCATGTGCCATATAGCAAAAGCCTCTAAAAAAAAAAAAGATACAAAGTTTTACATAAAAACTTGTTTAGGTAATTTCTTTCTTTATTTTTCTTTTCTTTTTTTTGGGAGAGTATTTTTGCTGTAGGGTGCGTGTGCTTGCCAGACTGACAGAGACAGACAGAGAGACAGAAAGCGAGAAATCACCCCCCAGGGGGGATGGCCTTGCCGCAGTCCCTTCTCCTCCGTTCTCCTCTCGGGATCTTGGGCACGCACGCACACACGTGCCCGGCGTGAGTTTTAAGCCACGGGTCCGGGACATGAACCGGGGTAGACTACATGGGAGTCCAGCGACATAGCCATTACGCTACCTGCTGGTCCCTAGGTCATTTATTTCTATAGATTCCCTTTGTTTCAACTTATTTTTTATAATGTGTACTTGAGTACTTATACCAGTTTGGGACATGATGTATTAATGGCTAAAGAAGAGGCTTGCTTAAGAATTGCAATTTGAGGGGCCGGCAGGTGGCATGGTGGTTAAGGGCACTGGACTCCAACATGGCTGACAGTGGTTCAAATCCCAGATCTAGTGACATGCTTTCTCTCTCTCTCTTTCTCTTTATCACTCTGTCCCTCTCTGATCAAATTAAAATAAGTAAATAAGTAAAAAGTTAAATAAAATAATTCTTAGGGGAAAAAAGAGTTGCAGTTTGAAAAAAACAGCATCTGTTTTTTGAAAAGAGCATTTAAGATGGAAATGGTTAGAATTTATGATATTTGCTTCTTCCATTTTTTTTTTTTTTTAGAGTATGAAAATAAAAGTCATAGGGATGATTAGGTAGAGTTCCTTTCTACCCTCAGTTTTTAAGCAGTAACAAACTACGAATCCAGTGTTCTCTCTTTCCACCTCACCACGACCTGTGAAGTAAGAATTATTGTCTCCATTTTAGATAAGGGAACTGAGTCCCAGCCTAGGCACCTTGCCCAAGGTCGTTCTTCTGGTCAGTTGTGGAGCTAGCATTCCATCCTAGCTCATTCTGTTCTCCTGAGGCCACACTTAGATAAAGACTCCCTCATCCTGTTTCTTGGGCTTCCCACATGGTATTTGTACCACTCTAGTGTATGGAACTCTCTGGATTCCTCCTGGATTATAAAGCCTGGGGTTTAAAGCATGGTCTTCCAACCCTGTTAAAATGGCCTTTTGTTTGTGTTCTGACATTATCAGGCAGATTTCCATGTATACAACTGATATTTAGTAAGTTATTTTTTGAATCATTCTAAACATGGTAAACTTCTAAAGTTAAAATCGTATTTATGTAGAGATAACATATCTGTGATTTCAAAAAGTAACGCAGTTGTGCTTTCAAGAAGTAGCACAATGGGGCCAGCAGATGGCTTGGTGTCACGCAGGACTCCCACATGGCCAACCACTGTTCAAGTCCTGGACCTGGTGGCTTGCTTTGTCACTCGTCACTTTCCCTCTCTCCCTCTCTCCCTCTCTCTCTCTCTCTCTGAGGAGTACGTGTGTCCTAGAATAAATTAAATAATGCTAATAATAAATTTAAAAAGTTTTAAAAATGCTAACAATAACATTGTACTTTAATATGAAACAAATAATTTCGGATTCAGATCCGAAGATACTAATAGGATTTTAACTCTTAGAAGGGATATTGCAGATGATCTTGGGAAAATATAATCCATTGTTTAAAATTTGGATAAACAATGCCAAGATTAAGGAACCAGGGCTCAGGTCATTTGAGTGGCAGAGCTGGAACCTAGATGTAAAAGACATCTGGTTTGATACTTTACTGTGGAAATCTGCTTTGCTCAAAAATGATGCAGAAAACCTTCACAGCAGG